>NC_090362.1:21631216-21931216 GCF_035084215.1 Heptranchias perlo
TGCCGAACATCAAACTGCATCTCCCCTTATATGCACCATATGTAAGGAGTGTTACAACACCAGGTTATAGTCCAACAGCTTTATTGGGTCCATACCCAGAAGACAAGGTCGAAATGTTTATCACCCTTTGAGTAAAGAATTTGTTTCTAAACCCTGTTATAAGTTTTCTTTTACGGTGTCAGCTGTGGCAGCACTCTCACCTCTGAGTCAGCAAGTTGTGGGTCCGAGAGGTGAGCGCAGTGTAAAAGGAGAGTCCGAGAGCGGGAGGAGAGTCCGAGAGGTGAGCGCAGTGTAAAAGGAGAGTCCGAGAGGTGAGCGCAGTGTAAAAGGAGAGTCCGAGAGGTGAGCGCAGTGTAAAAGGAGAGTCCGAGAGGTGAGCACAGTGTAAAAGGAGAGTCCGAGAGGTGAGCGCAGTGTAAAAGGAGAGTCCGAGAGGTGAGCACAGTGTAAAAGGAGAGTCCGAGAGGTGAGCGCAGTGTAAAAGGAGAGTCCGAGAGGTGAGCACAGTGTAAAAGGAGAGTCCGAGAGGTGGGCGCGGTGTAAAAGGAGAGTCCGAGAGGTGAGCGCAGTGTAAAAGGAGAGTCCGAGAGGTGAGCGCGGTGTAAAAGGAGAGTCCGAGAGGTGAGCGCGGTGTAAAAGGAGAGTCCAAGAGGTGAACGCAGTGTAAAAGGAGAGTCTAGAGAGCAGGAAGAGAGTCCGAGAGGTGAATGCAGTGTAAAAGGAGAGTCCGAGAGGTGAGCGCAGTGTAAAAGGAGTGTCGGAGAGGTGAGCGCAGTGTAAAAGGAGAGTCCGAGAGGTGAGCACAGTGTAAAAGGAGAGTCCGAGAGGTGAGCGCGGTGTAAAAGGAGAGTCCAAGAGGTGAACGCAGTGTAAAAGGAGAGTCGAGAGAGCAGGAAGAGAGTCCGAGAGGTGAACGCAGTGTAAAAGGAGAGTCCAAGAGGTGAGCGCAGTGTAAAAGGAGAGTCCAAGAGGTGAGCGCAGTGTAAAAGGAGAGTCCAAGAGGTGAGCACAGTGTAAAAGGAGAGTCCGAGAGGTGAGCGCAGTGTAAAAGGAGAGTCCGAGAGGTGAGCGCAGTGTAAAAGGAGAGTCCAAGAGGTGAGCGCAGTGTAAAAGGAGAGTCCGAGAGGTGAGCGCAGTGTAAAAGGAGAGTCCGAGAGGTGAGCGCGGTGTAAAAGGAGAGTCCGAGAGGTGAGCGCGGTGTAAATCTAAGGCAAGTCATGGCAGCAGAGCTCGCACCCGTGATATGCTCCTCCTGCTCTATGTGGGAAGTCATGGACACTACAGGTGTCCCTGGCGACCATGTGTGCAGGAAGTGTGTCCAGCTGCAGCTACTGGCTAACCTCATTTCGGAGCTGGAGTTGCGGGTGGATTCACTGTGGAGCATCCGTGATGCCGAGATTATCGTGGCTAGCACGTTCAGTGAGGTGGTCACGCCGCAGGTAAAGATTACGCAGGCAGAAAGGAAATGGGTGACCGCCAGGCAGAGTAAAAGGACTAGGCAGGTAGAGCAGGAGTCCCCTGGGGCCATCTCCCTCTCAAACAGATATTCCGCTTTGGATACTGTTGGGGGAGATGGCTTATCAGGGGAAAGCAGCAAGAGCCAGGTTCGGGGCACCACGGGTGGCTCTGCTGCACAGGAGGGGAGGAAGAAGAGTGACAGGGCTATAGTGATAGGGGATTCCATTGTAAGGGGAACAGATAGGCGTTTCTGTGGCCGTAAATGTGACTCCAGGATGGTATGTTGCCTCCCTGGTGCTAGGGTCAAGGATGTCACGGAGCGGCTGCAGGGCATTCTGGAGGTGAGAATCCCTACGTGGTCAGTTTTCAGTAAAATATTAAAATGCCTACGTGGCAAAGAAGCAGAATGCAAAATGGTTAGAAAGGGTTAATTAGTTAGTAACTGAGATTGATACAAGTGGCCTGGCCCTCCTGCTGGGCCATATGTTTGCTTAGTCAGCAGGTTTGCATTGTCTTATCAATGATAGGTCTTTGATGTGAGTCAAGGACTGGTCTGAATGTCTCCATGTTTATGGCAGATCAATATAGGTAACGAGCTTAGCCAAAGTTGAAAGACATTCCAGGTTGGGAGATAAGGAACAGAAGGAACAGGGAAGAACATTCCAAGTTGGAAAGTGAGGAAGTTATCCCCTTTGATGTCTAATAGCAACATGGTCAGCACATGGATTGTCTATGATTGGCCGGAAATAATGTAACCCCGCATGGCAACCTGTGCCCGGCTTATGATTGGTGTTGACTCTTGTGTTAATGATGTTCCAACCTCTATGGATTTGTATAAAGGTATGAGTCTTTGTCTTTGTCTTTGTCTCCTTATTCTGTTAGAATCGTTCGGATTCTCTCAGGAATCTGAATTGAAGCTACAGACTAAGATCTGCTATTAAAGTTGTTTGAACTTTACGGTGTACTCGAATCAGTTCTTGCTGAACCAGACTGAGGGGAAAGAATCCGGTTCGTCATTGGGGGAGGGTGAACAGCCAGTAGTCGTGGTCCATATCGGTACCAACGACATAGGTAAAAAAAGAGATGAGGTCCTGCAAGGTGAATTTAAGGAGTTAGGAGATAAATTAAAAAGCAGGACCTCAAAGGTAGTGATCTCAGGATTAGTACCAGTGCCACGTGCTAGTGAGTATAGGAACAGGAGAATAGCCCAGATGAATGCGTGGCTGCAGGGATGGTGTAGGAGGGAGGGATTTAGATTCCTGGGACATTGGGACCGGTTCTGGGGAAGGTGGGACCTGTACAAGCGGGACGGGTTACACCCGAGCAGGACCGGGACCAATGTCCTCGCGGGGGTGTTTGCTAGTGCTGGTGGGGAAGGTTTAAACTAGAATGGCAGGGGGATGGGAACCTGAGCGGGGAGACAGAGGAGGGGGAAACAAGTATAGAAACAAAAGACAGAAAGGGAAGAAGCAACAGTGGAAGGCAGAGAAAACAAGGGCAAAAAACAAATAGGGCCATAGTGCAAAATAAAACTAAGATGACTAGCAATCTTAAAAAGACAAGTCTAAAGGCATTGTGTCTTAATGCGCGGAGCATTCGTAATAAGGAAGATGAATTAACAGCGCAGATAGATATTAACGGTTATGATATAGTTGCGATTACGGAGACATGGCTGCAGGGTGACCGAGGATGGGAACTGAACATCCAGGATATTCAATGTTTAGGAAGGACAGGCAAAAAGGGAAAGGAGGTGGGGTAGCGTTGTTAGTAAAGGAGGAAATCAATGCAATAGTGAGGAAGGATATTGGCTCGGAAAATCACGATGTGGAATCTGTATGGGTGGAGCTAAGAAACACCAAGGGGCAGAAAAGGTTGGTGGGGGTTGTCTATAGGCCCCCAAACAGTAATGGAGATGTAGGGGAGGGCATTAAACAGGAAATTAGAGACACATGCAGGAAGGGTACAACTATAATCATGGGTGACTTTAATCTACATATAGATTGGTCAAACCAAATTAGCAATAATACTGTGGGGGAGGAATTCCTGGAGTGTGTACGTGATGGTTTTCTAGACCAATACGTTGAGGAACCAACTAGAGAACAGGCGATCCTAGACTGGGTATTGTGCAATGAGAAAGGATTAATTAACAATCTTGTTGTGTGGGGTCCCTTAGGGAAGAGCGACCATAACATGATAGAATTCCTCATTAAGATGGAGAGTGAAGTAGTTGAATCCGAAACTAGGGTCCTGAATCTAAATAAAGGAAATTACGAAAGTATGAGGTACGAGTTGGCTATGATAGATTGGGGAACTTTACTAAAAGGGATGATGGTGGATAGGCAATGGCTAATATTTAAAGAACGTGTGCAGGAATTACAATAATTATTCATTCCTGTCTGGCGCAAAAATAAAACAGGAAAGGTGGCTCAACTATGGCCTACAAAAGAAATTAGGGATAGTATTAGATCCAAAGAGGAGACATATAAAATTGCCAGAAAAAGCAGCAAGCCTAAGGATTGGGAGCAGTTCAGAATTCAGCAAAGGAGGACAAAGAGATTGATTAAGAGGGAAAAATAGAGTATGAGAGTAAACTAGCAGGGAACATAAAAACTGACTGTAAAAGCTTCTATAAATATGTCAAGAGAAAAAGATTAGTGAAGACAAATGTAGGTCCCTTACAGTCAGAAATGGGGGAAATTATAATGGGGAACAAAGAAAAGGCAGAACAATTAAACACATACTTTGGTTCTGTCTTCACAAAGGAGGACACAAATAACCTGCCAGAAATGTTAGGGAACCAAGGGTCCAGTGAGAGGGAGGAACTGAAGGAAGCCAGTATTAGTAAAAAAATAGTGCTAGGGAAATTAATGGGGCTAAAGGCTGACAAATCCCCAGGGCCTGATAATCTACATCCCAGAGTACGAAAGGAAGTGGCCCTGGAAATAGTGGATGCATTGGTGATCATCTTCCAAAATTCTACAGACTCTGGAACAGTTCCTACAGATTGGAGGGTGACAAATGTAATCCCACTATTTAAAAAAGGAGGGAGAGAAAAAACAGGGAATTACAGACCAGTTAGCCTAACATCAATAGTGAGGAAAATGCTTGAGTCTATTATAAAAGATGTGATAACAGAACACTTGGAAGGCATTAACGGGATTGGACAAAGTCAGCATGGGTTTATGAAAGGGAAATCATGCTTAACAAATCTACTGGAGTTTTTTGAGGATGTAACCAGCAGAATAGATAGGGGAGAACCAGTGGATGTGGTGTATTTGGATTTTCAGAAGACTTTTGATAAGGTCCCACACAAGAGGTTAGTGTGCAAAATTAAAGCACATGGGATTGGGGGGAATATACTGGCATGGATTGAGAATTGGTTGACATACAGGAGAGTAGGAATAAACGGGTCTTTTTCCGGGTGGCAGGCAGTGACTAGTGGGGTACCGCAGGGATCAGTGCTTGGGCCCCAGCTATTCACAATATATATCAATGATTTGGATGAGGGAACTAAATGTAACATTTCCAAGTTTGCAGACGACACAAAGCTGGGGTGGAATGTGAGCTGTGAGGAGGATGCAAAGAGGCTCCAATGTGATTTAGACAAGTTGGGTGAGTGGGCAAGAAACATAGGAACATAGGAATATAGGAACAGGAGTAGGCCATTCTGCGCCTCGTGCCTGCTCCGCCATTTGATAAGTTCATGGCTGATCTGTGATCTAACTCCATATGCCTGCCTTAGGCCCATATCCCTTAATACCTTTGGTTGCCATAAAGCTATCTATCTCAGATTTAAATTTAGCAATTGAGCTAGTATCCCAAGAACATGGCAGATGCAGTATAACCTGGATAAATGTGAGGTTATCCACTTTGGTTGTAAAAACAGAAAGGCAGATTATTATCTGAATGGTGATAGATTGGGAAAAGGGGAGGTGCAACGAGACCTGGGTGTCCTTGTACACCAGTCGCTGAAAGTGAGCATTCAGGTGCAGCAAGCAATTAGGAAGCAGAATGGTATGTTGGCCTTCATTGCAAGAGGATTTGAGTACAGGAGCAGGGATGTCTTACTGCAGTTATACAGGGCCTTGGTGAGACCACATCTGGAGTATTGTGTGCAGTTTTGGTCTCCTTATCTGAGGAAGGATGTCCTTGCCATGGAGGGCGTGCAACGAAGGTTTACCTGACTGATTCCTGGGATGGCAGGACTGACGTATGAGGAGAGATTGGGTCGACTAGGCCTATATTCATTAGAGTTTAGAAGAATGAGGGTGATCTCATCGAAACATATAAAATTCTAACAGGACTAGACAGACTAGATGCAGGGAGGATGTTCCCGATGGCTGGGGAGTCCAGAACCAGGGGTCACAGTCTCGGGATACGGGGTATGCCATTTAGAACCGAGATGAGGAGAAATTTCTTCACTCAGAGGGTGGTGAACCTGTGGAATTCTCTACCACAGAAGGCAGTGGAGGCCAAGTCATTAAATATATTCAAGAAGGAGATAGATATATTTCTTAATGCTAAATGGATCAAGGGATATGGGGAAAAAGCGGGAACAGGGTACTGAGTTAGACGATCAGCCATGATCATTTTGAATGGCGGAGCAGGCCCGAAGGGCCGAATGGCCTACTCTTGCTCCAATTTTCTATGTTTGTATGTCCTGAGAGAGCAGACAGGGCCATCAGTTTAACATCTGAATCAAAGGACGGCACGTCCAATAGTTCAGCATTCCCTCGGTACTGCACTGCAGTGTCGGCCGAGATTATGTGCTCAAGTCTCTGGAATGGGACTTAAACCAACACCCATCTGACTTAGAGGCAAGACAGCTACCCACTGAGCCATGGCTGACACCTAGAAAGAGCGTGTCCTTAGGTTATATTTCTTGAATCGGCTTCCTGAGCAGCAAGTGATGTGTGAATCACAATGATTTTTCACATATGTCAGAGTGTTGTTTGTGTTTAACTGCTTGCAATGAAGTGTTTTCTCATGAATTAACCCAACCAAATGTTGCACATACAAAAGAAAGGATAAAGTGGTAGTAAGTACTGTCCTACTGTAGTACTGTCCTACTGTAGTACTGTCCTACTGTAGTACTGTCCTGCTGTAGTACTGTCCTACTGTAGTACTGTCCAACTGTAGTACTGTCCTACTGTGGTACTGTCCTACTGTAGTACTGTCCTGCTGTAGTACTGTCCAACTGTAGTACTGTCCTACTGTGGTACTGTCCTCCTGTAGTACTGTCCTGCTGTAGTACTGTCCAACTGTAGTACTGTCCTACTGTGGTACTGTCCTACTGTAGTACTGTCCTGCTGTAGTACTGTCCAACTGTAGTACTGTCCTACTGTAGTACTGTCCTACTGTGGTACTGTCCTACTGTGGTACTGTCCTACTGTGGTACTGTAGTACTGTCCTACTGTGGTACTGTCCTACAGTGGTACTGTCCTACTGTAGTACTGTCCTGCTGTAGTACTGTCCAACTGTAGTACTGTCCTACTGTAGTAATGTCCTACTGTAGTACTGTCCTACTGCAGTACTGTCCAACTGTAGTACTGTCCTACTGTAGTACTGTCCTGCTGTGGTACTGTCCTACTGTGGTACTGTCCTACTGTAGTACTGTCCTACTGTGGTACTGTCCTACTGTAGTACTGTCCTGCTGGGGTACTGTCCTACTGTAGTACTGTCCTACTGTAGTACTGTCCTACTGTGGTACTGTCCTGCTGTAGTACTGTCCTACTGTGGTACTGTCCTACTGTAGTACTGTCCTGCTGTGGTACTGTCCTACTGTAGTACTGTCCTGCTGTGGTACTGTCCTGCTGTGGTACTGTCCTACTGTAGTACTGTCCTACTGTAGTACTGTCCTGCTATGGTACTGTCCTGCTGTAGTACTGTCCTACTGTAGTACTGTCCAACTGTAGTACTGTCCTACTGTAGTACTGTCCTACTATGGTACTGTCCTACTGTAGTACTGTCCTACTATGGTACTGTCCTACTGTAGTACTGTCCTACTATGGTACTGTCCTGCTGTAGTACTGTCCTACTGTGGTGCTGTCCTACTGTAGTACTGTCCTACTGTGGTGCTGTCCTACTGTGGTACTGTCCTACTGTAGTACTGTCCTACTGTGGTGCTGTCCGACTGTGGTACTGTCCTACTGTAGTACTGTCCAACTGTAGTACTGTCCTACTGTGGTACTGTCCTACTGTAGTACTGTCCTACTGTAGTACTGTCCAACTGTAGTACTGTCCGACTGTGGTACTGTCCGACTGTAGTACTGTCCTACTGTGGTACTGTCCTACTGTGGTGCTGTCCTACTGTAGTACTGTCCTACTGTGGTACTGTCCTACTGTAGTACTGTCCTACTGTAGTACTGTCCTACTGTGGTGCTGTCCTACTGTGGTACTGTCCTACTGTAGTACTGTCCAACTGTAGTACTGTCCTACTGTGGTACTGTCCTACTGTAGTACTGTCCTACTGTGGTACTGTCCTACTGTGGTGCTGTCCGACTGTGGTACTGTCCTACTGTAGTACTGTCCAACTGTAGTACTGTCCTACTATGGTACTGTCCAACTGTAGTACTGACCTACTGTAGTACTGTCCTACTGTAGTACTGTCCTACTGTAGTACTGTCCAACTGTAGTACTGTCCTACTGTGGTACTGTCCTACTGTAGTACTGTCCTACTGTAGTACTGTCCTACTGTGGTACTGTCCTACTGTAGTACTGTCCTACTGTAGTACTGTCCTACTGTAGTACTGTCCTACTGTAGTACTGTCCTGCTGTAGTACTGTCCTACTGTGGTACTGTCCGACTGTGGTACTGTCCTACTGTAGTACTGACCTGCTGTTGTACTGTCCTGCTGTAGTACTGTCCTACTGTAGTACTGTCCTACTGTGGTACTGTCCTGCTGTAGTACTGTCCAACTGTAGTACTGTCCTACTGTGGTACTGTCCTACTGCAGTACTGTCCTGCTGTAGTACTGTCCAACTGTAGTACTGTCCTACTGTAGTACTGTCCTGCTGTAGTACTGTCCTACTGTAGTACTGTCCTACTGTGGTACTGTCCTGCTGTAGTACTGTCCAACTGTAGTACTGTCCTACTGTAGTACTGTCCTGCTGTAGTACTGTCCAACTGTAGTACTGTCCTACTGTGGTACTGTCCTACTGTAGTACTGTCCTGCTGTAGTACTGTCCAACTGTAGTACTGTCCTACTGTAGTACTGTCCTACTGTGGTACTGTCCTACTGTGGTACTGTCCTACAGTGGTACTGTAGTACTGTCCTACTGTGGTACTGTCCTACAGTGGTACTGTCCTACTGTAGTACTGTCCTGCTGTAGTACTGTCCAACTGTAGTACTGTCCTACTGTAGTACTGTCCTACTGTGGTACTGTCCTACTGTAGTACTGTCCTACTGTGGTACTGTCCTACTGTAGTACTGTCCTGCTGTGGTACTGTCCTACTGTAGTACTGTCCTACTGTAGTACTGTCCTACTGTAGTACTGTCCGACTGTGGTACTGTCCTGCTGTAGTACTGTCCTACTGTGGTACTGTCCTACTGTAGTACTGTCCTGCTGTGGTACTGTCCTACTGTAGTACTGTCCTGCTGTGGTACTGTCCTGCTGTGGTACTGTCCTACTGTAGTACTGTCCTACTGTAGTACTGTCCTGCTATGGTACTGTCCTGCTGTAGTACTGTCCTACTGTAGTACTGTCCAACTGTAGTACTGTCCTACTGTAGTACTGTCCTACTATGGTACTGTCCTACTGTAGTACTGTCCTACTATGGTACTGTCCTACTGTAGTACTGTCCTACTGTGGTACTGTCCGACTGTAGTACTGTCCTGCTATGGTACTGTCCTGCTGTAGTACTGTCCTACTGTAGTACTGTCCAACTGTAGTACTGTCCTACTGTAGTACTGTCCTACTGTAGTACTGTCCTACTGTAGTACTGTCCTACTATGGTACTGTCCGACTGTAGTACTGTCCTACTATGGTACTGTCCTGCTGTAGTACTGTCCTACTGTGGTGCTGTCCTACTGTAGTACTGTCCTACTGTGGTGCTGTCCTACTGTGGTACTGTCCTACTGTAGTACTGTCCTACTGTGGTGCTGTCCAACTGTGGTACTGTCCTACTGTAGTACTGTCCAACTGTAGTACTGTCCTACTGTGGTACTGTCCTACTGTAGTACTGTCCTACTGTAGTACTGTCCGACTGTAGTACTGTCCTACTGTGGTACTGTCCGACTGTAGTACTGTCCTACTGTGGTACTGTCCTACTGTGGTGCTTTCCTACTGTAGTACTGTCCTACTGTGGTACTGTCCTACTGTAGGACTGTCCTACTGTAGTACTGTCCTACTGTGGTGCTGTCCTACTGTGGTACTGTCCTACTGTAGTACTGTCCAACTGTAGTACTGTCCTACTGTGGTACTGTCCTACTGTAGTACTGTCCTACTGTGGTACTGTCCTACTGTGGTGCTGTCCTACTGTGGTACTGTCCTACTGTAGTACTGTCCAACTGTAGTACTGTCCTACTATGGTACTGTCCAACTGTAGTACTGTCCTACTGTAGTACTGTCCTACTGTAGTACTGTCCTACTGTAGTACTGTCCTACTGTAGTACTGTCCTAATGTAGTACTGTCCTGCTGTAGTACTGTCCTACTGTGGTACTGTCCGACTGTGGTACTGTCCTACTGTAGTACTGACCTGCTGTAGTACTGTCCTGCTGTAGTACTGTCCTGCTGTAGTACTGTCCTACTGTAGTACTGTCCTACTGTAGTACTGTCCGACTGTAGTACTGTCCTACTGTGGTACTGTCCAACTGTGGTACTGTCCTGCTGTGGTACTGTCCTGCTGTGGTACTGTCCTACTGTAGTACTGTCCTACTGTGGTACTGTCCTACTGTGGTACTGTCCTACTGTGGTACTGTCGTACTGTAGTACTGTCCTACTGTAGTACTGTCCTACTGTAGTACTGTCCTGCTGTGGTACTGTCCTACTGTAGTACTGTCCTACTGTAGTACTGTCCTACTGTAGTACTGTCCTACTGTAGTACTGTCCTGCTGTAGTACTGTCCAACTGTAGTACTGTCCTACTGTGGTACTGTCCTACTGTAGTACTGTCCTGCTGTAGTACTGTCCAACTGTAGTACTGTCCTACTGTAGTACTGTCCTACTGTGGTACTGTCCTACTGTGGTACTGTCCTACTGTAGTACTGTCCTACTGTGGTACTGTCCTACTGTTGTACTGTTCTACTGTAGTACTGTCCCGCTGTAGTACTGTCCTACTGTAGTACTGTCCTACTGTAGTACTGTCCTACTGTAGTACTGTCCTACTGTGGTACTGTCCTACTGTGGTACTGTCCTACTGTAGTACTGTCCTGCTGTAGTACTGTCCAACTGTAGTACTGTCCTCCTGTAGTACTGTCCTACTGTAGTACTGTCCAACTGTAGTACTGTCCTACTGTGGTACTGTCCTACTGTAGTACTGTCCTGCTGTAGTACTGTCCAACTGTAGTACTGTCCTACTGTGGTACTGTCCTACTGTAGTACTGTCCTGCTGTAGTACTGTCCAACTGTAGTACTGTCCTACTGTAGTACTGTCCTACTGTGGTACTGTCCTACTGTGGTACTGTCCTACTGTAGTACTGTCCTACTGTAGTACTGTCCTGCTGTGGTACTGTCCTACTGTGGTACTGTCCTACTGTGGTACTGTCCAACTGTAGTACTGTCCTACTGTAGTACTGTCCTGCTGTGGTACTGTCCTACTGTGGTACTGTCCTACTGTGGTACTGTCCTACTGTAGTACTGTCCTACTGTGGTACTGTCCTACTGTGGTACTGTCCTACTGTAGTACTGTCCTGCTGTAGTACTGTCCAACTGTAGTACTGTCCTACTGTAGTACTGTCCTACTGTGGTACTGTCCTACTGTAGTACTGTCCAACTGTAGTACTGTCCTACTGTAGTACTGTCCTACTGTGGTACTGTCCTACTGTGGTACTGTCCGACTGTGGTACTGTCCTACTGTAGTACTGTCCAACTGTAGTACTGTCCTACTATGGTACTGTCCAACTGTAGTACTGTCCTACTGTAGTACTGTCCTACTGTAGTACTGTCCAACTGTAGTACTGTCCTACTGTGGTACTGTCCTACTGTAGTACTGTCCTACTGTAGTACTGTCCTACTGTGGTACTGTCCTACTGTAGTACTGTCCTACTGTAGTACTGTCCTACTGTAGTACTGTCCTAATGTAGTACTGTCCTGCTGTAGTACTGTCCTACTGTGGTACTGTCCGACTGTGGTACTGTCCTACTGTAGTACTGACCTGCTGTAGTACTGTCCTGCTGTAGTACTGTCCTACTGTAGTACTGTCCTACTGTAGTACTGTCCTACTGTAGTACTGTTCTACTGTAGTACTGTCCTACTGTGGTACTGTCCAACTGTGGTACTGTCCTGCTGTGGTACTGTCCTGCTGTGGTACTGTCCTACTGTAGTACTGTCCTACTGTGGTACTGTCCTACTGTGGTACTGTCGTACTGTAGTACTGTCCTACTGTAGTACTGTCCTACTGTAGTACTGTCCTGCTGTGGTACTGTCCTACTGTAGTACTGTCCTACTGTAGTACTGTCCTACTGTAGTACTGTCCTACTGTAGTACTGTCCTGCTGTAGTACTGTCCAACTCTAGTACTGTCCTACTGTGGTACTGTCCTACTGTAGTACTGTCCTGCTGTAGTACTGTCCAACTGTAGTACTGTCCTACTGTAGTACTGTCCTACTGTGGTACTGTCCTACTGTGGTACTGTCCTACTGTAGTACTGTCCGACTGTGGTACTGTCCTACTGTTGTACTGTTCTACTGTAGTACTGTCCTGCTGTAGTACTGTCCTACTGTAGTACTGTCCTACTGTAGTACTGTCCTACTGTAGTACTGTCCTACTGTGGTACTGTCCTACTGTCGTACTGTCCTGCTGTAGTACTGTCCAACTGTAGTACTGTCCTCCTGTGGTACTGTCCTACTGTAGTACTGTCCTGCTGTAGTACTGTCCAACTGTAGTACTGTCCTACTGTGGTACTGTCCTACTGTGGTACTGTCCTACTGTAGTACTGTCCTGCTGTAGTACTGTCCAACTGTAGTACTGTCCTACTGTGGTACTGTCCTACTGTAGTACTGTCATGCTGTAGTACTGTCCAACTGTAGTACTGTCCTACTGTAGTACTGTCCGACTGTGTTACTGTCCTACTGTGGTACTGTCCTACTGTAGTACTGTCCTACTGTAGTACTGTCCTGCTGTGGTACTGTCCTACTGTGGTACTGTCCTACTGTGGTACTGTCCAACTGTAGTACTGTCCTACTGTCGTACTGTCCTGCTGTGGTACTTTCCTACTGTGGTACTGTCCTACTGTGGTACTGTCCTACTGTGGTACTGTCCTACTGTGGTACTGTCCTACTGTGGTACTGTCCTACTGTAGTACTGTCCTGCTGTAGTACTGTCCAACTGTAGTACTGTCCTACTGTAGTACTGTCCTACTGTGGTACTGTCCTACTGTAGTACTGTCCAACTGTAGTACTGTCCTACTGTAGTACTGTCCTACTGTGGTACTGTCCTACTGTGGTACTGTCCTACTGTAGTACTGTCCTGCTGTGGTACTGTCCTACTGTGGTACTGTCCTACTGTAGTACTGTCCTACTGTGGTACTGTCCTACTGTAGTACTGTCCTGCTGTGGTACTGTCATACTGTAGTACTGTCCTACTGTAGTACTGTCCTACTGTAGTACTGTCCTACTGTGGTACTGTCCTGCTGTAGTCCTGTCCTACTGTGGTACTGTCCTACTGTAGTACTGTCCTGCTGTGGTACTGTCCTACTGTAGTACTGTCCTGCTGTGGTACTGTCCTGCTGTGTTACTGTCCTACTGTAGTACTGTCCTACTGTAGTACTGTCCTGCCATGGTACTGTCCTGCTGTAGTACTGTCCTACTGTAGTACTGTCCAACTGTAGTACTGTCCTACTGTAGTACTGTCCTACTATGGTACTGTCCTACTGTAGTACTGTCCTACTATGGTACTGTCCTACTGTAGCACTGTCCTACTGTGGTACTGTCCTACTGTAGTACTGTCCTGCTATGGTACTGTCCTGCTGTAGTACTGTCCTACTGTAGTACTGTCCAACTGTAGTACTGTCCTACTGTAGTACTGTCCTACTATGGTACTTTCCGACTGTAGTACTGTCCTACTATGGTACTGTCCTGCTGTAGTACTGTCCTACTGTGGTGCTGTCCTACTGTAGCACTGTCCTACTGTGGTGCTGTCCTACTGTGGTACTGTCCTACTGTAGTACTGTCCTACTGTGGTGCTGTCCTACTGTGGTACTGTCCTACTGTAGTACTGTCCAACTGTAGTACTGTCCTACTGTGGTACTGTCCTACTGTAGTACTGTCCTACTGTGGTACTGTCCTACTGTGGTGCTGTCCTACTGTAGTACTGTCCTACTGTGGTACTGTCCTACTGTAGTACTGTCCTACTGTAGTACTGTCCTACTGTGGTGCTGTCCTACTGTGGTACTGTCCTACTGTAGTACTGTCCTACTGTGGTACTGTCCTGCTGTAGTACTGTCCTACTGTAGTACTGTCCGACTGTGGTACTGTCCTACTGTAGTACTGTCCTACTGTGGTACTGTACTACTGTGGTGCTGTCCTACTGTGGTACTGTCCTACTGTAGTACTGTCCAACTGTAGTACTGTCCTACTATGGTACTGTCCAACTGTAGTAATGTCCTACTGTAGTACTGTCCTACTGTAGTACTGTCCAACTGTAGTACTGTCCTACTGTGGTACTGTCCTACTGTAGTACTGTCCTACTATGGTACTATCCTGCTGTGGTACTGTCCTACTGTGGTACTGTCCTACTGTAGTACTATCCTGCTATGGTACTGTCCTGCTGTAGTACTGTCCTACTGTAGTACTGTCCAACTGTAGTACTGTCCTACTGTAGTACTGTCCTACTGTAGTACTGTCCTACTGTAGTACTGTCCTACTGTGGTACTGTCCGACTGTAGTACTGTACTACTATGGTACTGTCCTGCTGTAGTACTGTCCTACTGTGGTGCTGTCCTACTGTAGTACTGTCCTACTGTGGTGCTGTCCTACTGTGGTACTGTCCTACTGTAGTACTGTCCTACTGTGGTGCTGTCCTACTGTGGTACTGTCCTACTGTAGTACTGTCCAACTGTAGTACTGTCCTACTGTGGTACTGTCCTACTGTAGTACTGTCCTACTGTAGTACTGTCCAACTGTAGTACTGTCCTACTGTGGTACTGTCCGACTGTAGTACTGTCCTACTGTGGTACTGTCCTACTGTGGTGCTGTCCTACTGTAGTACTGTCCTACTGTGGTACTGTCCTACTGTAGTACTGTCCTACTGTAGTACTGTCCTACTGTGGTGCTGTCCTACTGTGGTACTGTCCTACTGTAGTACTGTCCAACTGTAGTACTGTCCTACTGTGGTACTGTCCTACTGTAGTACTGTCCTACTGTGGTACTGTCCTACTGTGGTGCTGTCCTACTGTGGTACTGTCCTACTGTAGTACTGTCCAACTGTAGTACTGTCCTACTATGGTACTGTCCAACTGTAGTACTGTCCTACTGTAGTACTGTCCAACTGTAGTACTGTCCTACTGTGGTACTGTCCTACTGTAGTACTGTCCTACTGTAGTACTGTCCTACTGTGGTACTGTCCTACTGTAGTACTGTCCTACTGTAGTACTGTCCTACTGTAGTACTGTCCTACTGTGGTACTGTCCGACTGTGGTACTGTCCTACTGTAGTACTGACCTGCTGTTGTACTGTCCTGCAGTAGTACTGTCCTACTGTAGTACTGTCCTACTGTAGTACTGTCCAACTGTAGTACTGTCCTACTGTAGTACTGTCCTACTGTGGTACTGTCCTACTGTAGTACTGTCCTACTGTAGTACTGTCCAACTGTAGTACTGTCCTACTGTAGTACTGTCCTACTGTGGTACTGTCCTACAGTGGTACTGTCCTACTGTAGTACTGTCCAACTGTAGTACTGTCCTACTGTAGTACTGTCCTACTGTGGTACTGTCCTACTGTAGTACTGTCCTACTGTAGTACTGTCCAACTGTAGTACTGTCCTACTGTAGTACTGTCCTACTGTGGTACTGTCCTACTGTGGTACTGTCCTACTGTAGTACTGTCCTGCTGTAGTACTGTCCAACTGTAGTACTGTCCTACTGTGGTACTGTCCTACTGTAGTACTGTCCTGCTGTAGTACTGTCCAACTGTAGTACTGTCCTACTGTGGTACTGTCCTACTGTAGTACTGTCCTGCTGTAGTACTGTCCAACTGTAGTACTGTCCTACTGTAGTACTGTCCTACTGTGGTACTGTCCTACTGTGGTACTGTCCTACTGTGGTACTGTAGTACTGTCCTACTGTGGTACTGTCCTACAGTGGTACTGTCCTACTGTAGTACTGTCCAACTGTAGTACTGTCCTACTGTAGTACTGTCCTACTGTGGTACTGTCCTACTGTAGTACTGTCCTACTGTAGTACTGTCCAACTGTAGTACTGTCCTACTGTAGTACTGTCCTGCTGTGGTACTGTCCTACTGTGGTACTGTCCTACTGTAGTACTGTCCTACTGTGGTACTGTCCTACTGTAGTACTGTCCTGCTGTGGTACTGTCCTACTGTAGTACTGTCCTACTGTAGTACTGTCCTACTGTAGTACTGTCCTACTGTGGTACTGTCCTGCTGTAGTACTGTCCTACTGTGGTACTGTCCTACTGTAGTACTGTCCAACTGTAGTACTGTCCTACTGTGGTACTGTCCTACTGTAGTACTGTCCTACTGTAGTACTGTCCTACTGTGGTACTGTCCTACTGTAGTACTGTCCTACTGTAGTACTGTCCTACTGTAGTACTGTCCTAATGTAGTACTGTCCTGCTGTAGTACTGTCCTACTGTGGTACTGTCCGACTGTGGTACTGTCCTACTGTAGTACTGACCTGCTGTAGTACTGTCCTGCTGTAGTACTGTCCTGCTGTAGTACTGTCCTACTGTAGTACTGTCCTACTGTAGTACTGTCCGACTGTAGTACTGTCCTACTGTGGTACTGTCCAACTGTGGTACTGTCCTGCTGTGGTACTGTCCTGCTGTGGTACTGTCCTACTGTAGTACTGTCCTACTGTGGTACTGTCCTACTGTGGTACTGTCCTACTGTGGTACTGTCGTACTGTAGTACTGTCCTACTGTAGTACTGTCCTACTGTAGTACTGTCCTGCTGTGGTACTGTCCTACTGTAGTACTGTCCTACTGTAGTACTGTCCTACTGTAGTACTGTCCTACTGTAGTACTGTCCTGCTGTAGTACTGTCCAACTGTAGTACTGTCCTACTGTGGTACTGTCCTACTGTAGTACTGTCCTGCTGTAGTACTGTCCAACTGTAGTACTGTCCTACTGTAGTACTGTCCTACTGTGGTACTGTCCTACTGTGGTACTGTCCTACTGTAGTACTGTCCTACTGTGGTACTGTCCTACTGTTGTACTGTTCTACTGTAGTACTGTCCCGCTGTAGTACTGTCCTACTGTAGTACTGTCCTACTGTAGTACTGTCCTGCTGTGGTACTGTCCTACTGTGGTACTGTCCTACTGTAGTACTGTCCTGCTGTAGTACTGTCCAACTGTAGTACTGTCCTCCTGTGGTACTGTCCTACTGTAGTACTGTCCTGCTGTAGTACTGTCCAACTGTAGTACTGTCCTACTGTGGTACTGTCCTACTGTAGTACTGTCCTGCTGTAGTACTGTCCAACTGTAGTACTGTCCTACTGTGGTACTGTCCTACTGTAGTACTGTCCTGCTGTAGTACTGTCCAACTGTAGTACTGTCCTACTGTGGTACTGTCCTACTGTGGTACTGTCCTACTGTGGTACTGTCCTACTGTAGTACTGTCCTGCTGTGGTACTGTCCTACTGTGGTACTGTCCTACTGTGGTACTGTCCAACTGTAGTACTGTCCTACTGTAGTACTGTCCTGCTGTGGTACTGTCCTACTGTGGTACTGTCCTACTGTGGTACTGTCCTACTGTAGTACTGTCCTACTGTGGTACTGTCCTACTGTGGTACTGTCCTACTGTAGTACTGTCCTGCTGTAGTACTGTCCAACTGTAGTACTGTCCTACTGTAGTACTGTCCTACTGTGGTACTGTCCTACTGTAGTACTGTCCAACTGTAGTACTGTCCTACTGTAGTACTGTCCTACTGTGGTACTGTCCTACTGTGGTACTGTCCGACTGTGGTACTGTCCTACTGTAGTACTGTCCAACTGTAGTACTGTCCTACTATGGTACTGTCCAACTGTAGTACTGTCCTACTGTAGTACTGTCCTACTGTAGTACTGTCCTACTGTAGTACTGTCCAACTGTAGTACTGTCCTACTGTGGTACTGTCCTACTGTAGTACTGTCCTACTGTAGTACTGTCCTACTGTGGTACTGTCCTACTCTAGTACTGTCCTACTGTAGTACTGTCCTACTGTAGTACTGTCCTAATGTAGTACTGTCCTGCTGTAGTACTGTCCTACTGTGGTACTGTCCGACTGTGGTACTGTCCTACTGTAGTACTGACCTGCTGTAGTACTGTCCTGCTGTAGTACTGTCCTACTGTAGTACTGTCCTACTGTAGTACTGTCCTACTGTAGTACTGTTCTACTGTAGTACTGTCCTACTGTGGTACTGTCCAACTGTGGTACTGTCCTGCTGTGGTACTGTCCTGCTGTGGTACTGTCCTACTGTAGTACTGTCCTACTGTGGTACTGTCCTACTGTGGTACTGTCGTACTGTAGTACTGTCCTACTGTAGTACTGTCCTACTGTAGTACTGTCCTGCTGTGGTACTGTCCTACTGTAGTACTGTCCTACTGTAGTACTGTCCTAATGTAGTACTGTCCTACTGTAGTACTGTCCTGCTGTAGTACTGTCCAACTGTAGTACTGTCCTACTGTGGTACTGTCCTACTGTAGTACTGTCCTGCTGTAGTACTGTCCAACTGTAGTACTGTCCTACTGTAGTACTGTCCTACTGTGGTACTGTCCTACTGTGGTACTGTCCTACTGTAGTACTGTCCGACTGTGGTACTGTCCTACTGTTGTACTGTTCTACTGTAGTACTGTCCTGCTGTAGTACTGTCCTACTGTAGTACTGTCCTACTGTAGTACTGTCCTACTGTAGTACTGTCCTACTGTGGTACTGTCCTACTGTGGTACTGTCCTACTGTAGTACTGTCCTGCTGTAGTACTGTCCAACTGTAGTACTGTCCTCCTGTGGTACTGTCCTACTGTAGTACTGTCCTGCTGTAGTACTGTCCAACTGTAGTACTGTCCTACTGTGGTACTGTCCTACTGTAGTACTGTCCTGCTGTAGTACTGTCCAACTGTAGTACTGTCCTACTGTGGTACTGTCCTACTGTAGTACTGTCATGCTGTAGTACTGTCCAACTGTAGTACTGTCCTACTGTAGTACTGTCCGACTGTGTTACTGTCCTACTGTGGTACTGTCCTACTGTAGTACTGTCCTACTGTAGTACTGTCCTGCTGTGGTACTGTCCTACTGTGGTACTGTCCTACTGTGGTACTGTCCAACTGTAGTACTGTCCTACTGTCGTACTGTCCTGCTGTGGTACTTTCCTACTGTGGTACTGTCCTACTGTGGTACTGTCCTACTGTGGTACTGTCCTACTGTGGTACTGTCCTACTGTGGTACTGTCCTACTGTAGTACTGTCCTGCTGTAGTACTGTCCAACTGTAGTACTGTCCTACTGTAGTACTGTCCTACTGTGGTACTGTCCTACTGTAGTACTGTCCAACTGTAGTACTGTCCTACTGTAGTACTGTCCTACTGTGGTACTGTCCTACTGTGGTACTGTCCTACTGTAGTACTGTCCTGCTGTGGTACTGTCCTACTGTGGTACTGTCCTACTGTAGTACTGTCCTACTGTGGTACTGTCCTACTGTAGTACTGTCCTGCTGTGGTACTGTCATACTGTAGTACTGTCCTACTGTAGTACTGTCCTACTGTAGTACTGTCCTACTGTGGTACTGTCCTGCTGTAGTCCTGTCCTACTGTGGTACTGTCCTACTGTAGTACTGTCCTGCTGTGGTACTGTCCTACTGTAGTACTGTCCTGCTGTGGTACTGTCCTGCTGTGTTACTGTCCTACTGTAGTACTGTCCTACTGTAGTACTGTCCTGCCATGGTACTGTCCTGCTGTAGTACTGTCCTACTGTAGTACTGT
Source organism: Heptranchias perlo (assembly GCF_035084215.1). Lineage (NCBI taxonomy): Eukaryota > Metazoa > Chordata > Chondrichthyes > Hexanchiformes > Hexanchidae > Heptranchias > Heptranchias perlo. The sequence continues at coordinate 21,650,964 of NC_090362.1, forward strand.
CCAACTGTAGTACTGTCCTACTGTAGTACTGTCCTACTATGGTACTGTCCTACTGTAGTACTGTCCTACTATGGTACTGTCCTACTGTAGTACTGTCCTACTGTGGTACTGTCCTACTGTAGTACTGTCCTGCTATGGTACTGTCCTACTGTGGTACTGTCCTACTGTGGTACTGTCCTGCTGTAGTACTGTCCTACTGTAGTACTGTCCAACTGTAGTACTGTCTTACTGTAGTACTGTCCTACTATGGTACTTTCCGACTGTAGTACTGTCCTACTATGGTACTGTCCTGCTGTAGTACTGTCCTACTGTGGTGCTGTCCTACTGTAGCACTGTCCTACTGTGGTGCTGTCCTACTGTGGTACTGTCCTACTGTAGTACTGTCCTACTGTGGTGCTGTCCTACTGTGGTACTGTCCTACTGTAGTACTGTCCAACTGTAGTACTGTCCTACTGTGGTACTGTCCTACTGTAGTACTGTCCTACTGTGGTACTGTCCTACTGTGGTGCTGTCCTACTGTAGTACTGTCCTACTGTGGTACTGTCCTACTGTAGTACTGTCCTACTGTAGTACTGTCCTACTGTGGTGCTGTCCTACTGTGGTACTGTCCTACTGTAGTACTGTCCTACTGTGGTACTGTCCTGCTGTAGTACTGTCCTACTGTAGTACTGTCCGACTGTGGTACTGTCCTACTGTAGTACTGTCCTACTGTGGTACTGTACTACTGTGGTGCTGTCCTACTGTGGTACTGTCCTACTGTAGTACTGTCCAACTGTAGTACTGTCCTACTATGGTACTGTCCAACTGTAGTAATGTCCTACTGTAGTACTGTCCTACTGTAGTACTGTCCAACTGTAGTACTGTCCTACTGTGGTACTGTCCTACTGTAGTACTGTCCTACTATGGTACTATCCTGCTGTGGTACTGTCCTACTGTGGTACTGTCCTACTGTAGTACTATCCTGCTATGGTACTGTCCTGCTGTAGTACTGTCCTACTGTAGTACTGTCCAACTGTAGTACTGTCCTACTGTAGTACTGTCCTACTGTAGTACTGTCCTACTGTAGTACTGTCCTACTGTGGTACTGTCCGACTGTAGTACTGTCCTACTATGGTACTGTCCTGCTGTAGTACTGTCCTACTGTGGTGCTGTCCTACTGTAGTACTGTCCTACTGTGGTGCTGTCCTACTGTGGTACTGTCCTACTGTAGTACTGTCCTACTGTGGTGCTGTCCTACTGTGGTACTGTCCTACTGTAGTACTGTCCAACTGTAGTACTGTCCTACTGTGGTACTGTCCTACTGTAGTACTGTCCTACTGTAGTACTGTCCAACTGTAGTACTGTCCTACTGTGGTACTGTCCGACTGTAGTACTGTCCTACTGTGGTGCTGTCCTACTGTGGTGCTGTCCTACTGTAGTACTGTCCTACTGTGGTACTGTCCTACTGTAGTACTGTCCTACTGTAGTACTGTCCTACTGTGGTGCTGTCCTACTGTGGTACTGTCCTACTGTAGTACTGTCCAACTGTAGTACTGTCCTACTGTGGTACTGTCCTACTGTAGTACTGTCCTACTGTGGTACTGTCCTACTGTGGTGCTGTCCTACTGTGGTACTGTCCTACTGTAGTACTGTCCAACTGTAGTACTGTCCTACTATGGTACTGTCCAACTGTAGTACTGTCCTACTGTAGTACTGTCCAACTGTAGTACTGTCCTACTGTGGTACTGTCCTACTGTAGTACTGTCCTACTGTAGTACTGTCCTACTGTGGTACTGTCCTACTGTAGTACTGTCCTACTGTAGTACTGTCCTACTGTAGTACTGTCCTACTGTGGTACTGTCCGACTGTGGTACTGTCCTACTGTAGTACTGACCTGCTGTTGTACTGTCCTGCTGTAGTACTGTCCTACTGTAGTACTGTCCGACTGTAGTACTGTCCTACTGTGGTACTGTCCTACTGTGGTACTGTCCTACTGTAGTACTGTCCTGCTGTAGTACTGTCCAACTGTAGTACTGTCCTACTGTGGTACTGTCCTACTGTAGTACTGTCCTGCTGTAGTACTGTCCAACTGTAGTACTGTCCTACTGTGGTACTGTCCTACTGTAGTACTGTCCTGCTGTAGTACTGTCCAACTGTAGTACTGTCCTACTGTAGTACTGTCCTACTGTGGTACTGTCCTACTGTGGTACTGTCCTACTGTGGTACTGTAGTACTGTCCTACTGTGGTACTGTCCTACAGTGGTACTGTCCTACTGTAGTACTGTCCAACTGTAGTACTGTCCTACTGTAGTACTGTCCTACTGTGGTACTGTCCTACTGTAGTACTGTCCTACTGTAGTACTGTCCAACTGTAGTACTGTCCTACTGTAGTACTGTCCTGCTGTGGTACTGTCCTACTGTGGTACTGTCCTACTGTAGTACTGTCCTACTGTGGTACTGTCCTACTGTAGTACTGTCCTGCTGTGGTACTGTCCTACTGTAGTACTGTCCTACTGTAGTACTGTCCTACTGTAGTACTGTCCTACTGTGGTACTGTCCTGCTGTAGTACTGTCCTACTGTGGTACTGTCCTACTGTAGTACTGTCCTGCTGTGGTACTGTCCTACTGTAGTCCTGTCCTGCTGTGGTACTGTCCTGCTGTGGTACTGTCCTACTGTAGTACTGTCCTACTGTAGTACTGTCCTGCTATGGTACTGTCCTGCTGTAGTACTGTCCTACTGTAGTACTGTCCAACTGTAGTACTGTCCTACTGTAGTACTGTCCTACTATGGTACTGTCCTACTGTAGTACTGTCCTACTATGGTACTGTCCTACTGTAGTACTGTCCTACTGTGGTACTGTCCGACTGTAGTACTGTCCTGCTATGGTACTGTCCTGCTGTAGTACTGTCCTACTGTAGTACTGTCCAACTGTAGTACTGTCCTACTGTAGTACTGTCCTACTATGGTACTGTCCTACTGTAGTACTGTCCTACTATGGTACTGTCCTACTGTAGTACTGTCCTACTATGGTACTGTCCTGCTGTAGTACTGTCCTACTGCGGTGCTGTCCGACTGTAGTACTGTCCTACTGTGGTGCTGTCCTACTGTGGTGCTGTCCTACTGTAGTACTGTCCTACTGTGGTGCTGTCCTACTGTGGTACTGTCCTACTGTAGTACTGTCCAACTATAGTACTGTCCTACTGTGGTACTGTCCTACTGTAGTACTGTCCTACTGTAGTACTGTCCAACTGTAGTACTGTCCTACTGTGGTACTGTCCGACTGTAGTACTGTCCTACTGTGCTACTGTCCTACTGTGGTGCTGTCCTACTGTAGTACTGTCCTACTGTGGTACTGTCCTACTGTGGTGCTGTCCTACTGTGGTACTGTCCTACTGTAGTACTGTCCAACTGTAGTACTGTCCTACTGTGGTACTGTCCGACTGTAGTACTGTCCTACTGTGGTACTGTCCTACTGTGGTGCTGTCCTACTGTGGTACTGTCCTACTGTAGTACTGTCCAACTGTAGTACTGTCCTACTATGGTACTGTCCAACTGTAGTACTGTCCTACTGTCGTACTGTCCTACTGTAGTACTGTCCTACTGTAGTACTGTCCTACTGTAGTACTGTCCTACTGTGGTACTGTCCTACTGTAGTACTGTCCTACTGTGGTACTGTCCTACTGTAGTACTGTCCTACTGTAGTACTGTCCTACTGTAGTACTGTCCTACTGTAGTACTGTCCTGCTGTAGTACTGTCCTACTGTGGTACTGTCCGACTGTGGTACTGTCCTACTGTAGTACTGACCTGCTGTAGTACTGTCCTGCTGTAGTACTGTCCTACTGTAGTACTGTCCTACTGTAGTACTGTCCTACTGTAGTACTGTCCTACTGTGGTACTGTCCAACTGTGGTACTGTCCTGCTGTGGTACTGTCCTGCTGTGGTACTGTCCTGCTGTAGTACTGTCCTACTGTAGTACTGTCCTACTGTAGTACTGTCCTGCTGTGGTACTGTCCTACTGTAGTACTGTCCTACTGTAGTGCTGTCCTACTGTAGTACTGTCCTGCTGTAGTACTGTCCAACTGTAGTACTGTCCTACTGTGGTACTGTCCTACTGTAGTACTGTCCTGCTGTAGTACTGTCCAACTGTAGTACTGTCCTACTGTAGTACTGTCCTACTGTGGTACTGTCCTACTGTGGTACTGTCCTACTGTAGTACTGTCCTACTGTGGTACTGTCCTACTGTTGTACTGTTCTACTGTAGTACTGTCCTGCAGTAGTACTGTCCTACTGTAGTACTGTCCTACTGTAGTACTGTCCTACTGTGGTACTGTCCTACTGTGGTACTGTCCTACTGTAGTACTGTCCTGCTGTAGTACTGTCCAACTGTAGTACTGTCCTCCTGTGGTACTGTCCTACTGTAGTACTGTCCTGCTGTAGTACTGTCCAACTGTAGTACTGTCCTACTGTGGTACTGTCCTACTGTAGTACTGTCCTGCTGTAGTACTGTCCAACTGTAGTACTGTCCTACTGTGGTACTGACCTACTGTAGTACTGTCCTGCTGTAGTACTGTCCAACTGTAGTACTGTCCTACTGTAGTACTGTCCTACTGTGGTACTGTCCTACTGTGGTACTGTCCTACTGTAGTACTGTCCTACTGTAGTACTGTCCTGCTGTGGTACTGTCCTACTGTGGTACTGTCCTACTGTGGTACTGTCCAACTGTAGTACTGTCCGACTGTAGTACTGTCCTGCTGTGGTACTGTCCTACTGTGGTACTGTCCTACTGTGGTACTGTCCTACTGTAGAACTGTCCTACTGTGGTACTGTCCTACTGTGGTACTGTCCTGCTGTAGTACTGTCCAACTGTAGTACTGTCCTACTGTAGTACTGTCCTACTGTAGTACTGTCCTACTGTAGTACTGTCCAACTGTAGTACTGTCCTACTGTAGTACTGTCCTACTGTGGTACTGTCCAACTGTGGTACTGTCCTACTGTAGTACAGTCCTACTGTAGTACTGTCCTACTGTGGTACTGTCCTACTGTAGTACTGTCCTGCTGTGGTACTGTCATACTGTAGTACTGTCCTACTGTAGTACTGTCCTACTGTAGTACTGTCCTACTGTGGTACTGTCCTGCTGTAGTACTGTCCTACTGTGGTACTGTCCTACTGTAGTACTGTCCTGCTGTGGTACTGTCCTACTGTAGTACTGTCCTGCTGTGGTACTGTCCTGCTGTGGTACTGTCCTACTGTAGTACTGTCCTACTGTAGTACTGTCCTGCCATGGTACTGTCCTGCTGTAGTACTGTCCTACTGTAGTACTGTCCAACTGTAGTACTGTCCTACTGTAGTACTGTCCTACTATGGTACTGTCCTACTGTAGTACTGTCCTACTATGGTACTGTCCTACTGTAGTACTGTCCTACTGTGGTACTGTCCTACTGTAGTACTGTCCTGCTATGGGACTGTCCTGCTGTAGTACTGTCCTACTGTAGTACTGTCCAACTGTAGTACTGTCCTACTGTAGTACTGTCCTACTGTAGTACTGTCCTACTGTAGTACTGTCCTACTATGGTACTGTCCGACTGTAGTACTGTCCTACTATGGTACTGTCCTGCTGTAGTACTGTCCTACTGTGGTGCTGTCCTACTGTAGCACTGTCCTACTGTGGTGCTGTCCTACTGTGGTACTGTCCTACTGTAGTACTGTCCTACTGTGGTGCTGTCCTACTGTGGTACTGTCCTACTGTAGTACTGTCCAACTGTAGTACTGTCCTACTGTGGTACTGTCCTACTGTAGTACTGTCCTACTGTGGTACTGTCCTACTGTGGTGCTGTCCTACTGTAGTACTGTCCTACTGTGGTACTGTCCTACTGTAGTACTGTCCTACTGTAGTACTGTCCTACTGTGGTGCTGTCCTACTGTGGTACTGTCCTACTGTAGTACTGTCCAACTGTAGTACTGTCCGACTGTGGTACTGTCCTACTGTAGTATTGTCCTACTGTGGTGCTGTCCTACTGTGGTGCTGTCCTACTGTGGTACTGTCCTACTGTAGTACTGTCCAACTGTAGTACTGTCCTACTATGGTACTGTCCAACTGTAGTAATGTCCTACTGTAGTACTGTCCTTCTGTAGTACTGTCCAACTGTAGTACTGTCCTACTGTGGTACTGTCCTACTGTAGTACTGTCCTGCTGTGGTACTATCCTGCTGTGGTACTGTCCTGCTGTGGTACTGTCCTGCTGTAGTACTGTCCTACTGTAGTACTGGCCTGCTGTGGTACTGTCCTACGGTGGTACTGTCCAACTGTAGTACTGTCCTACTGTAGTACTGTCCTACTGTAGTACTGGCCTGCTGTGGTACTGTCCTGCTGTGGTACTGTCCTACTGTAGTACTGTCCTACTGTGGTACTGTCCTACTGTAGTACTGTCCTACTGTAGTACTGTCCTACTGTGGTACTGTCCTAATGTGGTACTGTCCCACTGTAGTACTGTCCTACTGTAGTACTGTCCTACTGTGGTACTGTCCTGCAGTAGTACTGTCCTACTGTGGTACTGTCCTACTGTGGTACTATCCTACTGTAGTACTGTCCTACTGTAGTACTGTCCAACTGTAGTACTGTCCGACTGTAGTACTGTCCTACTGTAGTACTGTCCTACTGTAGTACTGTCCAACTGCAGTACTGTCCGACTGTAGTACTGTCCTACTGTGGTACTATCCTGCTGTAGTACTGTCCTACTGTAGTACTGTCCTACTGTAGTACTGTCCTGCTATGGTACTGTCCTGCTGTAGTACTGTCCTACTGTAGTACTGTCCAACTGTAGTACTGTCCTACTGTAGTACTGTCCTACTGTAGTACTGTCCTACTGTAGTACTGTCCTACTATGGTACTGTCCGACTGTAGTACTGTCCTACTATGGTACTGTCCTGCTGTAGTACTGTCCTACTGTGGTGCTGTCCTACTGTAGCACTGTCCTACTGTGGTGCTGTCCTACTGTGGTACTGTCCTACTGTAGTACTGTCCTACTGTGGTGCTGTCCTACTGTGGTACTGTCCTACTGTAGTACTGTCCAACAGTAGTACTGTCCTACTGTGGTACTGTCCTACTGTAGTACTGTCCTACTGTGGTACTGTCCTACTGTGGTGCTGTCCTACTGTAGTACTGTCCTACTGTGGTACTGTCCTACTGTAGTACTGTCCTACTGTAGTACTGTCCTACTGTGGTGCTGTCCTACTGTGGTACTGTCCTACTGTAGTACTGTCCAACTGTAGTACTGTCCGACTGTGGTACTGTCCTACTGTAGTACTGTCCTACTGTGGTGCTGTCCTACTGTGGTGCTGTCCTACTGTGGTACTGTCCTACTGTAGTACTGTCCAACTGTAGTACTGTCCTACTATGGTACTGTCCAACTGTAGTAATGTCCTACTGTAGTACTGTCCTACTGTAGTACTGTCCAACTGTAGTACTGTCCTACTGTGGTACTGTCCTACTGTAGTACTGTCCTGCTGTGGTACTATCCTGCTGTGGTACTGTCCTGCTGTGGTACTGTCCTGCTGTAGTACTGTCCTACTGTAGTACTGGCCTGCTGTGGTACTGTCCTGCTGTGGTACTGTCCTACTGTAGTACTGTCCTACTGTGGTACTGTCCTACTGTAGTACTGTCCTACTGTAGTACTGTCCTACTGTGGTACTGTCCTAATGTGGTACTGTCCTACTGTGGTACTGTCCTACTGTAGTACTGTCCTGTGTGGTACTGTCCTACTGTAGTACTGTCCTACTGTAGTACTGTCCTACTGTGGTACTGTCCTACTGTGGTACTGTCCTACTGTAGTACTGTCCTGCTGTAGTACTGTCCTACTGTAGTACTGACCTACTGTAGTACTGTCCTGCTGTGGTACTGTCCTACTGTAGTACTGTCCTACTGTAGTACTGTCCAACTATAGTACTGTCCTACTGTAGTACTGTCCTACTGTAGTACTGTCCAACTGTAGTACTGTCCTACTGTAGTACTGTCCTACTGTGGTACTGTCCTACTGTGGTACTGTCCTACTGTAGTACTGTCCTACTGTAGTACTGTCCTACTGTGGTACTGTCCTACTGTGGTACTGTCCTGCTGTGGTACTGTCCTACTGTAGTACTGTCCCACTGTAGTACTGTCCTACTGTAGTACTGTCCTACTGTGGTACTGTCCTGCTGTAGTACTGTCCTACTGTGGTACTGTCCTACTGTGGTACTGTCCTACTGTAGTACTGTCCTACTGTAGTACTGTCCAACTGTAGTACTGTCCGACTGTAGTACTGTCCTACTGTAGTACTGTCCTACTGTAGTACTGTCCAACTGCAGTACTGTCCGACTGTAGTACTGTCCTACTGTGGTACTATCCTGCTGTAGTACTGTCCTACTGTAGTACTGTCCTACTGTAGTACTGTCCTACTGTGGTACTGTCCTACTGTTGTACTGTCTGACTGTAGTACTGTCCTACTGTGGTACTGTCCTACTGTGGTACTGTCCTACTGTAGTACTGTCCTACTGTAGTACTGTCCTACTGTCGTACTGTCCTACTGTAGTACTGTCCTACTGTAGTACTGTCCTACTGTCGTACTGTCCTGCTGTGGTACTGTCCTGCTGTGGTACTGTCCTACTGTGGTACTGTCCTACTGTAGTACTGTCCAACTGTGGTACTGTCCTGCTGTGGTACTGTCCTGCTGTGATACTGTCCTACTGTGGTACTGTCCTGCTGTAGTACTGTCCTACTGTAGTACTGTCCTACTGTGGTACTGTCCTACTGTGGTACTGTCCTTCTGTGGTACTGTCCTACTGTGGTACTGTCCTACTGTAGTACTGTCCTACTGTAGTACTGTCCTACTGTGGTACTGTCCTACTGTAGTACTGTCCTACTGTGGTACTGTCCTACTGTAGTACTGTCCTGCTGTGGTACTGTCCTACTGTAGTACTGTCCTGCTGTAGTACTGTCCTACTGTAGTACTGTCCTACTGTGGTACTGTCCAACTGTGGTACTGTCCAACTGTGGTGCTGTCCTACTGTAGTACTGTCCTACTGTGGTACTGTCCAACTGTGGTACTGTCCAACTGTGGTGCTGTCCTACTGTAATACTGTCCTACTGTAGTACTGTCCAACTGTGGTACTGTCCAACTGTGGTGCTGTCCTACTGTAGTACTGTCCTACTGTAGTACTGTCCTACTGTAGTACTGTCCTACTGTAGTACTGTCCTGCTGTGGTACTGTCCTACTGTAGTACTGTCCTGCTGTGGTACTGTCCTGCTGTAGTACTGTCCTACTGTAGTACTGTCCTACTGTAGTACTGTCCTACTGTGGTACTGTCCTACTGTAGTACTGTCCAACTGTGGTACTGTCCAACTGTGGTGCTTTTCTACTGTAGTACTGTCCTACTGTAGTACTGTCCTGCTGTGGTTCTGTCCTACTGTAGTACTGTCCTACTGTAGTACTGTCCTGCTGTGGTTCTGTCCTACTGTAGTACTGTCCTACTGTGGTACTGTCCTACTGTGGTACTGTCCTACTGTGGTACTGTCCTACTGTAGTACTGTCCTACTGTAGTACTGTCCTACTGTAGTACTGTCCTACTGTAGTACTGTCCTGCTGTGGTACTGTCCTACTGTAGTACTGTCCTACTGTGGTACTGTCCTACTGTAGTACTGTCCTACTGTGGTACTGTCCAACTGTGGTGCTGTCCTACTGTAGTACTGTCCTACTGTAGTACTGTCCAACTGTGGTGCTGTCCTACTGTAGTACTGTCCTACTGTAGTACTGTCCTGCTGTGGTACTGTCCTACTGTAGTACTGTCCTACTGTAGTACTGTCCTACTGTAGTACTGTCCTGCTGTGGTACTCTCCTACTGTAGTACTGTCCTGCTGTGGTACTGTCCTGCTGTAGTACTGTCCTACTGTAGTACTGTCCTACAGTAGTACTGTCCTACTGTGGTACTGTCCTACTGTAGTACTGTCCAACTGTGGTACTGTCCAACTGCGGTGCTGTCCTACTGTAGTACTGTCCTACTGTAGTACTGTCCTACTCTAGTTCTGTCCTGCTGTGGTACTGTCCTACTGTAATACTGTCCTACTGTGGTACTGTCCTACTGTAGTACTGTCCTACTTTGGTACTGTCCAACTGTGGTGCTGTCCTACTGTAGTACTGTCCTACTGTAGTACTGTCCTACTGTAGTACTGTCCTACTGTAGTACTGTCCTGCTGTAGTACTGTCCTACTGTAGTACTGTCCTACTGTAGTACTGTCCAACTGTGGTACTGTCCTACTGTGGTACTGTCCTACTGTAGTACTGTGCTACTGTAGTACTGTCCTACTGTAGTACTGTCCTACTGTAGTACTGTCCTACTGTGGTACTGTCCTACTGTAGTACTGTCCTACTGTGGTACTGTCCTACTGTAGTACTGTCCTGCTGTAGTACTGTCCTACTGTGGTACTGTCCTGCTGTGGTACTGTCCTACTGTAGTACTGTCCTGCTGTAGTACTGTCCTACTGTAGTACTGTCCTGCTGTAGTACTGTCCTACTGTGGTACTGTCCTGCTGTAGTACTGTCCTACTGTAGTACTGTCCTGCTGTACTACTGTCCTACTAAGGTACTGTCCAACTGTGGTACTGTCCTAATGTGGTACTGTCGTACTGTAGTACTGTCCTACTGTCGTACTGCCCTACTGTGGTACTGTCCTACTGCAGTACTGTCCTACTGTAGTACTGTCCTACTGTAGTACTGTCCTACTGTGGTACTGTCCTACTGTGGTACTGTCCTGCTGTAGTACTGTCCTACTGTAGTACTGTCCTGCTGTGGTAGTGTCCTACTGTGGTACTGTCCAACTGTGGTACTGTCCTACTGTAGTACTGTCCTACTGTAGTACTGTCCTGCTGTAGTACTGTCCTGCTGTGGTACTGTCCTACTGTAGTACTGTCCTACTGTGGTACTGTCCTACTGTGGTACTGTCGTACTGTAGTACTGTCCTACTGTAGTACTGTCCTACTGTAGTACTGTCCTGCTGTGGTACTGTCCTACTGTAGTACTGTCCTACTGTAGTACTGTCCTGCTGTAGTACTGTCCTACTGTTGTACTGTCCTGCTGTAGTACTGTCCTACTGTGGTACTGTCCAACTGTGGTACTGTCCTACTGTAGTGCTGTCCTACTGTAGTACTGTCCTACTGTGGTACTGTCCAACTGTGGTACTGTCCTACTGTAGTACTGTCCTGCTGTAGTAGTGTCCTACTGTTGTACTGTCCTACTGTAGTACTGTCCTGCTGTGGTACTGTCCTACTGTAGTACTGTCCTGCTGTAGTACTGTCCTGCTGTAGTACTGTCCTACTGTTGTACTGTCCTGCTGTCGTACTGTCCTACTGTGGTACTGTCCTACTGTGGTACTGTCCTACTGTAGTACTGTCCTACTGTAGTACTGTCCTACTGTAGTACTGTCCTACTGTGGTACTGTCCTGCTGTAGTACTGTCCTACTGTAGTACTGTCGTTCTGTAGTACTGTCCTACTGTAGTACTGTCGTTCTGTGGTACTGTCCAACTGTGGTACTGTCCTGCTGTGGTACTGTCCTGCTGTGGTACTGTCCTACTGTAGTACTGTCCTACTGTGGTACTGTCCTACTGTGGTACTGTCGTACTGTAGTACTGTCCTACTGTAGTACTGTCCTACTGTGGTACTGTCCTACTGTAGTACTGTCCTACTGTAGTACTGTCCTACTGTGGTACTGTCCTGCTGTGGTACTGTCCTGCTGTGGTACTTTCCTTCTGTAGTACTGTCCTACTGTAGTACTGTCCTACTGTAGTACTGTCCTACTGTGGTACTGTCCTACTGTGGTACTGTCGTACTGTAGTACTGTCCTACTGTAGTACTGTCCTACTGTAGTACTGTCCTACTGTGGTACTGTCCTACTGTAGTACTGTCCTACTGTGGTACTGTCCTACTGTAGTACTGTCCTACTGTGGTACTGTCCAACTGTAGTACTGTCCTACTGTGGTACTATCCTACTGTAGTACTGTCCTACTGTGGTACTGTCCAACTGTAGTTCTGTCCTACTGTGGTACTGTCCAACTGTAGTACTGTCCTACTGTAGTACTGTCCTGCTGAAGTACTGTCCTACTGTAGTACTGTCCTGCTGTAGTACAGTCCTACTGTGGTACTGTCCAACTGTAGTACTGTCCTACTGTAGTACTGTCCTACTGTAGTACTGTCCAACTGTAGTACTGTCCTACTGTAGTACTGTCCTACTGTGGTACTGTCCAACTGTAGTACTGTCCTACTGTAGTACTGTCCTACGGTGGTACTGTCCAACTGTAGTACTGTCCTACTGTAGTACTGTCCTACTGTGGTACTGTCCTGCTGTAGTACTGTCCTACTGTGGTACTGTCCGACTGTGGTACTGTCCTACTGTAGTACTGTCCTACTGTAGTACTGTCCAACTGTAGTACTGTCCGACTGTAGTACTGTCCTAATGTAGTACTGTCCTACTGTGGTACTATCCTGCTGTAGTACTGTCCTACTGTAGTACTGTCCTACTGTGGTACTGTCCTACTGTAGTACTGTCCTACTGTGGTACTGTCCTACTGTGGTACTGTCCTACTGTAGTACTGTCCTACTGTAGTACTGTCCAACTGTAGTACTGTCCGACTGTAGTACTGTCCTAATGTAGTACTGTCCTACTGTGGTACTATCCTGCTGTAGTACTGTCCTACTGTAGTACTGTCCTACTGTGGTACTGTCCTACTGTAGTACTGTCCGACTGTAGTACTGTCCTACTGTGGTACTGTCCTACTGTGGTACTGTCCTACTGTAGTACTGTCCTACTGTAGTACTGTCCTACTGTAGTACTGTCCTGCTGTGGTACTGTCCTGCTGTGGTACTGTCCTGCTGTAGTACTGTCCTACTGTAGTACTGTCCTACTGTGGTACTGTCCTACTGTAGTACTGTCCAACTGTGGTACTGTCCAACTGCCGTGCTGTCCTACTGTAGTACTGTCCTACTTTAGTACTGTCCTACTCTAGTACTGTCCTGCTGTGGTACTGTCCTACTGTAATACTGTCCTACTGTGGTACTGTCCTACTGTCGTACTGTCCTACTGTGGTACTGTCCAACTGTGGTGCTGTCCTACTGTAGTACTGTCCTACTGTAGTACTGTCCTACTGTAGTACTGTCCTACTGTAGTACTGTCCTGCTGTAGTACTGTCCTACTGTAGTACTGTCCTACTGTAGTACTGTGCAACTGTGGTACTGTCCTACTGTGGTACTGTCCTACTGTAGTACTGTCCTACTGTAGTACTGTCCAACTGTGGTACTGTCCTACTGTAGTACTGTCCTACTGTAGTACTGTCCTACTGTGGTACTGTCCTACTGTAGTACTGTCCTACTGTAGTACTGTCCTACTGTCGTACTGTCCTACTATGGTACTGTCCTACTGTGGTACTGTCCTGCTGTAGTACTGTCCTACTGTAGTACTGTCCTGCTGTAGTACTGTCCTACTGTGGTACTGTCCAACTGTGGTACTGTCCTACTGTGGTGCTGTCGTACTGTAGTACTGTCCTACTGTAGTACTGTCCTACTGTAGTATTGTCCTGCTGTGGTACTGTCCTACTGTAGTACTGTCCGACTGTGGTACTGTCCTACTGTGGTACTGTCGTACTGTAGTACTGTCCTACTGTAGTACTGTCCTACTGTCGTACTGTCCTGCTGTGGTACTGTCCCACTGTCCTACTGTAGTACTGTCCTGCTGTAGTACTGTCCTACTGTTGTACTGTCCTGCTGTAGTACTGTCCTACTGTGGTACTGTCCAACTGTGGTACTGTCCTACTGTAGTACTGTCCTGCTGTAGTACTGTCCTGCTGTAGTACTGTCCTACTGTTGTACTGTCCTACTGTAGTACTGTCCTGCTGTGGTACTGTCCTACTGTAGTACTGTCCTACTGTAGTACTGTCCTGCTGTAGTACTGTCCTACTGTAGTACTGTCCTGCTGTAGTACTGTCCTACTATTGTACTGTCCTACTGTAGTACTGTCCTGCTGTGGTACTGTCCTACTGTAGTACTGTCCTACTGTAGTACTGTCCTGCTGTAGTACTGTCCTACTGTTGTACTGTCCTTCTGTCGTACTGTCCTACTGTGGTACTGTCCTACTGTGGTACTGTCCTACTGTAGTACTGTCCTACTGTAGTACTGTCCTACTGTAGTACTGTCCTACTGTAGTACTGTCCTACTGTAGTACTGTCCTACTGTGGTACTGTCCTGCTGTAGTACTGTCCTACTGTAGTACTGTCGTACTGTAGTACTGTCCTACTGTGGTGCTGTACTACTGTGGTACTGTCCAACTGTGGTACTGTCCTGCTGTGGTACTGTCCTACTGTAGAACTGTCCTACTCTGGTACTGTCCTACTGTGGTACTGTCGTACTGTAGTACTGTCCTACTGTAGTACTGTCCCACTGTAGTACTGTCCTGCTGTGGTACTGTCCTACTGTAGTACTGTCCTACTGTAGTACTGTCCTACTGTAGTACTGTCCTGCTGTGGTACTGTCCTGCTGTGGTACTGTCCTACTGTGGTACTGTCCTACTGTAGTACTGTCCTACTGTAGTACTGTCCTACTGTAGTACTGTCCTACTGTGGTACTGTCGTACTGTAGTACTGTCCTACTGTCGTACTGTCCTACTGTAGTACTGTCCTACTGTGGTACTGTCCTACTGTAGTACTGTCCTACTGTGGTACTGTCCTACAATGTACTGTCCTACTGTGGTACTGTCCTACTGTCGTACTATCCTACTGTAGTACTGTCCTACTGTGGTACTGTCCTACTGTAGTACTGTCCTACTGTGGTACTGTCCTACTATGGTACTGTCCTACTGTAGTACTGTCCTACTGTCGTACTGTCCTACTGTAGTACTGTCCTGCTGTGGTACTGTCCTACTGTAGTACTGTCCTACTGTAGTACTGTCCTACTGTGGTACTGTCCTACTGTGGTACTGTCGTACTGTAGTACTGTCCTACTGTCGTACTGTCCTACTGTAGTACTGTCCTACTGTGGTACTGTCCTACTGTAGTACTGTCCTACTGTGGTACTGTCCTACTGTGGTACTGTCCTACTGTAGTACTGTCCTACTGTGGTACTGTCCTGCTGTAGTACTGTCCTACTGTGGTACTGTCCTACTGTAGTACTGTCCTACTGTGGTACTGTCCTACTGTGGTACTGTCGTACTGTAGTACTGTCCTACTGTAGTACTGTCCTGCTGTAGTACTGTCCTACTGTGGTACTGTCCAACTGTAGTTCTGTTATACTGTGGTACTGTCCAACTGTAGTACTGTCCTACTGTAGTACTGTCCTGCTGAAGTACTGTCCTACTGTAGTACTGTCCTGCTGTAGTACAGTCCTACTGTGGTACTGTCCAACTGTAGTACTGTCCTGCTGTGACCTAGAAATACAATGAAAGGAAAGAAGATGGAGATACAGCACTATTTTGTAGGTTTACGTAAAAGATGTGACACTGACTCATTTCAAGAATCTGACAGACGATGTACGTGTCATGAAACCACAAATGAAGTAGAATGTTGTTCGCTCGAGTCACTAACCTCTGGAGCCAATTGCCAGCTGTGAAAGGTTCTATTTTTATTGTGTGAAGAATATACTTTGTTCCACTAAAGTCGGAATGAATCTTTGTCAAAAATCCAAATTCAGTCAATTTGAATGGGTTGAGCCAAAACTAAACTTGCTGTGTTAATGCTTATCGTAAAAATAAAAAGTAGCAAAATTTACAGTTTGCACGGCCGGAAACTTCAGCTAAGACATTTTAGCATTGTTGATGTTGAAGAAATAAAATCTTTCCTTGCTGAAGTGTGCAGTTTCTAGAAACTGTTTCTCACAATACGTGACATCTGCCAGAAGCTAATATGGTTGCAGCTTTGAAAGGTAAATAAGACACAGCAATTTTTTAAGTCATCTTTTTAGTCTATTGGTACTATTTAGGGTAATTTTCACCCCTCCCCCACACATAGGGGATCATTTTAACCGAACTCACCAGGCGGGGATCCCATGGGATCGGGTGCAACGCTGGTTTTACATTGATTTCAAAACAGAGTAAAATCGGGCAGGATGTAAAACGGGGATGGCACCCGATCTCGTCAGTTTCCCGACAGGCGGCTGAGGTTAAAATTTCTCCCCTAATGTGATGCATGATTGAAGTAAAATTGCAGTAAAGCCAAGAGGTCACACTTTCCCACCTGTGTCTAACAATTGTGGCCTCAACAATAATTGGAACCATAGAAGTTTACAGTAGAGAAGGAAGTAATTTGGCTTGTCTTTGCTAGAGCCAATTATTGTGGGGTGGATCTAATTAATTTGAGCCAGGTATTGATCCTCAAATTGTAATGGGGTCTACTTAACTGAATTTTTGGACCAAATTTAATGTGGCCACAATTAGTTAGTGTAATGAGAGCCTCCTTTTGCCATTGCGCACACTCCCAGGAACTACAGTTGACCTTTCTGTACTGTTGCATGCAGAAGCTGGACAGGAATCAAAAGGTCATGGTGGAAGAAATGCAAGGGGGTAGAAATTGGAATGCGTTGGCCTGTTTGTTGGGCGTAAAACGGGCGCAAGGCGTATCAATTTAGCAGTGGGACGGCCTGCGACCAATCTGCAGTGGTCCCACTGCCAAACTCGTGGGGTCCATTTTTCAGGCGTCCTGGGCGGATGCCTGAAACAGCCACTGGGCCCTTTGACTATGTAATTTCGGGGCCTATTTAGCAGGAGTGCTCCTCCAGGCCCCCAGGAAGGTGTCTTTCCGTCCCCTTCTCACCAACCCCCCACCCCCACCCCAGAATCTGTCTCCACCACCCTCCCCTTCCCCGCAGCAGGCCCTACCTGCTGGCCAGTTGTGTGTAGTAGCCAGTCGATTTTGCTCCTGAACAGACCAGCGAGCCCATTTGAGTCCCACAGCTCACTGAAAAATGTTAATCAGGCCCGAACCTGAAAGTGGTTCGGTCCTCCTGACTACCATGATGGGTGGTTGCCGTGGGCACACTATCGCTATCAGGCCCGTTAGGCTTGAAAATCGCCCCACATAAGAACATAAGAAATAGGAGCAGGAGTAGGCCATTCGGCCCCTCGAGCCTGCTCCGCCATTCAATAAGACCATAGCTGATCTTCAACCTCAACTCCACTTTCCCGCCCAATCTCCATATCCCTTGATTCCCCTAGAGTCCAAAAATCTGTCGATCTCAGCCTTGAATATACTCAATGACTGAGCATCCACAGCCCTCGGGGATAGAGAATTCCAAAGATTCACAACCATCTGAGTGAAGAAATATGGGCTGACCCCATATCCTGAGATATGCCCCCTAGTTCTAGACTCTCCTGCCAGGGAAAACAGCCTCTCAGCATCTACCCTGTCAAGCCCTCTAAGAATCTTATATGTTTCAATGAGATCACCTCTCATTCTTCTAAACTCCAAACAGTATCGGCCCATTCTACTCAATCTCTCCTCACAGGATAATCACGATAATTAGACTGAAGGCCTGAGAGCTCTGAATTGAGATCATCTCGTGTAAACTCAATAGAACCGTTACTTATGAGTGATAAAATGGTGAATAAGTTATCATTGGCTTTTTCTTACAAATTCAATTGTTTGCTCTTTGTGCTTGCTTGAACACTTTGCTAATTGAGAGCTATTTACAGCCTCTGAAATACTTGGTTTTCCATCCAAATTACTTTCTGTAGATATTTGTCATTCACAGCAATTAAGGAAAAAGACAATAATGTATTATTTCCACATCGATTGTATTCGGTGTATAAATTTTTAAAAATGAAATCTTTCACACTCGTGCATTGCACTACCTCTTACTCCAACGGGTTAATTAGTAAGAAACTCTATTTAGTTACACGGTGCTATGGTTAATAAATCCTTGCTCTATTGTTATCTTATTTCACACATCGGCACAACATCAGGTGAGCACTGGAACGTGGCGATAGATTGTTCAAATCTTTTCACATTCGCACGACTGTGACTTATTGTTCATTGCTCGGAGACACCATACTAATGTGCTTTATTAATATTGTTTAATCCTGTAAAATGTAATTTTAGTTGATGAAAGTTTACATGTTTCGGTTAAATCGGTAAATTTTGGTCCAAATAACATTTACAGGATGTGCACAGTGATTATGAGACACAACAACAACAACAACAACAACAACAACCTGCATTTATGCAGCGCCTTTAATGTAGTAAAACATCCCGAGGAGCTTCACAGGAGTGTTATCAAACAATATTTGATAGGACAAGTGAGAGGTAGGTTTTAAGGAGCATCTTAAAGGAGGAGAGAGAGTTAGAGAGGCTGAGAGGTTTAGGGAGCTTAGGGCCTAGGCAGCTGGAGGCATGGCCGCCAATGGAAATGTGCACGAGGCCAGGGCAGGAGGAGGTTACCGAGATAGGGAGGACCGAGGCCTTGGAGGGATTTGAAAACAAGGATGAGAATTTTAAAATTGAGGCATTGCCGGACTGGGAGCCACTGTCTGGGTCAGTCTTAGACAGTGGCCAGTTCTACATATTTAAACCACAATGTGTTACTTTGGGGATCTGGGGTGGAGGGTGGTGCACGGAGCAGTCGCGTGCAACCGGCGGTTACGCCATTTCACGGACACCCAGGCCGCTTGTGATTTCTGCGGCCTGGAGGAGTCCGTGTTCCATCTGTACACTGGGTGTGCGAGACTGCAGCCCCTGTTCCATTATTTGGAGGGGCTGCTCCTCAAGTTCTGGCTGCATTTCAGTCCCACGCTCCTGATCTTTGGCCGCCCGGTGAGGAGGGGGGCGGGCAGGTCGGTGGACGTTCTCGTGGGCCTGCTCCTGGGCCTGTCCAAGGTGGCCATCCACAGGTCTAGGATGATCGTGGTCCGTGGGGGCGGTCGCTCGGCCTGTCTGCCTCTCTTCCGCGGAATGCTCCGCGCCCGGGTGGCCCTGGAGATGGAGCACGCGGTGTCTGCCAGTACGCTCGAGGCTTTCCGCGACCGGTGGGCACCGCAGGGGCTGGAGTGCATCCTGGACGAGGAGAATAAAATTTTAATTTGAACACTTGGTTTTGGTTTGTTTGGTTTTAGTATTTAAGCACACCCCACACCCCCCCTTCTTATAAAAGGGGGGCCTAATACACAAAAAAAAATAAAAAAAATGTACTTTTGAAGAGTCATGGTTCATGTGGAGAAAAGGCACCCACCAGGGAAAGGGGCTCATGGAAGGTTGTGCAAAGCAAACAAACAGAATGATGGGCCAAGTTATTTAGTATTTTTTTCAGCTCTGGCACATAAGCCATAGTTGACATGCATGTGTGTATGTCTCAAAGTTGACATGCATGTGGTGTTCATCACGTATGATTTGGAAATGACAGTTTTGCATTACAAAATGCAATTGCAGATCAGTCGTAAGGAATGTATTAGTTCCTATGTGAGAAGAAAGAAAGAACCTGCATTTATATAGCACCTTTCCTGACCTCAGGACGTCCCAAAGTGCTTTACAGCCAATTAAGTACTTTTGAAGTGTAGTCACTGTTTTAATGTACGAAACATGACAGCCAATTTGCGCACAGCAAGATCCCACAAACAGCAAAGGTAAGGACTAGAGAATCTGTTTTAGTGATGTTTGTTGAGGGATAAATATTGGCCAGGACACCGGGGAGAACTCCCCTACTCTTCCTCGAAATAATGCAATGGGATCTTTTACGGCCAAAGGATGAGGGTAGACGGGGCCCCAGTTCAATGTCGCATCTGAAAAGCGGCACCTCCGACATTGCAGCCCTCCCTCGGTACTGCACTGTAGTGTCAGCCTAGATTTGTGCTCTCTTCGAAATACCACCAGTTGTGCCTCCAATATGCCATTAGGACTGGTTGTGGGCCCTACAATGATAGTCAATCAATGCTCAATCGCAGAGTATTACTTGCCATTTAATTATGGGACCCATCAGTGAGGAAGCAGCAAAAATGAAGGTTTGGTGAAGATTTTTGGCCAGTCCAATATGTAACTCCTCTCCTAAGGAAGTGGCAAGTTGTCGTAGAATCATAGACAGTTACGGCACAGAAGGAGGCCATTCGGCCCATCGTGTCTGTGCCGGCCGAAAAAGAGCTATCCAGCTTAATCCCACTTTCCAGCACTTGGTCCGTAGCCCTGTGGGTTACAGCACTTCAGGTGCACATCCAGGTACTTTTTAAATGAGTTGAGGGTTTCTGCCTCTCCCACCCTTTCAGGCAGTGAGTTCCAGACCCCCACCACCCTCTGGGGGAAAACATTTCTCCTCAGCTCCCCTCTAATCCTTCTACCAATTACTTTAAATCTCTGCCCCCTGGTCACTGACCCCTCTGCTAAGGGAAATAGGTCCTCCCTATCCACTCTATCTGGGCCCCTCATAATTTTATACACCTCAATTAAATCTCCCCTCAGCCTCCTTTGTTCCAAAGAAAACAACCCCAGCCTATCCAATCTTTCCTCATAGCTAAAATTTTCCAGTCCCGGCAACATCCTGATAAATCTCCTCTGTACCCTCTCTAGTGCAATTACATCTTTCCTGTAATGTGGTGACCAGAACTGTATGCAGTACTCAAGCTGTGGCCTAACCAATATTTTATACAGTTCTAGCATAGCCTCCCTGCTCTTATATTCTATGCCTCAGCTAATAAAAGAAAGTAGCCTGTATGCCTTCTTAACCACCTTATCGACCTGTCCTGCTACCTTCAGGGATCTGTGGACATGCACTCCAAGGTCCCTCACTTCCTCTACACCTCTCAGTATCCTCCCATTTATTGTGTACTCCCTTGCCTTGTTTGCCCTCCCCAAATACATTACCTCACACTTCTCCAGATTGAATTCCATTTGCTACTTTTCTGCCCATCTGACCAGTCCATTGATATCTTCCTGCAGTCTACAGCTTTCCTCCTCACTATCAACCACACGGACAATTTTTGTATCATCTGCAAACTTCTTGATCAAGCCCCCCACATTCAAGTCCAGATCAGTAATATAGATCATGAAAAGCAAGGGACCCAGTACTGAGCCTTAAAGAACCCCACTGGAAACAGCCTTTCTGTCGCAAAAACACCCGTCAATCATTACCCTTTGCTTCCTGCCATTGAGCCAGTTTTGGATCCAACTTACCACTTTCCCTTGGATCCCATGGGCTTTTACTTTTCTGACTAGTCTGCCATGTGGGACCTTGTCAAAAGCCTTGCTAAAATCCATGTAGACAACATCAAACGCACTACCCTCATCGACCCTCCTTGTTACCTGCTCAAAAAATTCAATCAAGTTAGTGAGACACGACCTTCCCTTAACAAATCCGTGCTGACTGTCCTTGATTAGTCCGTGCCTTTCTAAATGACAGTTTATCCTGTCCCTCAGAATTGATTCCAATAATTTGCCCACCACCGAGGTTAGACTGACTGGCCTATAATTACTCGGTCTATCTCTTTCCCCCTTTTTAAACAACGGTACAATGTTAGCAGGCCTCCAATCCTCTGGAACCACGCCTGTATCCAGGGAGGATTGGAAAATGATGGTCAGAGCCTCCGCTATTTCCTCCCTGGCTTCTCCTAACAGCCTGGGATACATTTCATCCGGGCCTGGCGATTTATCTACTTTCAAAGAAGCTAATCCCATTAATATTTCCTCTCTCACTATGTTTATCCCATCCAATATTTCACACTCCTCCTCCTTAACTACAATCTCTGCATCGTCCCTCTCTCTTTTGTGAAGACAGATGCAAAGTATTCATTAAGAACCATTCCCACATCTTCCGCCTCCACACACAGGTTACCTTTTTAGTCTCTAATAGGCCCAACTCTTTCCTTGGTTATCCTCTTGCTCTTAACGTATTTATTAAACATTGTTGGGTTTTCCTTAATTTTACTTGCCGGTATTTTTTCATGCCCTCTCTTTGCTTTCCTAATTTCCTTTTTAATTTCACCCCTGCACTTTCTATACTCCTCTAGGCTTTCTGTAGTATTGAGCTCTCGGTGTCTGACATAAGCTTCCCTTTTTTGCCTTATCTTACCCTGTATGCTCCTTGACATCCAGAGGGCTCTAGATTTGGCAGTCCCTCCCTTTTTCTTTGTGGGAACATGTTTACTCTGCACCCCTTGAATCTCCCCCTTGAATGCCTCCCACTGCTCTGACACTGATTTACCTTCAAGTTGCTGTTTCTAGTCCACTAAAATCCTGCTGGGTCCACGGTATGAGAGCCCCAGTAGCACCGGGATTGACAGAAGCGCCCAACCCTAATATTTAAGTGTCCCAATTTCTGGGATTTGTGGTGGTTTGTCTGCCCAGACAGAATACACAATTCCTCAGAAGGCAAGGGGAGTTGCTTTCTTACTTCCTTTCTGCTTGGTAAATGGAAATAATTAATATCGATTACCAGTTTTACTACCAGACTGTGGAAAAGGGATTTAGAAGCTCAAACACCAGCTGCCAGCTCACAGGTAACAAATTAGAAGGACAATATAAGACAACTTAAAACAAAGCCTGTAATAAGCTCATTCAGCAAATTAGCAGAGCAATAAGCAATGACAGATTGGAGGTGAAGGAATAAAGAGACTTTTACCTGCAAGTTGGTGAGTTTCATTGTTTTTCAGCTTATGAAAGGTGGAAAGTATCTCAACCTAAAGTTCCTCTGACATAAATATGAAAAATGATTCATTTTGTAGTTCGCAAACAGTTGAACAGTGTTGTCATGGACACTCCTTTTTGATTTCTGGGTAATCAGATTAATTACCACTTTCAATTCTCATGGTTTCAATGTTTTCACCATGTATGAATCATCACGCCAGTAAACTAGCATAAATATTGTAGATTAAGACAGTGAGAAAATGCGTAGGAGTTATATTCATGAGCAGAAAAGTTGGCACACATGATATTTTTCCTATTTATATTCCAGCCTTTTTGACCACTTGCCCAAGTTCTGCATGACTAGATGTCTATCCAATTGCCTGAATCAGTAAAGAGTGGGTGTATTTTTTAATTTTCTTGATCAATTAGGTGCTTTTGTTGAAAATAAACATTTTTTGTGTCACAAAAGAAGGTTACAGGCTCGATACAGAGTGCTTGCTACAATACTGATTCTACAGTACGTGCAAGTGCATACATTGAGGGTCATATACTGTTCTACACATTGGGGCAGGAATATCCATTGGCAGAGAGCAGCTGACGTAATGAAAGAAAAAATAATAAACCCAATACAGGAAGAGGACACAGAACATCTATTGGAACCAATCAGAATCATAGTGAAAAGCTGAATTGCCTTTCCAGTGTGACACTGACAAATTTTCCATTGGTGCTTTGTCTGCATGTTTTGTTATGGGGAGTTTGGGATTGTATCACATTATCACATCAGTGGAATGCACCCTCCTGTGTAAGTGTATGAGCAGTGGATTCCCCTGCCCTGTCGACAGTTTGCTGAATAGGGTCTGGGGGGGGGGGGTGGTGAGACAGAACCTCAAATCTAAATTCATGTCCAATTTCCTGCCCGCTCCCCATAACCCCTAATTCCCTTTACTTCTAGGAAACTGTCTATTTCTGTTTTAAATTTATTTAATGATGTAGCTTCCACAGCTTCCTGGGGCAGCAAATTCCACAGACCTACCACCCTCTGAGTGAAGAAGTTTCTCCTCATCTCAGTTTTGAAAGAGCAGCCCCTTATTCTAAGATTATGCCCCCTCGTTCCAGTTTCACCCATCCTTGGGAACATCCTTACCGCATCCACCCGATCAAGCCCCTTCACAATCTTATATGTTTCAATAAGATCGCCTCTCATTCTTCTGAACTCCAATGAGTAGAGTCCCAATCTACTCAACCTCTCCTCATATGTCCACCCCCTCATCCCCGGGATTAACCGAGTGAACCTTCTTTGTACTGCCTCGAGAGCAAGTATGTCTTTTCTTAAGTATGGAGACCAAAACTGTGTGCAGTATTCCAGGTGCGGTCTCACCAATACCGTATATAACTGCAGCAATACCTCCCTGTTTTTATATTCTATCCCCCTAGCAATAAAAGACACCATTCCGTTGGCCTTCTTGATCACCTGCTGCACCTGCATACTAACTTTTTGATTATCCAATTAGGTCCCACTCCCCTGCGCTTTCCTCATACCTCTGCAAATTTTTCCCCTTCACATATTTATCCAATTCCCTTTTGAAAGTGATTATTGAATCTGCTTCCACCGCCCTTTTACTCATCTGTAAGGCTGAGGTTGAATTCTTTCGATTGTGTTGGGTGAAGAGTCCGTGTCGAACCTCATTCATTCTGCTGCAGATGGAGGTCATAAAGATTCATCTCAGAGCTTCCTTCCTCCTGGGAGTCAGCAGTTCAGGTCATGCTCTCAGGAACTAGGTACATTTCTTGTGTATTGTGACGCTGATTAAGACAATATTGAAAGGAGGAAAGAGATGATTGTACAGGACGGCTTCTGTGTTGCAGAGAGCTCTGTTGGATCAGGGTGCACAGTGGGGTCTGGCCGAGGTGCTTGATCTGGACGTAGTCGAAGTTGTCATCTTAGAGGATAGGGAATTTGCCAACCACCTGATGGAAGGACATTATCACATTGCAGTTTGTGGGATCTTGCTGTGCACAAATTGACTGCTGTGTTTCCTACATTACAACAGTGACTACACTTCAAAAAGTACTTTGTAAAGCACTTTGGGACGTCTTGAGGTCTTGAAAGGCGCTATATAAATGCAAGTCTTTCCTTTATGATCTGGCCCCGGTGTAGCAACATGTGCAGTCCACTGGGATTCCTTTCTCATTTCATGCCTTCAAACCACATCTTACTGGGAAATCGGGTTATTACTTAATAGCTTCACGGCAGGGTGGTGAACATCTATAGTTGGCTTGCTTGCTATTTAGAGACCAGAAGCTGGCAAGAGGGTAAGTGTGGAGACCACAAGGTTGGAATGCTGAAGAGTGTAGAGAGGGAAAGAAAGACATCAGAGGCAGAAAACCAAAACATAGCTTGAAGATACAGGAGAAAGCAATTTGGTAGCTTGCAAAAGAAGAACAGAAAAGAAAGGAAGAACTTGCATTTATATAGCGCCTTTCACAACCTCAGGACGTCCCAAAGCACTTTACAGCCAATGAAGTATTTTTGAAGTGTAGTCACTGTTGTAATGTAGGAAACGCAGCAGCCAATTTGTGCACAGCAAGATCCCACAAACAGCAATGAGATAAATAACCAGATAATCTGTTTTAATGATGTTGCTGGAGGGATAAATATTGGCCAGGACACCGGGGAGAACTCCCCGCTCTTATTCAAAATAGGACCATGGGATCTTTTACATCCACCGAGCAGGCAGATGGGGCCTCAGTTTAACGTCTCATCTGAAAAATGGAGAATAAGAGAACTGGGCTGCTTAGAGCTGCAACAAAAAAACTGGGGGACAAACATCTGAAGTGAAAGAGATGTGCACAGAGGGACAGACTGCACAGGCATTCTGCAGGGAAGAGGAAGAAGGAAGCAGTAAGTTTTTGGCAATGCTACAACTATGATTGTTTTTTTTGGATTATCTTCCTTCTATACTTCATTACACATTGCCATGCCCAGTTCCTGCACAAACAATTAGCCTGTACTCCATACCTCCCCACATCAGCACACTTCAGGGCAAGATCTCTGAGTATGGGGACACAGCAATTTGTGGCACTCAAGAGTACAATTGGGGCCAATGATACAATGGCATAGATGCTTTTGGAAGGTTATGCAAATAGGGTTAGACGAATTAGGGTGGGAGGAGGCTCGTGTGGAGCATATTAACAACAGCATAGACCGGTTGGGCCGAATGGCCTATTTCAGTGCTGTACATTACATGTAACCTGCATTCTGTGGAAATCAAACTCAATCTCAGAAAAAAAGATTTCAGATGGGTTAATGTCTTTGTTAACATGCAGCATAACTTCAACCTTTTCATGTTGGACTCCAGCTCCCTCTGCCTTACTATAAAATGGAGTTAAAGCTACCTCCCAGCATGCAGCATTCCAAAGGAAGTGGCTTCTCACACTCTTTCACCAATATTTAATTACTTTGCTTTTTAATTCCAATTTATCCGGACACCTTCAGTCCACAATAAGGAAATGTTGGGTCACAAAAGCCTGGCCCATCTTGGCCCCTATTAATCTCTGAAATCATCCCTAATGCTCACAGCAGGACAATCATTTGTCCTCAAGGAGTTTTCATGGGAAAAGTTTTGCTTAAAGGAAGTTATTTCAGTTGTAAATCACCCGTTTGAATGAATGGTTAGGTACTGAAGCTACACCTTTCTTGCATTCAAGCCAAGACTTGGGTCCCTATTGTGATTTCGTAAGCCCTAATGGGAAGGTGGGTTTGCTGCCAGAAATGGCTCTTGCCTTGCTTCTTGGGATCTAGATCCATAACGTGGCTAAGAAATTCTGTAGTCCGCCTTGAGGCAAAGGATATTTATTGCATGGTTCGTTGATTTTACTGCTATCTGGAGCCTTTTCCCAAATTCCCTCAGAGCCACTTGGGCACTGTAGAAATGCATGAACAGTTACTTGACCATATTAAAGAAGAAATGCATGATGGATATTTGATCATGTTAACTCTTTGGCTCACATAATGGGGTAGCTACAGCACACAGACACAGAAAGACACAATTGTGTAATTACGTTTAAGCCTTGGTATGTTGATAATTAAGTTGGCTGTTCAGGTGCTTAGTACCGTCTGGCCTCCCTAGCAGATAAGGGTATTGCTGACTATAAAATATAATGAGAATACAGTTTCTTGAGAGGCCATGTGGCCCTGAGACTGACTTCAGTCCTACTGATAACCAGCTCAAAAATGTAGGGAGGATAATGTGCTCAGGCCTACGAGGCCTACGTGCCAATATAGGAATGAGCTATGGACATCCAGAGGGGGCAGGCTCACTACTTGATTGACCAACTACCTGAAACAATAAAGAATGTACGTGTATGCCCATATTCTACACAGGTGGGCATACACCATTAACTGTATAAACCTAAGCTGTCTCAATGACTCTAGGAAGTTGTGCCTTCAATCATGGCTTGAAGGCGCACTTCCCTTGTATACAAGTCAATTAAAGTAAAACTTTTCCCTTTGTGATACTGGTCTGAGTGTGTTAGTGCATTGGTATAGTGTTAAGTTTCCACAGCACGCTACAGCTGATTCCAAAACCACTGAACCCAAATAAGAAACCAAATCAATTGTTTATAAGGTACACTCATTCTTTAGGAAGTGGCCTTAGCATCCATTGTAGGTTTACTATTGAACTCAAAGGTTTGATTTGAGTTTCAAGGTGTTGGCCAAAATAACCAATCTGGCAAAAGTGGCAGTCACATAATTATATTTTCTTCTTTTTCCTTGTCTACTAGCTCCACACCAATTGGTAGATGAATGATCCACTCCTGAGCCTTGCCAATAGTGTGCCACTTAATCCAGAGTGCCTCCACTCAGTGCCTCACCATAATGGACCATCATGTTGACAGACCAATGAACTTGTCATTGTGGTGCTCTTTAACTGTACTTTCACATCATTTTGTAACAAGGAAGCTTTCTCAAAGGTAAATTTAATGAATACTAGCAGATGCCCCATGCCGTTGCTCAGAGTGAGTCATGGAATAAGGTTTTTTGTAACAAGGGGGTGACCAACAAAGTGCAACAGGAAAAGCGTAACAGGAAGTACGTGTGTCACTTACAGGAAATGTGCACTCTATGCAAGATTTTTAATACACTATAAATATTCTGGTCGTATTGGAAGGGGTCATAGTTACGCTGCTATGAAAAAACATCTCAAGTGACAATTGATCTAACTTTGGTCTTAACTTTGATGTTTTATTTTGCAGTTGGTAGAAATGGTGACTATTAAATAGACTTCACTGGATCAGAATTTTTTTGTACCTTCTTTAAGGTTGAAGAAGTCGTCATACTCTCTCTAAACAAATATGGATGATTGACCAGCTGCAAGCTTCAGTAAACCCATACTTACCCAAGCATGTCAATCTGCTGAAAATAACAAATCGTTCTTACACTGAAACCTAAACAACATCCCCCTTCACATACTTCATCCTTTCTGTCACTTTTTCCATCAATAACAATTTTTGTTTTTCCATTTCAAGTTATTCTTCTGAATGGCAGCCTTCATTTTAGTTATGTCGAAGGATTACATCTCAAAACAACCCAAAGTCCCACCACAACACAGCGAGGGAATGTACCATTTGCCATTGCTGTGAGGTGTCATTTTTGGTACATCAATGTGCATGTGAATCACTCACTCATTCAGTCTCAATGCCAAACCTCCACATACACTGCAGTGAGGATTGTGTTTCATTGGTACAAAAACAAAAATTAAGACCACGTTAACCAAATGCTACAACTTGTGACCACCACTTGACAATAGCAATTGCTTTATTGTTGCCCAGTCTACCAAAAAAATCATTTTCAGGCAATATCCTTCTGTTCTTGATTGCATAATAGGGAAAAACTCTGCAGTCTTCAGTACAGCGTCTGTAATTGTATTAAGCGTAGCATATGTTTGCAATGAGGAAGATGTAGGACTCTGGGCAATGTGTGTAACCATCCTTTTCACAAATATCAGAAGCTATGCAAGGCTAGCACTCAGTTTAAGTCATGTGGGGCAGACTTGATGGACCAGCAGGTCTTTTCCTGCCTGTCATTTTTGTATGTCATATGTGACTTGTGACTCACATGTTTAGGCCATTGAGGTGGAATGGTGGTTAGCAAGACTGCCTTCCCTGAGCTAACACTAGGCTTTGGAAATAGTCTAATTGTCATTCATGTAAGTCAGATATTGTGTGGCTATGGAGTCATTCAAGAGGCAGCTTGGATGTTGCATTGGGGCGACCATTGGTCAATGGATGGGACGGATAACCTCGGTTATCTGCACTTATCTTGCTGATCCTTGTGACTTCTCTCAACCCAACTGCAGCCGCATAGATGACTAAGGGTATTTTCATAATGATTCCTTTTGAAATGCAAAATCTAATGAAAAAGAAAAAAATGGGATTTCAGTAAATTTATTTAATTGCATTTATTGAATTTATTTTAAGTTCTGAATTTTTTTTGTTTATCTATAATTAATTCCTCATGAAGGTACTGCATCGATATTGGAATAACTTTATACCCATCGTGTAGGATCTTAAAGGTATATCTTTGATTCGACCCGATGGTTAGTGATAAGTCTTAGAGAAGTGAGATTATTATAAACCTTACTTTGTGCCTATCAATGACAGTTTATCAGCAAAGCATTAATACGACCTTTGTCTGGGGAGTGATCAGATCCCTTAGTCTTGGGAGGTGGTCGATGCATCGTTCCTTCCTCCTTCACCAGTGTCTGCTTCTTCCCTGTCTATCGTCAATTCCACCCGACCCTTATACGCTTTATCTCCCTTTCATGTGTATACTATGCACCTTAGTGAGGAAGGACATAGGGCAAAACTCTTTTCATGTGTATAGCACGACCCCTAGTTCAAAGGGGATAGGTCGAAACTTTCTGTTCACGTGTAGAGCATGACCTCTAGTTCAATGCTATCTGCCTGTTGTTTGTTCCACCTCAGCCTTTAATCTGCTTACTCAGGTCCCCCTTTTTTACGCAGCTACTGTCTGATTGGCCTCCTCACTGATTAAACCACTCCCAGGTTCCTTCCATCGTCAAGTATAGGAAGTTTCTGGAACTTCCAATTTGGAAATGTTTGAATGATTGACAGTTGCACATAATTAGTTGAGCTAGCTGAACTAGTTGAGCAATAAGAAACACATGTTTTTAAGCTCTAAAGTCTTTTCTAGTTTGTTACCAACTGGAGTTAACAATAAACACTACAGACAATATAGTTAGAACTGTATTTTGTTTTCATTCATTCGCTTGTATAGTCTGCACTGGGAAGTAGTCTGGAGGCTGACCTGGACGTGCTCAGGGTCAGAAACATTGGAGTTGGTTTAAGTACAGTTCTGTAAATGAACAATGTGCACAGAACATTGCAGAACTCTCACTGGTGCAACGCAGAGCTCAGAACACTCACCAGGTGCAACGCAGAGCTCAGAACACTCACCAGGTGCAACACAGAGCTCAGAACACTCACCAGGTGCAATGCAGAGCTCAGAACACTCACCAGGTGCAACGCAGAGCTCAGAACACTCACTGGTGCAATGCAGAGCTCAGAACACTCACCAGGTGCAATGCAGAGCTCAGAACACTCACCAGGTGCAACGCAGAGCTCAGAACACTCACCAGGTGCAATGCAGAGCTCAGAACACTCACCAGGTGCAACGCAGAGCTCAGAACACTCACTGGTGCAATGCAGAGCTCAGAACACTCACCAGGTGCAACGCAGAGCTCAGAACACTCACCAGGTGCAACGCAGAGCTCAGAACACTCACCAGGTGCAATGCAGAGCTCAGAACACTCACCAGGTGCAACGCAGAGCTCAGAACACTCACCAGGTGCAACGCAGAGCTCAGAACACTCACCAGGTGCAACGCAGAGCTCAGAACACTCACCAGGTGCAATGCAGAGCTCAGAACACTCACCAGGTGCAATGCAGAGCTCAGAACACTCACCAGGTGCAATGCAGAGCTCAGAACTCTCACTGGTGCAATGCAGAGCTCAGAACACTCACCAGGTGCAATGCAGAGCTCAGAACACTCACCAGGTGCAATGCAGAGCTCAGAACACTCACCAGGTGCAATGCAGAGCTCAGAACACTCACCAGGTGCAATGCAGAGCTCAGAACTCTCACTGGTGCAATGCAGAGCTCAGAACACTCACCAGGTGCAATGCAGAGCTCAGAACTCTCACCAGGTGCAATGCAGAGCTCAGACAACACATAATCATGGGAGTGGAAATGAATAAATATAAGAACGGTATCTGCCAATGATATACAGGGAGTATTTTTATATAAATAATCACTTGAATGTGGAAGTATTTTACACTGAAGGTGTCGGCTGTGGCTCAGTGGTAGCACTTTCGCCTGAGTCAGAAGGTTGTGGGTTCAGAGCCCCACTCCACAGACTTGAGCACATGCTCTAGGCCAACGCTCCAGTGCAGCCCTGAGGGAATGCTACACTGTTGGAGGTGCCATCTCTCATATGAGATATTAAACCAAGGCCCAGTATCCCCTCTCAGGTGAAAGTAAATTATCTCATGGCCCTATTTTGAAGAAGAGCAGGGGAGTTCTCCCCACTGTCCTGGTCAATATTTATCCTGCAAACAACATCACTAAAACAGATTATCTGGTCATTATCACATTGCTGTTTGTGGGATCTTGCTGTGTGCAAATTGGCTGCCGTGTTTCCTACATTACAACAGTGACTACACTTCAAAAATACTTAATTGGCTGTAAAGTGCTTTGGGATGTCCTGAGCTTGTGAAAGACACTGGGGGGAAAAAATTGGATGGGGTCAATTATTGGGTGAAATATTAGCACGATCTGTTATTACCCGGTGCCCAATGGCTCCTGCACAGGCAGGGCGAGGTCTCAATATCAACCAAAAACCTGCAAGCAGCGTTTCTGAATCAGCGTTGACACGAGGATTCCATGCAATTCGCACTTTCCATCAGCAGGGGTAGCCCCCAACTCTTAAAGGCAGGCTGTCTCTTAAAAATCTCTTAAAGGTAGCTGGTACTGTTATTTGCTGAAAATAACAGTCTACTGTCTGCACGGAGTCTGAACTAAGATGAGACATCGCACATACAAAACACGGACGCAGCTTTTATGTTTACACACTGTCAAAACATTGAATAAAGGTTGCGCACTACTAAATCCCACGTCCTCCAATCTGCATGCCAGACCTCACTGATCTGAGTTTGTGCCAGGCTTGCGAGAGGGCTTGCACCAAGGTTCTCTGCTGATGCACTGGAGGCCTTGGTGCAAGAGGTGGACAGAAGGAGGGGCATCCTATATCCGCAGTGGGGGATGGGGGACAAGAGGCCCTCCAGACATATATCCAAAAGGCAGTGGGAGGCAGCGGGGGACGAAGTCAATGCCAGGCGCACAGCATCATGAACATGGATGCAGTGCAGGAAGAAGCTCAATGCTTTGACATGAGTGGTCAAGGTGAGTGAGGTCAACTGTCAAGTGGCGTCTCCTACCAACTGCTCCAAACACTACACCCCCATCACCCACATACCAACAAACTCTTTCCATCAGCACTCAACTCTTCCAATCAGATGCTTCCTCTCACCCTTACACATTCCCACTGTTGCAAGCCGCCTACCCACAACTCACAGACCACACACACTGGCAGCTATTCAACCATGATAGGCACATCACCCAAACACACGTCCCACTTTCTTGCAGGAGAAGGTGGCGCATTTCGGGAGGAAGCATTTGTGGAGCACTCATGCTCCTTCCTGGTCCGGCAAAAATCTGAAAATATAAATTGGAGCAGCCTGCAATGATCGTTTTAGGAACCGCTGGTTAGGCCACTCAACACTAGTACCAATGGACAGAGCGTTCATGGTGCATTGCTACCTCAAAATTTCATCATGGTCCTACATCTGGCGTAGGACACCAATTTGCATATTATAAGTAGGCTCCCACCTGGAACAAGGCTGCGCATGTGAAGCCGCCAATGAAAATGCCAGTTTGGATCAGGAGTGAGAACGGGCCAATAAGTTCAGCCCTGCAGTTTCTGGAATGCTACCACCCATTGACCCCACTTGTTTTCATTACAACAACAACTTGCATTTCTATAGCACCTTTAATGTAGTAAAATGTCCCGAGGAGCTTTATCAAACAAAATTTGACATTGAGCCACCTGGGGAGGTGTTAGGACAAATGACGAAAAGTTTGGTCAAAGGGGTAGGTTTTAAGGAGCATCTAAAAGGAGGAGAGAGAGGCGGAGAGGGTTAGGGAGGGAATTCCAGAGCTTCGGGCCTAGGCCGCTGAAGGCACGGCCGCCAATGGCGGGGCGATGAAAATTGGGGGTGGGCAAGAGGCCAGAATTGGAGGAGCGCAGAGATCTCGGAGGGTTGTAGGGCTGGAGGAGGTTGCAGAGATAGGGAGGGGTGAGGCCACGGAGGAATTTGAAACCAAGGATGAGAATTTTGAAATCAAGGGGTTCCCAGACCAGGAGCCAATGTAGGTCATCGAGCAGAGAGTGCACAAAAACAAAAAACAAAAAGATTCAGGGGAAACATGATCCAGGTTTTTAAAATGGATAATGTAGGTGTAAGCAGCTTATTTCAAATGGACCGTGGGTGTGGGATAAAATTAACAAACCTCAAGAAAGAGTTGAGAATAAAGGAAGTTCCCCTTCCCCTGAGTTGTGGATGAAATTTCAGTCATCTCCTTCCTTGTCTGGTCCTTGAAAATCACTGGCATCAGTCACATAAATTGTAGACCTGCTCTCCCCGCAGCCCACGCCTCCTAGGACATCGAGAATCCGACAGTAATTCAAAACATTTGGCTTCAGCTCCCAGCACTATTTCAGCTGCTTAACCGTCTCCTAATTGTGGTTCACAACTGCAGGAGAGGATTAGTGCTCCTCACTTTTCATTAATTGTCCTGCTCTGCAGGTTTAGCCCACATTTTAACTCACAGAGTGAAAAACAGCAAAATTGTGAGTAAACTAATAGGCCTCATGAGATGTATTTTTCAATCAGCAAAGTACAGGTCTGATCCTTAACTCACGTGTGTTAAAGCCTGATTTAAAATAACACTGGCAGGAACCTGGTGCATTTTTTGATTATGCCTCTGTGAAGTGCTTTGGGGTGGTTTTCTACACTGAAGGCACTATTTAGAATCATAGAATGATATTGCACAGAAGGAGGCCATTTGGCCCATTGTGCTCTTTGGAAAAGCTACCCAATTAGTCCCACTTTCCTGTCCTTTCCCCAGAGCCCTGCATATTTTCCCCCTTCAAATATTTATCCAATTCCCTTTTGAAAATTATTATTGAATCTGCTTCCACCGCCCTTTCAGGCAGCACATTCCAGGTCATCACAACTCACTGCGTAAAAAAATTTCTCCTCAGCTGGCCTCTGGTTCTTTTGCCAATTACCTTAAACCGGTGTCTTCTGGTTACTGACACTTCTGCCACTGGAAATGCAAGTTGGTGTTGTTGTTGATTTTGTTCCTTGCACCAAAAAATCTGCTATTGGTAAATTTCCTTTTATTACTCCCCCAAATTTTTAAGCCTAAAATTTGCTGTTGGTGTGCTAGTGAGGGGCTAACCATGGGTTACTGAAAGTAGCATTAGTAAGGTGTCAGCCTTAGCTCAGTTGGTAGCCCTCTCAGCTCTGAGCCATAAAGTTGTAGGTTCAAGTCCCACTTCAGAGACCTTGAGCATAAAATCTAAGCTGACTCTCTAGCTAAAACACTGAGGGAGTGCCACACTGTCAGGTAAGAGCTGTCTTTCAGATGAGATATTAAACCAAGGCCCCATCTGCTCTCTTAGGTGGATATAAAAGATCCCATGACACGATGCAAAGATGAGCAGGAGAGTTCTTCATGTGTTCTGAGCAGCATTTATCTCACAACCATCACCAAAAAAACAAATCATCACAACTCACCTGGTTCACTAATGTCCTTTAGGGAAGGAAACCTGCCATCCTTACCCGGTCTGGCCTATATGTGACTCCAGACCCACAGCAATGTGGTTGCTTCTTAATCGCCCTCTGAAATGGCCTAGCAAGCCACTCAGTTGTACAATCTTGCTTAAAAAAAAGTCATAATAAGAATAAAAACAGACAGACCACTAGGCACCGGACACAACAAAGGCAAACCAAGCCCAGTCAACCCTGCAAAGTCCTCCTCATGAACATCTGGGGACTTGTGCCAAAATTGGGAGAGCTGTCCCACAGACTAGTCAAGCAACAGCCTGACATAGCCTTACTCACAGAATCATACCTTTCAGCCAACGTCCCCGACTCTTCCATCACCATCCCTGGGTATGTCCTGTCCCACCGGCAGGACAGACCCACCAGAGGTGGCGGTACAGTGATATACAGTCAGGGGGGAGTGGCCCTGGGAGTCCTCAACATTGACTCTGGACCCCATGGAATCTCATGGCATCAGGTCAAACATGGGCAAGGAAACCTCCTGCTGATTACCACCTACCGCCCTCCCTCAGCTGATGAATCAGTCCTCCTCCATGTTGAACACCACTTGGAGGAAGCACTGAGGGTAGCAAGGGCACAGAATGTACTCTGGGTGGGGAACTTCAAT
This sequence comes from Heptranchias perlo, assembly GCF_035084215.1. NCBI lineage: Eukaryota > Metazoa > Chordata > Chondrichthyes > Hexanchiformes > Hexanchidae > Heptranchias > Heptranchias perlo. The sequence goes on from NC_090362.1 coordinate 21,686,146, forward strand.
GCCCATCACCAAGAGTGGCTCGGTAGCACCACTGCGGGCCGAGTCCTGAAGGACATAGCTGACAGACTGGGCCTGCGGTAGGTGGTGAGCGAAGCAACACGAGGGAAATACTTACTTGACCTCGTCCTCACCAATCTACCTGTCGCAAATGCATCTGTCCATGACAGTATTGGTAGGAGTGACCACCGCACAGTCCTCATGGAGACCAAGTCCTGTCTTCACACTGAGAACACTGTCCATTGTGTTGTGTGGCACTACCACCGTGCTAAATGGGACAGATTCAGAACAGATCTAACAGCTCAAAACTGGGCATCCATGAGGCGCTGTGGGCCATCAGCAGCAGCAGAATTGTATTCCAGCACAATCTGTAACCTCGTGGCCTGGCATATTCCTCACTCTACCATTACCAGCAAGCCAGGGGATCAACCCTGGTTCAATGAGGAGTGTAGAAGAGCATGCCAGGAGCAGCACCAGGCGTACCCAACAAGAAGCTCGACACCATCCAGGACAAAGCAGCCCGCTTGATTGGCACTCCATCCACCACCCTAAACATTCACTACCTTCACCACCGGCACACAGTGGCTGCAGTGTGTACCATCCACAGGATGCACTGCAGCAACTCGCCAAGGCTTCTTTGACAGCACCTCCCAAACCCATGACCTCTACCACCTAGAAGGACAAGAGCAGCAGGTACATGGGAACACCACCACCTGCACGTTCCCCTCCAAGTCAAACACCATCCCGACTTGGAAATATATTGCCATTCCTTCATCGTCGCTGGGTCAAAATCCTGGAACTCCCTTCCTAACAGCACTGTGGGAGAACCTTCACCACACGGACTGCAGCGGTTCAAGAAGGCAGCTCACCACCACCTTCTCAAGGGCAATTAAGGATGGGCAATAAATGCCGGCCTCGCCAGCGACGCCCACATCCCATGAACGAATAAAAAAAAATCTGGTTATTTATTTCATTACTGTTTGTGGGACCTTGCTGTGCACAAATTGGCTGCTGCGTTTTCCACATCACAATAGTGATTACACTTTAAATAGTACTTCATTGGTTGTAAAGCACTTTGGAACATCCTGAGGTCATGAAAGACACTATATAACTCAAGTCTTTCTTTCTTTAGCTTAGTTAACATTAGTTATTTACACTTACAATACTTTGGACACTCAAGTTGGAATGTAATTGAAAAATAAAACTGAAAGTTATCAATATCAGTGAGTCTCTGGAAGAGTTTCAGTAATTGAGTAATTTATTTGGATGTGTTCAGACATGAATCTATATTGAAAATGTTGTGATTATGACACATTTATGCTGCCACTTTCTATTTGTTTGCAGACACTATTTCGAATACTTGACGCTTTCCATTTAAATCACAACTTTGTAAACTCTTACCTAACTTTCAAACTATTTCAGTTATTTCTGTTCTCTAAACTCCCTTGAGTCCGAAAACATGAGCTAATTGATGAAAAATGATATACATTGGGGGCAGGGTTACCAGCTAGTGCTATTAATAAAAGCAGTTTTTCACTGACATCTGAACGGCCATTGGGAGCTGGATTATGATTGCCCAATCTAATTACACGTAGAAAGTCTTTGAAAGAACTTGCATTTTTATAGCACCTTTCACGACCTCAGGATGTCCGAAAGTGCTTTACAGCCAATGAAGTACTTTTGAAATGTAGTCACTGTTGTAATGTAAGGAAGGTAATTAACAGATTACAAAACAAGTGCATCCCTCTGAAAGGCATAAGGGGAATGTCTGGGGAGATGCAGCCATTTTCTATGAGTCTGTGTGGGGCCAGCATTAAACAAAAGGATTAGGCCTTTTTGTAATGGCAAAAAACAGTGATAAAAGTGACAACTGGCAGGGTTATAGGAAGCAAAAAGAAACCAATAAACTCAATGAAACATTGTGGACAGGGTGTGTGATTTCCCTGTACACAACCTGTGGACAAAGTTCCCTACTGGCAGTGTATACTTGCAAATAGACTCCATAGAGTCAAATAATGAGGGCTAGATTTAAGTATAGGTTCCAGAAGAAACATTGATGGTATTTTAACACATTTGTGCATTGATTTATTTTAAATGCATTTGTTAAAATAGCAGACAGAATGATTCCATACAAACACATTAATGCGTTTGTCACTAACACTTGTTACTAATTGATTTAAAGGCACCTTGGTTTTGTGTTTGAGGTACATGATCCTCTGTTCATTAATACTCGTGATTGGAGAAAATATATCCCATTACACTTCAAAGTAAATCATTGGCTGCGAAGCCCTTTGGGACGTCTTGAGGTCATCAAAGGCGCGATATAAATCTCCCCAATAATTTACATGATTTGTTGAACTTATTGTATATAAAGCCCAGCAGATTGCAGGGTACTGTTGTGGGTGAAAAGGACGTGGCTTCAGAGGAATGAGTCACACTTGAGATTATGGAAATGACTATACGACACATAAATGTTGTGACACCCTCAGCAGATGTACAGCTTAGTCTTGTTAGTACATATCAATCTCATTTCATGTAGACTAAAGCATAGTTCCATTGCAAACCAGTACAGAAACAAATAGAAAAACCCATTGGGGGAGTCATACGTCTAACATCAGCTTTGCAGTGGTGTAAACGCAATTCAAAGAGTGTCGTGACATGGCACCAGAATCATTCCTGTAGGCCTTTAAACTGCCCTCAGCGTCAATCCCTTTTTTTGTCTGGACTGACCCGTAATATTTGTAATATGAATGGGGCAGGTGAAGAGAAATACCTTTAGTGACATCTACCAGGGGATCCAAGTGGGGAACAGTCACGGAGCAAAGTAACGCTGCAAAAGAGAATAACTCCTACAAGGCAATTTTTGGCCAGCTTTTTAATGTTATGTAAGAACTTCTTCCAATGCTAGCTCTTTCCTTTAATAGCCAAGCTGAGAATAAATTCATTAATTCATTGCATGTGAAGAGGTTTGAGATGTTTCTGAGAGATGTGATAAGGCACGACATTAATGAACGTCTTTTTTTTAATGAAATCTATCACTCATATTGGAGAGTTCAAAGTTCACCACAGCTGCAATGTCAGCACATCACCATAGTGACACAAGAAGAACATCCAGGTCACTCTCGGCTGTGAGTTTTTTTAATGGTTTCTTCTTTGGCTCGCTCTATTCTTCTTACAAGAGTGGATAATTTCACATTTCCCCACATTATACTCCATCTGCCACCTTCTTGCCCACTCACTTAACCTGTCTATATCTCTTTGCAGCCTCTTTGCGTCCTCCTCACAGCTTACTTTCCCACTTAGCTTTGTATCGTCAGCAAACTTGGATACATTACACTCGATCCCCTTGCAGTATCATCGTAGGTACAGCATGGGAGGAGGCCATTCAGCCCATCGTGCCTGTGCCGGCTCTTTGAAAGAGCTATTCAATTAGTCCCATTCCCCTGCTCTTTCCCCATAGCCTGTAATTCTTTCCCCTTCAAGTATTTATCCAAATCACTTTTGAAAGTTAATATTGAATCTTCTTCCACCGCCCTTTCAGGCAGCGCATTCCAGATCAGAACAACTCGCTGCGTAAAAAAATGTTTCCTCATGTCGCCTCTGGTTCTTTTGTCAATTACCTTAAATCTGTGTCCTCTGGTTACCGACCCTTCTGCCACTGGAAACAGTTTCTCCTTATTTACTCTATCAAAACTGTTCATGATTTTGAACACCTCTATCAAATCTCCTCAAACCTTCTCTGTTCTAAGGAGAACAATCCCAGCTTCTCCAGTCTCTCCACATAACTGAAGTCCCTCATCCCTGGCACCGTTCTAGAAAATCTCGCATTTAACAACCTCAGGGTGTCCCAAAGCGCTCTACAGTCAATGGAGTATTTTTGAAGTGTAGTTACTGTTGTAATGTAGGAAATGCGGCAGCCAATTTGCACACAGCAAGATCCCACAAACAGCAATGAGATAATGTCCTGATACGTTTTTTTAGTGATGTTGGTAAAACCAAAGATCTGCATCAATTATTTAAAAAGTTCTTTGGAGTAGCACAATTTTTAAAGTCATTTATAGAAGTTTTTGTTGTTGTTGAAGGATAAAGAACTTAACTAAAATCCCACAATCCTACAGGATACAAGAAGTCACGAGATAAAGAAATCGCAGATATGGATTCCCAGCTGCAGTACCTTGTTTTCAGTCAGCTAAAAGTTTCAAGGTCTGATACACACAAAGGCTTAAATGTCACACTTTCCACTCGCTATTTACATGCCAGGAAATGACATGAACTGTTGCTAACATAGCGTTCCCATCACTAGGCTGAGCACTGCATTATGTTCGAAGAATTTATTGATAAATGTCAATGTATCATTGCAAAGGAGAATGGCATGGGCCTCAGACTCATGCTTTGGAATATAGGAACGTAGAAACAGGAGTAGGCCATTCAGCCCCTCGAGCCTGTTCCGCCATTCAATAAGAACATGGCTGATCTGTATCCTAACTCCATTTACCCGCCTTGGCTCCAAATCCCTTAATACCCTTGACTAGAAAAAAAAATCTATCGATCTCCGATTTTAAATTATTAATTGATCTGGCATCCACTGCTTTACGTGGGAGGGAGTCCCACACTTCAACACCCTTTGTGTGAAGAAGTGTTCCCTATCTTCTCTCCTGAATGGCCTGGCTCTGATTTTCCTAGACTCCCCCACCAGTGAGAAAAGTTTCCCTCTATCTACCCTTTGACCTTCTCTTGCTCTGGTGAAGCTCATAGCAATTTCGCTGTGCTGTTGCATCCTTAGTCATCTCATTATGCCCTGAGCCAAGTGGACAGAAGTGAAACAAATTGTGAGACCGATCCATGCCTAAATATGCTCTCGAAAGCTTCCATCGTTAAAAAGGAAAACTTACAGGGGTAAATTTTATGATGTACAGGACTTTGGGTACAGAGTGGGGCATGATGGGATCACCTAATGGGAAGTTGGACATGGAGACAAGCCCAATTGATGACTCTGCAGGATTTGCTGTCCATTAAAGGTAACATTAATGGAGGGAGAATCATGGAGGCCTTGAATCGAGAGTGTGAGCCTCCCTGTCTCAGTTGGCCATTATACATCCCTGTCACATGAAGGGCTGCGCCAGGAAGTATAATTGGAAAATTTAGCACCATGGAGTCCTTCAATGGCTCACAGGTCAAATGAGTGGTGCAGCACTTACCTACACAATCAGGAAGGTTGGCAGTTTGATCTCTGGTCTTTAGTGAGTTAACTGATCTCAGCCTGGGCAGTAGTCTCTCTCTCTCTCTCCCCACCCCCCCCCCAACAACTGAATAGCTTGCTGGCACCATTGTCAATGACTAACACATTAAAGATTGGCCATTTGGACAAGGCAGGAGGGCGCTGATGAGACTTAAGGAACTTTACCCAAACTACAAATCACAAGCTTCAGAAGAGGAGGGGAGGAAAGGACGACAATGTTTGGGGGTAGGGGGAGGGGGAACTGAATGGAGATTAAGAGACAGATTTTCCTCTTAATGTTGCAGGAACAGTGTTATTCAGAAATGGGGTTAGCATTCGAATGTATTTGAGGGAATCAGTGAAGAAATGATAAGTTTGTGCTACTTGGTGATGTGGGTTACATTAATTTCTTGTGTCCCCCTGCTGTCAGTTCATTAGTTCAATTGATACCATCTGTTTGTGAAGTCCCACAACAAAATGGAATTTCACTATTAAAGATGTTGCTGGCAGCTCTCATGAGACACCACAGTTACACATAACCCATTGTGTTTCAAGCCACGTATAATTGACATTGTCTGACTCACACCAACAAAACTGTGGCACGTACTTTTAAACTGTGGTACTGTACCTGGCAGTTCAAACGTTCATAGCTCATAGCCCAGAGCTCCCCTTTCCTCCTCACTTATTGGCCAAGAGCCTTCAAGGGGTAAGAAAAATAAATCTATAAAATAAAACCAAAGCAAAGAATTCATTTTAGGATCAGGAAAGAAAATGCATTTTGGAAGAAAATGACACCAGGTGTTACACTGACAACACGTATCATCTGACTTTTTCCTAACCTTGAACATGTTCCAAAAAATACAGTCCTGGGGGAACTGTAGATAAGAGACACCACCAGAACCTTCCAAAGAATTTCTAGAGTAAACACTTGTAACGAGTGACCTCTGTTGAACAGTCATTTACCATAATTTCCATGGTATCCGACCTATTACCTGGGGCCAAGATTTTCTATCCTATATAAAAGTGTCCGTTTCATTACGTTGGCTTTCCTACATTACAACAGTGACTACACATCAAAAGTACTTCATTGGCTGTAAAATGTTCGGGACGTCCTGAGGTCGTGAAAGGTGCTGTATAAAATGCAAGTCTTTTCTTTCTTTCTTTCACCTATTTTCCGATTTTCTCTTGCGTTGAGTTCAATTGGCTAGCACCTGTTTTCCAAAAGTTAAAATTACCCCCATTACATGTACAGTGAACTAGTCTTACCCATTTCAAATGGTCATTAAAGGCCAGCCTGGTTCTTGCATGTTGGGATCTGATTGTTTAAAGCTGCACTCTTCATTTGTTTTAGCTGCCATACCCTTGTTTAGAGTGCTTCCCTCTCCCTTAATTCAATGGGAGAAGAACAAAGAAGGTTGTCAACGACGCCAAAGGTCACAACTGCCAATATGCCATATACGGCATAAGCACGGCTGGAGGAGTGCTGCCTCCATAGGCTCAGATTCTGCAGAGCTGTGCCAGCTACTTTGAGGATAGCTGCAGCCAATCTACTTTTGGTGATAGCACCCCTAGTGGCAGCCAAGGTGACCACTGCCTTCAGCTTTATGCCTCTAGTTCCTTCCAGGCCAGCACTTCAACACTGAGCAGCAACAGCATGACGGGGCAACCCAATTTCACTGTGTTGCTGGATTTGTCAAAGTCCAGGGGGTTATAGATGGTACCCATGTGGTCATCTGAATCCCTTGGGCACAGTGCAATGGCCTACATGGACTGAAAGTAAGCGAGCACATTACTTTCATCTGAAGAGATTCGTCCATGCTAAGCTTGTTTGAGGCAAAAGCAGAGATCGTCTATCCTCTTCAGCCTTGGATAATGAAATCCTTACACCAGCCACTGGTAACAGCAGAATGCAAATCAATGGAACCTGTGCAGCTGCCGGAATCCTTATAGAGCACACCAGCTGGCATCGTGAAGCAGCTCTTCATGTATCTCAACAGATCAGGGTCTTCAATTTTCCACAATTTTGCAATACAAAGAGTTCAGCCATGGAGGAGGAGGGTATGAAACTGCAATCAAGGTCAGAGCAGGACACAGGCACTGACCAAATACATGCAGAAACACCAAAGCAGCCAGGAAGATTGACCGGACATTCATCCAAGATTCAAGTGTCTCCCCTTTAAGGAACTTGCTGTCCACATGACACTGAGAAAGTGGCTGCAAGCACGTTCTACACCCTGCCGACTCCACTGCCTCCACTACCATCAGTTACATAGAATTGCTTAATTACTAGAGAAAAGGGCCCCAGCCTGTTCAGTCTTTCCTGATAGGTGCAGCCTCTCAGTTCTGGTATCCACCTAGTAAATCTTTTTTGCACCTTCTCCGGTGCCTCAATATTCTTTTCATAATATGGGGACCAGAACTGTTCACAGTGCCCCGTGTGGTCTAATCAAGGTTCGGTACAAGTTTAACATAACTTCTCTGCTTTTCCATTCTGTCCCTCTAGAAATGAACCCCGGTGCTTGGTTTGCCTTTTTATGGCCTTATTAACCTGCGTCACTACTTTTAGTGATTTGTGTATCTGTACCCCCAAATCCCTCTGCTCCTCTCCCCCACTTAGACTCATTATCCAAACAGTATATGGCTTCGTTATTCTTCCTATTAAAATGTAATACCTCACACTTATCTATATTGAAATTCATTTGCCAATTACACGCCCATTCTGCATGTTTATTAATGTCTTCCTGTATTTTGTCTCAGTTCTCCTTAGTATTAATTATTTGGTGTCGTCCTCAAATTTTGAAATTGTACTTCCGATTCCCGAGTCCAGATCGTTGATGTAAATGGTGAACGTCAGTGGTCCCAGCACCAATCCCTGTGGAACACCACTTCCCACCTTTTGCCAGTCTGAGTAACTACCTTTAACCCCCACTCTCTGTTTTCTGTTTTGTAGCCAGCTCGCTATCCATGCTATCAACGGCCATCACTTACTTATTCTCCACGCTCAAGAAGTTCAAATACAGTGCAACCAATTTATTCACCATGATGTGGAGATGCCGGTGATGGACTGGGATGGACAAATGTAAGGAATCTTACAACACCAGGTTATAGTCCAACAGTTTTATTTGAAAATCACAAGCTTTCGGAGATTATCTCCTTCGTCAGGTGAATGAGAGGTTCTCAAATCGCATATCTTATATTAGGCTGGGAATCAAAGGTGTCGTTGGTGTTCAGACAGGTTAGCCACGGAAAACAGTATGTCCCAGTATACTGAATACATAAGGGTCAAATTACACAGACAAGGAGAGAAAGAGACCCAAAAGGCATGTCTTGCAGAGGTTGCCGTGAGAACAGCGTCCACGACACCACACAACCCTGCCACGGCAACCTCTGCAAGACATGCCAGATCATCGACACAGATACCACCATCACACGAGAGGACACCACCCACCAGGTACATGGTTCATACTCCTGTGACTCGGCCAACGTTGTCTACCTCATACATTGCAGGAAAGGATGCCCCGGAGCATGGTACATTGGCGAGACCATGCAGACACTGCGACAACGGATGAACGGACACCGCGCAACAATCGCCAGACAGGAGGGTTCCCTCCCAGTCGGGGAACACTTTAGCAGTCAAGGACACTCAGCCACCGATCTTCGGGTAAGCGTTCTGCAAGGCGGCCTTCGAGACACACGACAACGCAAAATCGTCGAGCAGAAATTGATAGCCAAGTTCCGCACCCATGAGGACGGCCTCAACCGGGATCTTGGGTTCATGTCACGCTACATGTAACCCCACCAGCAGGGGAAAAAAAAGTTATCTGTTTTTAATATAACTGGACATTCTCTCTCTCTCTCTCTGCCTTTTGGGTCTCTTTCTCTCCTTGTCTGTGTAATTTGACCCTTGTGTATTCAGTATACTGGGACATACTGTTTTCCGTGGCTAACCTGTCTGAACACCAACGACACCTTTGATTCCCAGCCTAATATAAGATATGCGATTTGAGAACCTCTCATTCACCTGACGAAGGAGATAATCTCCGAAAGCTTGTGATTTTCAAATAAAACTGTTGGACTATAACCTGGTGTTGTAAGATTCCTTAAATTTATTCACCTACTTTGCATCAGTGCTGTTAATTCCCCTTACTGCTGGTCTTTAGTGTGCAACTTCTAACTCTTAATATGTGACTTCTTCAAAGGTGTTTCCCTTTGTGGAAGGAATAAGTCTGATTCCTACCTGCTGAATTTCAGTGGGAGCTGATTGGGATTCAAGAGATTCCTTGTGCTGGGCTGGCCCTGCAATTAATTCTGCCACGTCAGCTCATCCTTTCCTGCCTTATAGCACATCGATTGCCACTTGCACAGGAGAACTGGATGAGCCAGATGTGGCTTGCGGATGTGGCTTGTGGTTCCAAGTCATAGCTTCGCTGTGACAGACTGTGACCTTATCCATACTTTCTCCAGCCGTGCTCCTGTTACTGGACACTTCCTCATCATATCCACTGATCTGTTCATGAGCAATCCTGGTGGCAGCAATGAGGTCTGTGAAAACCCTACCTCAAGGATAGGAACACTTTGATTGTGCTCAGCACTTGTGCAACTTCAGGCACCACTGCAGCTGCTCCTGGAGTTGACACACGATCCACTTTTCACAAACGACTGCACCAGTGCAGCTAATGGATTCCTCCACACGGCCAGTGGGATCTTGCAGGGTATTTTGGACACATGTTCAGGTGACTTCTATAAACAATCCTGCTCAGAGGTGCCATCTTTGAAACATAGTAGGTAGACGGGAAAGTAGGGTTGAGGTCACAATCAGATCAGCCGTGATCTTATCAAGTGGCAGTGCAGGCTCGAGGGGCCGAATGGCCTAATCCTGTTCTTAATTTGTATGTTTGTATGTTCGTATGTACCCTAAAGCACTATGCACAGTGAATTACTTTGAAGTGCAATTATCTGTTGTCACGCAGACAAACATGGCAACTATTCCATGGGATGTAGAACCAGTTTTGTTTTTGGTGGTAATGGTTGAGGGTGTGACCAGAACTCCAGGAAAACTCCCTTCTTTTCTTTTAATAGTGCGTGGGATCTTAAACATTTTACATGAATCACTGGATCTGGCAGTCAGAGCCTCAGTTTATACCTTGCGAAAGACAATGGCAGTGCAACATTCTATTAGTCTAAGCTCAGATTAAAAGCTAAAACCTGGCATAGGCCTTAAACCCACAATCTTCTGAATCAGTAGGTGGTGAGTTCATGTCCCACTCCGGAGACTTGAGCACATAATCTAGGCTGACACTCCAGTGCAGTACTGAGGGAGTACTGCACTGTCAGAGGTGCCATCTTTTGGATGAGATGTTAAACCAAGGCCCCGTCTGCCCTGTCAGATGGATGTAAAAGATCCCATTGCACTATTCAAAGAAGAGCAGAGGAGTTCTCTGCGGTGCCCTGGCCAATATTTATCCCTCAACCAACATCACTGAAACAAGTTATCTGGTCAATATAGTATTGCTGTTTGTGGGATCTTGCTGTGCACAAATTGGCTGCCAAGTTTTCAACATTACAACAGTGACTACACTTCAAAAGTACATCATTGGCTGTAACCTGTTTTTGGATGTCCTGAGGTCATGAAAGGCGCTATATAAATGCAAGTCTTTCTTATCTTGGGTGCTGCCAACTGAGCCAAGCTGACACCCAATTTTCCAACTTCTATTAAAACATAAGAAAGTTATTTCTTCTGTCTGCTCAATAGTCTATGACTGGCATGAAAACGCAGGTAAAATATTCACAGATTGAAGTTGCATGATTCACTTTATTTGTTCTTGCTGAATTTATTATGAAATATTGAAACAAAAGAGAGAGGACGATTTCCACTGGCCTCTGCTCTGCTCGCAACATTGTCAACATGGAGGGAAAATTTCATTTAGTGAAATGATAAATGCATTCCTTTAAAGTATTGCTCACAAGGTCATTACAATTGGTGTCAGAGAAAATCTTTCCCCAGGACCTTTATATTTGAGGGCTGCAACAATATGGAGGAGTCATCGAGGTGGAATGCTGCTGCACTTTTAAAACTGGAAGCAAAATGACAGCATGGCAGATTGCTACACTCTTCAGGTGATATATGCCAGACTGGTTTATTTTTTTCAGGGTGATTATTGACACCATTGGTGTCAGCCAATGAGTTGGAAGTGGGGGCAGGACTACAACAAACAGAGTCTCCTGCGTATAGCAGAAATATTTCTCCAGCAAAATGCAGTGCGTAAAACCACACCATTTACTTACAGCAATGTGGTCTCCAAGCATGATTGACAAGGGAATTACCCAATCATCCTGGCTGGCTGGGACTTGTGGTGTCACTATACGGAGGGGGGAGGCAATTTTAACGTAACCTGCGTGTCGGGAAACTGATGGAATCGGGTGCAATGCTGGTTTCACACCCTGCCCATTGAAATCGATACAGTGTAATATTGGGCGGGGTGCAAACCTGCTTTCCACCCGATCCCGTGGGATTCCCGCCAGGCAAGTTCGTTTGTAATTCTCCCCCTGGGTGTCTATTATTTTGAGATTATTTCCCTCAAGGAAATCAAGGTGCAATTTCTCTCTTTTGGATTCTTTTTGAAATGTTTTAATTGAAAGAGCAGGAGACGCTTGCGTCAAGTTAACAATCCACTGAACAAAGGCTTTTCGTCAAAGCAAGAGATTTGGGATGGAGTAATCCTACATCCAATGATGCTATCACTTATTGTGAAATGGTTCATATGGTGGTAAGCCTACTTTTTGTGTGATTGCTGCAAGCTCCTATTTCCAGTTAATTATCATATGCTTCATTGCACACTGTATCTATTGAGCCAATTATTATTGGGTGCAGTTGACTAAAATAAATCAACTAGAAATTTTCGGCAACGAATTTCAGCCATTGTATGCCACATGTGTCCCACACCACAATGGAAGCAGGATTAAACACTACTTATACTCACACTTCTTTAACCATGAGTCGCAGTCATGTCTCATGTGAGTGGAGTGTTTGTTTTGGCAGCATCTGCCTTTTAGCACAAGAGAGAAACAGAAGAAGGAATAGGAGAGTATGGAGGATGAATCATTGCAACCTTTCAGAACAATTTGTCGGCCTAGGGTAACTAGTACAATGGTGACTGCTTCACTTTTCAGTAGCAAGGACGAGGTTAGTGGCGTATGCATTCAGTTCTACAGATATCCAGGATCAAATTGGGGTCAATTTTAACCTAACCCGCCTGTCGAGAGACTGTAGGGATCAGGTGCAACGTTAGTTTTACGCCCACCCGGTCTCACACTGTTGAAGTCAGTGGAGAGTAATATTGGGCGGGGTGTAAAACCAGCATTGCCCCCAATCCCACGGGTTTACCTCCCCGGGGAGTTAAAGAAAGATTTGCATTTATATAACACCTTTTACTACCTCAGGATTTCCCAAAGCCCTTTACAGCCAATGAAGTATTTTTTGGGGTGTAGTTGTAATGGAGGTTAGAATTACCCCCATCCTCTTTCATTCCCACTTCACTACCTCTGTGATCAAACGGACCGCAGACCGCTTTGGTCTCCATAGCCCCAATTCCCACCCCAGGTTAAAATTGAGGGGCTACTGAGTCTGGATATGATAACAAAGCCAGGAATGTAGACTCACAACTCTGGTTGTTTACACTTGAATAAACAACAGGCAGATCAGTCAAGTATTACTCATTCAGAGTAAGAGTCAGCTTATTTTGATTTAGAAATGTCGGATGTATATTACTCTAAAAAAACTAGACACAGCTCCTTCTGCCTAAGTAGGTTTGCAATTGGTCTCGCTCTTATTTATCAGGTAGAAATCTCAACTTTAACATTTCCCCTCTGTAGACAGCTCTTCAATAGAGTGGAAAGGTAACATGATTAGCAAAATAAATTAAGAGTGAACTGCAGATTTCTTTGCCATTTGAATATAAGAATCCTGTTACTCCTCATTCAGGTCAGAATGAATTGTGTTGGTTTGGACTCATCACATTCAACTAAATGGAAGAAAAGTAAACTTACTGGGGCGGAGTTTCCACATGGGGTCCCCCAATCTCCTGCTGTTCACATTGCTTCTCCGGGATTTCTACCAATCTCCTGCTGTTCACATTGCTTCTCCGGGATTTCTACCAATCTCCTGCTGTTCACATTGCTTCTCCGGGATTTCTACCAATCTCCTGCTGTTCACATTGCTTCTCCGGGATTTCTACCAATCTCCTGCTGTTCACATTGCTTCTCTGGGATTTCTACCAATCTCCTGCTGTTCACATTGCTTCTCCGGGATTTCTACCAATCTTCTGCCGAAGTCAAGGCAGAAATTCTAGGTACTTTCTGCAGAATACGATGCTGTAATACTAAAATGTTGGCCTCATTCGAATCCCTAAGTCTATTTAGGCTATTCAGCTGCTAGCCATCTCCCCTCCAACTAACTCCATGACCCCCAGATGACTTCTGGAGCCCACTATTGCCCATGTGATCGTAACATAGGTTTAGATGAAGAAGACCTTGTAGGCCATTTGATCTCATCCTTCTGGGATACCAATCCTACCACCTTGCCACTTGCCACTCTGATAATAATAAACGCTTTCTCACAACTGTTGATCAAGAAATACTTCCCCTCCCTTCCCAAGTTTCCATACTGCTTTTCACTGTAACCATCGCAATGTACTTTGTGTGAACTTAAAGGTATGTACCATTGCTCAAGAAAGGGAATAATTTTGCACTAACCCAATCATTCTCTTGGCAATATTAAGGCTAAATAGATTAAGTACAATTATTTTATCATAAGTCAAAGGTGATATAACATTAATAAAACGCGATGCAGCCAACTAGAGGGCAATAGAGATTTTTTAAAAGAACTCTTGTTTTTATTTTGCCAAGTGAGGTCATTAATCTCATAATTTGAAAAATGCCAAATCATCAGTAACATTAAGGGTGTTATAAAAAAACATTTCAGAACACCCAGTTCTGAGTAACTCAAACACAGAACATTGCCCCATTGCCTAATTCAAATCCACTTAATTGCTATGATTCAACTATATCGTTGAAATGGGTCTCACAGTGAACATTGTCCACCTATTGGAAGAAGCCATTCTCAGTATTGGTGCAGTTGTTTGTTATTTGATGATTGTTCTGTTATACAGCTGGCGCTAAGGTACTCAGAGAACAGAGAAATATCAATATAAGAGACCTTTTTGACTTGGAGATTTCATCTTGTCTGAAAATGATTTAACAGAGGAAAACTTTTCTGTGTATTTGACAAAAACATAATATTTACTTTGGCTGAGTCAGTAGGGAAAAAAGCGAAAGAGGTTCCATTTAAAGGTTCATATGTGTTTTGAGTAGGGATTATTTGTGTGGCATTCTTTGAATATCAGGGCCTAACATAATCATAGAAGCTACATTTAATCAATTTTCAGGAATCACGGGTCTAACTGGTCACAGTTTTAGATAAAAATGTTAAATCAATGATTTTACCTATTTTAAATTTTAATTTTAAAGATTTGTTTAGCTCATTTTTAAGGTATGTGGAAATAATTTTCATTCTATTAATAAACATAATTGTGTGGAAAAAGCAACTTCTCCACTTTATTGTCCTTATTGATTTTAGCCAAACAGTGGGGTAGGAATTAATTTTGGGTGGCAGCTCATAACAGGCGATATTGCATCGGTTGCCGGCCATACCTTCCCGCTTCACATTCCGTTCTATTGAAGTCAATGTTGCTGAATATCGGGCAGCAAGTATAAGAGGCGGCCGATGCACTACTGCCCAAAATTAATTTCTACCCCGATATATCCCTGATCTTCTTGTTCTTTTGACTAAATCGTCCTAGATTATATGTCCCAAAGTGCTTTACAGCCAATTAAGTACTTTTGCAATGTAGATACTGTTGCAATGTAGGGACACACGGCAGTCAATTTGCGCAAAGCAAGATCCCACAAACAGTAATGTGATAACCAGATCATCTGTTTTAGTGATGTTGGTTAAGGGATAAATATTGTGTACAAATTTATTTGCCGAAGTAACAGAGCTGTGACTGGTCTGTGGCCCCATCAAAGCCCCCATTGAGCTCCTCGACTGGTCTAAGTGATTCACTCAATGAGAAAATCCATTTCAGTGTTCATTGGCAAATCACCCAGAGAGATTTGGAGCCTCGTTCTCTACATGTTAGATAGGAAGATAGGAATGTACACTGCAGTCCGTCTGATCAGTCCCCGTGGTCCGCTGGATTTTCTTTATTTGTTCATGGGATGTGGGTGTCGCTGGCAAGGCCGGCATTTATTGCCCATCCCTTATTGCCCTTGAGAAGGTGGTGGTGAGCCGCCTTCTTGAACCACTGCAGTCCGTGTGGTGAAGGTTCTCCCACAGTGCTGTTAGGACGGGAGTTCCAGGATTTTGACCCAGTGACGATGAAGGAACGGCGATATATTTCCAAGTTAGGATGGTGTGTGACTTGAAGGGAAACGTGCAGGTGGTGTTGTTCCCATGTGCCTGCTGCTCTTGTCCTTTTAGGTGATAGAGGTCATGGGTTTGGGAGGTGCTGTCAAAGAAGCCTTGGCGAGTTGCTGCAGTGCATCCTGTGGATGGTACACACTGCAGCCACGGTGCGCCGGTGGTGAAGGGAGTGAATGTTTAGGGTGGTGGATGGGGTACCAATCAAGCGGGCTGCTTTGTCCTGGATGGTGTCGAGCTTCTTGAGTGTTGTTGGAGCTGCACTCATCCAGGCAAGTGGAGAGTATTCCATCACGCTCCTGACTTGTGCCTTGTAGATGGTGGAAAGGCTTTGGGGAGTCAGGAGGTGAGTCACTCGCCACAGAATACCCAGCCTCTGACCTGCTCTTGTAGCCACAGTATTTATGTGGCTGGTCCAGTTAAGTTTCTGGTCAATGGTGACCCCCAGGATGTTGATGGTGGGGGATTCGGCGATGGTAATACCGTTGAATGTCAAGGGAGGTGGTTAGACTCTCTCTTGTTGGAGATGGTCGTTGCCTGGCACTTGTCTGGCGCAAATGGGTGGAATGGGAAGGTGGTTGGAATTCTGGAAGGATGAGATCAAAAAAGTTGAAGGGCCTTCTTCACCCAAAAATATCTTGTGGTCTTGGGAAACGGTTTATGATGAGCAGAGACACATGACTTTTTTTTAGAATGCTGATTAAATCACCACTTATTTGTATAAATGTTAATTTTATAAAACTATTGTAAGTTAACTTGTTGTTAAAATGAACCACTCCTTATTGCTTAGAGGTGGTGTGGTGCTAAGTTATACCTACCAGAAGGTCTTAGGTTTGATTGCTGAGTTAGCTGCTATTAGCCTGAGTCCCCCTGGGATGGGTAAGGGAGGGGGGGTAAATTCAGCCAGGATTCCTCTCCTAATTGTTGCCCAGTGTCCTCTCTGGAGACTTCACGAGTAGGCATTGGTGGGGGAAAAGGTTTCTTTTGCAATAGCTCCAGTGAAATCTTAAACCCATTTATAAAGAACAAGTTTGTAACTTTACAATGCCTTAGGTATAGAACAAAAAACAAAAGAAACAACTTGCATCTATACAGTGCCTTTCATGACCTCAGGACGTCCCAAAGTGCTTTAGGGACACACGGCAGTCAATTTGCACAAAGCAAGGTCCCACAAACAGCAAAGTGATGATGACCAGATCATCTGTTTTAGTGATGTTGGTTAAGGGATAAATATTGGCCAGGACACTGTGGAGAACTCCCTGCTCTACTTTGAAATAATGCCAACAGGATCTTTTACATCCATCTGAGAGGGCAGACAGGGCCTCAGTTTAATGTCTCACCTTAAAGATGGCATCTCCGACAGAGCAGCACTCACTCGGTACTGCACTAGGAGTGTCAGCCTAGATTTTATGCTCATCTCTGGCGTGGGACTTGAACCCACAACTTTCTGACTTGGAGATGAGAGTGCGATCCACTGAGCCACGGCTGAGACAAAGAAGTTTTGTCTCCTAGATGAGGATAAAATTAGGCTCGATTGTAATGACCCCAATAACTGAATTGGCTGCGGAGGCTCACACCCAGTCAGTACACTTGGCTGAACTACCAGGGAGTTGAGAATTTCAGTGGAACTATCTCCAGAAGAAGTCAATGCTTTTAGGAGAGAAAGAGAGAAACTTGAGGATATGGTCTTCCAAATAGAGTTGAAAATCTTGTGTCCATGTACACAATTATGCTTCGGGAGTTCAATATTGTCAGTGCTGCATTCTATTTAACTAGATTGCTGAATTGTCCCTGCATGTTTCCTCTGTTAATTATACATTACAGTCGTGAAATGTTTTGGATAAACAATGATGTATAGTTTCTCTGGTTAAGTGCATAACTCACTAACAAATTGTGGAGTTAAAAGGGAAATAGCTTTTAATTACATCTTGTTATCCTTGAGTGAATCTTAAAAAGTCAACATGTCTCAACATTTATATTTTGCTTAAAAACTTTGATGTGCAAATAAAAGAAAACAAAGTACCTAAAACATTGAACTGTCAAATACGTCAATGTTTATATCAATTAGCAGTGAGCAGTGGGCAGTGTTTAGGCAGATTGTAGCTCCTTTTACCACATAATGCTATTACAGAGTATAAACGTGGGAAAGAATCAATGCCCAAATGATTTTCCCACAGTGACTTCTGCCAGCTCGTTCAACTTTTGACAACATGTAAAGTTTGACATCCAATTGAATGGTCAGTATTTAGACAGGCATTTTCATTTTGATTGACTTGAGTGGTTTGCTTATTTTCTGGACTTATGTTATAATATCTTGCAATAATAACAACACCTTTCATTTATATAGTGCCTTTAATGTAGTAAAACGTCCCAAGGCGCTTCACAAGAGTGATTTTCAAGCAAAATTTGATACCGTGCCACATAAGGAGATATTAGGACAGGTGACCAAAAGCTCGGTCAAAGGGGTAGGTTTTAAGAAGCATCTTAATGGAAGAGAGAGAGGTAGAGAGACGAAGAGGTTATGTGAGGGAATTCCAGAGCTTAGGGCCCAGGCAGCTGAAGGCATGGCCGCCAATGGTGGAGCGGTGAAAATCAGGGATGCGCAAGAGGCCAGAATTGAAGGAGCACAGAGATCGCGGAAGGTTGTAGGGCTGGAGGAGGTTACAGAGAAAAGGAGTGGTGAGGCCATGGAAGGACTGGAGAACAGGGATGAGGATTATTAAATCGAGGCGTGGCCAGGCCCAGAGCCAATGTAGGTCGATGAGCACAGGGGTGAATAGACTGAAATTACTTAACAATATTAATGGATTATTAATACATAACCCCTCAATGTAAGCAAATTGAATAGAATAGCAACTATTTGTTAATTCTTGAGAATAATGCACCAGCCATTCACCAGTGAAATAGATAATTAATATGGCATTCTCATAAATCATAAGATACTATAGATTGTGATGACATTTTTTGCTGGACTCTCCTATCTAGAATTAATTCTGAGCTCAATCTAAGAACAGCCTGACAACAAGCTCAGTTTGAAGTGTCCTTGTACATGTAGTCTGACCTGTGTGAACCACCTGACCTGAAAGTATTTCATGCTGTCACTGGGAAAGTAAATACTTCATTTCTAAATGCTATCATCCCTCAGCTTGATGTCTGCAAAGTTGAATAAAATTATAAATACATTTCACTAAGGGTTCCAATGTGTTGAGCAAGTAGTCATTCTACCCCAAGTTGGATGGACATGAGTCAAATTTGGACTTTAAAAGTTTTAAAGATCAAAATGTTCATTTTCAGGTGGAAGGTTTTGTACCCAGTGGATTGGAAAAGGGCTATTCCCACCGAGAACATTTAGGGTCAACTCACTGTCATAATGACAGTGGGCTCCTGCCATGAGTCTGTCTGCCATTGGATAGTCATTGTTTGAGGGGTGGGAAATTCAGCGCTACTGTAAGAGTTAAAATAGCAGTGTAAAGGGAAGCATGATTTCAGTGGTAACATTTCAAAGATATTTCATTTCAACTTGTGTTTTGTGGCTTTTTCATAGGTATTATCCTTGGGTTCAAAGTCACTCACCACTCCCGTAGGTGGATCTCATGTCCCTTACAAACCAGAGTATGTCTTTTCCTGCCCAATATTTAGCTAAATGTAGCGAGACCCAGAGGTCAAACAGAGAACTCTTGTCAATGCACTTCACGATGGGCCGAAGGGCCTCTATCCGTGCTGTATGACTCTATGAGCTGGACTATACTGTGTGCTGTATGACTCTATGAGCTGGACTATACTGTGTGCTGTATGACTCTATGAGCTGGACTATACTGTGTGCTGTATGACTCTATGAGCTGGACTATACTGTGTGCTGTATGACTCTATGAGCTGGACTATACTGTGTGCTGTATGACTCTATGAGCTGGACTATACTGTGTGCTGCAATGTGATCTTGACTTGAGAAGACAGATAAATATACATTGTATCAGGCCAAGGCTGTAAACCAACACACAAATTTATTGAGCATTAAACAGGCAAATTAACAGTACTCAGAACAAACAGTAATTACAGTAATTATAAATTTTACTATTCTGTTCAAAATCAAAACTAAAATGCTTGCCTAATGCTAACTCTCAACTAAAAATTAGCCCATGAAACACATGTGCTTTATGTCTTAAGTGGGCATCCCTCACTGCAGAGTGTTGAAAATAGCCCATAGCTGTCCTGGCTTCTGATTAACTTGTGAGCTCTTAGGTACTAACAGTATGAAATTAAATTGGGGCTAATATAAATATCCAAACAAAAAGAATGCTTACAATATTCTCTTGCAGGCTCCAAAACGTGAACTGAAAGATCGTCATGTCCCCCTTAAATGCTTCCTTCCTGCCAGTACACAACCTAGCATTTTGGTCATCCATTTTGTATGAGCAGGATGAAGATGTTGCATTCTCAGTGTGAATCATGGAAAATTGTTATCCTTGCATTCATTTCCATAGTTTTAAATTCCATTATAAATAAAACTGCAGCTCGTACTGCCCTCAGGAGCTGCCTGCCCAAAGATTGTTGGGCTGCCTAATATGGGCAAAGAGTCACCAAGTGTGATCCCCTCTCATCCAATAGCATTCCCTATTGGGAAACTAACCTATCGGAAAATTATAAAATTGTTTGTTGCTGCTGTTGTACTGTGCAGAGATCAAGTCATGTTAGTCTTCTGCAGGCTGTGTGAAACTGAGACATGGGGCTCAATTTTCAAATTAAAAAACGGGTGGGTTGGGGGCATTGAAAATTGCCTCCATTTCAGACCCACCTCCAATTGGCCCATTTCCGGTTTTCACTGGGATGAGGGGCGCGTGACTAACCCGCTCCCAGGAGGTGGGTCGGACCTTAAAACCTTTCAAGGAGGCTTCAGGCCTCCATTTTTCATCAATTCCCAATTTCAACTCCTGGGGGACGGGATTCCTGGGCCTTCTATTTTATGCCTCGTAAAAGGAGGCGAGGAGGCTCAACACTAACAGTTGGTGCCCAGAAAAGGCACAGCTTGTGGGCCATGAGGAGCAGGAGTGCTTCACCCAGGCCCAACAAGCCTACCTGCACTGACCCTCCAACAGTCGTGGACCCCCAACCCCTGATCGCGAACCCCCCCAATCCCGATCCCCCGACCTCGATTCCCCCGAACCCCGACCCCGATCCGACCCCCGACCCCCGAACCCCGACCCCGATCCTCCCCCCAACCCCCGATTCCCCGACCCCTGACTCTCCCCCTCAACGATCGCGGATCCCCGCGATGACCTCCATCCCAACACCCCCTCGTGACTGACCCCTGATCCCATCCCCCATGACTCGTGACCCCCGTGCCAACCTATGCCCACCGATGCCCCCCGTGCCCCCCCCCATCCATACAAACAAAGACTTACCTGAAGACATCCTCTCCCTGGCCGGTCTCCCGTCTGACTGAGACCAGCCTGTCAATCAGCCGGTCAGTTGGATGGGAAACCGACAACTAAAAATAAAAGACGTCCTTACGTCAAAATCGTAAAGGACGTCCAGGAAACTCACACTAATGGGTTTCCCGACCTCAATTTGACCCCCCGCTCCCTTTCCGGTTCTGTTTTAAAATCACCCCCATACTCTTGGTATGCAGTCAATATTTCTGTTACTGTGCAGATCAAGCTGGTGATTCAGATATAAACTTTTGTCATCCCTGAACGAGAAAGTGGGTGAACGGAGGTAGCAGTGAAATTGTATCTTGATATTTTCTTCGTGGAGGATGGGTGAAAGCAATTATACTACCACTACTACCACTACTACTACTACTACCACTACTACTACTACTAATACTACAACAACAACAACTCACATTTATATAAAGAAGTAAAATGTTCCAAGGCGCTTCTCAGGAATGTTATCAAACAAAATTTGACACCGATCCACATAAGGAGATATTAGGACAGGTGACCGAAAGCTTGGTCAAAGAGGTAGATTTTAAGGAGCATTTTAAAGGAGGAGAGAGGTAGAGAGGCGGAGAGGTTTAGGGAGGGAATTCCAGAGCTTAGGGCCCAGGCAGCTGAAGGCACGGCCACCAATGATGGAACGATGAAAATCGGGGGTGCGCAAGAGGCCAGAATTGGAGGAGTGCAGAGATCTCGGAGGGTTGTAGGGCTGGAGGAGGTTACAGAGATAGGGAGGGGCGAGGCCACGGAATCCAAGGAATCCAAGGACATACCTGGGCAATTTTCCACATTGTCGGGTAGATGCCAGTATTGTAGCTGTACTGGAAAAGTTTGGCTAGAGGCACGGCTAGTTCTGGAGCACAAGTCTTCAGCACTGCAGCCGGGATGTTGTCGGGGCCCATAGCCTTTGCTGTATCCAGTGCACTCAGCCGTTTCTTGATATCACGTGGAGTGAATCGAATTGGCTAAAGACTGGCTTCTGTGATGGTGGGGATATCGGGAGGAGGCCGAGATGGATCATCTGCATGGCACTTCTGGCTGAAAATGGTTGCAAATGCTTCAGCCTTGTCTTTTGCACTCACGTGCTGGACTCCGCCATCATTGAGGATGGGGATGTTTACAGAGCCTCCTCCCTCCTCCATTGTAGGCTGACACCTGCTCTGCTGGCACTGCATGGGGTCACATTATTGATCACATAGAATTTAATGACAAAGTGTAATTTGTGCTCACACCAACTCAATGCTAATTGCTTCTTGAATGACAATTTGGAATTATAAATTGCACCATGGCAACAACCAGTCTATTTCAATATGGCAGTAAGTGTAAAATACATGTTAAAAAAAGGAAAACATGTTTAGTGAAATTATTCATAAACAGTATATGAAATCATAACCAGGCAG
Organism: Heptranchias perlo; assembly: GCF_035084215.1. NCBI lineage: Eukaryota > Metazoa > Chordata > Chondrichthyes > Hexanchiformes > Hexanchidae > Heptranchias > Heptranchias perlo. The sequence continues at coordinate 21,708,673 of NC_090362.1, forward strand.
GTACACTTAAGCTAGAGTAATAAAAATATATTAAATTGTCCAGCATTATAGCCTTCAATGCACCCTGAATCTTGCCTGCAGATTCCCTCCTCAGCACTCCCTAACTTTGGTCGGTACACATGGGAAACGGTTTCTATTCCAACAAGAGGCAACAAGAACCCAAAGCCTTAATTTGCTCTGCGTGTAATTGTGACAAGAATTATTTTTGCATGTTTGGAAACCCCAAATTTTTTAGTTCAGGTTCCATTTTCAATTTATCATTGAAATGGCAATAAAATGGACATGGCAGTTTCAGGGTTTCTGTATTTTTATTCTCTCAAACTTTCAAGATGGATCATCTTGCAATGAAATAACTAACCATTAAAGCCAATCACCATTTTACGATTGTTGCCATGACAATGTGTTGACTAAAGTGGCACCCCCTATCAACAGGGATCAACTAACATCCCGGAACAGGCTGAAACCTGAACCTGGGAACTTCCTGGTCTTTATGCCTTGGCTACTCACTTGTTGGGCCATTGAGGGAGCCAGGACCAACAGCTTTAATAGACTAACACAGCCATGCACAGCACTACACTATCAGCATAAGATGGTATCACTGGACTGGGTCTATGTTTCATAGTTAGGGCATTAGACTATATTATTGGTGTGTAGTCAACACCAAATTCATAGCATCATAGCACAACCACACCCATATGCTTCATTGGCACCATTACCAGGAAGGTAGGACTGACTGGAAAGTCTCAGAAACTATATATTGCTGGTATGCAAAACTGTAATTAGTAAAGTATTAAAATAAAGCCTGGGGCCAACAACATACAGATCTCACATTCCAGTCACTTTTTGCCAAAGAAAATTGCAAGTTAGTTGGAGCCAAATGATGAATAAAATACAAGCACAAGACAAGCTGGGGACTGTGGAACATGTTCTGAGTTGCAATTGGAAAATTAATTGATTGTCCATAAATTTCAAACATCAGAGATACTTTCCATCATACTGATGACATCACATTGGTGCATTGACTCTCCTTCTACCTGCTTGCCGTACACTTGTCCAATATTACTGACTCAATCTGGGCACTAACGGCAACATGAAATATGCAAATAGCTTTCTGGAGTCGATTGGAAAACTGAAGAAATAGCAGCATATTTTCACATCAATTTTACATATTTAAGAATGATGTGTGTGGGGGGATTAGGAGATCCATTTACTGATTTACCATCTACTATTCAAAGTCAAGTTGGGGCCCATAACCTCTACGTGTTTGCATTTCATGTGGAGAAATGTGACTGTTGATGGTATATTTAGCATGTGAAGTGTACATTTACTTATAAATCAGCCAGAGGCTTAATGATTTTCCTGGGAGAAACATCTTATTTTTCAACCCTTCACTGAAATTCCAGGATGAAGAGATTGGTGTAAAGATATTCACTTTTAATATGTTTCTGCTTTGAAAGTGGAGTAACAGTGGATATAAGCAAGGCCTGAACCATTCTATTATGGGTACAGTATTGCTGCCAATAAAAACAACAGATAAATAAGATTAAAAGTATGGCAATCCATTTGGCCAGAAATAAAACAGAAGAATCAATAACATAAAGACAAACACGAATGCTTTTGTACCTTATTGGTTCGACCATACAAAAGTCAGTCTTATCGCTCAATAATCTTTTAAAATAAATATGTTCTATTAGCCCTACAGCTTCAAAATTGGTTTCACTCATTTTCAAAAAGGATTTGACCGAAACTGATAAATCAAAACCTGTTCCATTGTTCCTGTTTAATTCTCATGATGCTTTCCGCATAATTGGATGGTTGCACAGATCTGGAATTCTGACATTGGTTCTGTGTGGGTATCGACCTTTCAGCTGAATCAAGTTTACTAAAAGTAAATATCAATAACTGGTAGGGAAAGAAAAGCCTGATAGACTGGGAGAGATGAACAAAGGGAGGATGAATGTTAAATAGTGCCATCCAATAAAGGACGAAGGACCAAAGTTAGTCTTGCACTATCTTTAAAAGTGTGCTTTTGCGAGCAGAGATGACACACTTATTGCTGTGCTGTGCCATCTTCCTCATGCTCACAATTGAGGCCAATCATTAGATAATTATGGTGCATTCATGTCCCAGCTATGGTGTCAATGCAAAGCAGCTTGGCTTCCCACCAACACTGCAGTTACAGTGTAAATGTAGCCTGAACTTGGAGTCAAGGCTCTACCTGATGCTAAAACGAAGCTGAGTGGAACTCGCTGGAGATGGCAATCTCATTCTGCTTAGCTTAGGATTCAGTTCAGGTCTTGGGACCTAATTTAACACTCTAAGAGTAACAAGGCAATACTCAATGAGGTCGCCCTTTAACCTCTTTCTTGCTGTACAGCTTAAACATCCCGAATCTTTCCTCATAGCTTAATCCCCTTTACACTCGGTATTATTTTGGTTGCTCTTCTCTGCATCCTGTCCAATGATTTTATGTCCCTGAGATTTTCAGCACATCTGTGTCAAAGGAACAACATGAAGCTGCCATTATGGGCTGTCCTTAAACTTACTTTAAAAAGAAAATCTGTGGGTCTTGCAGGCTGGCTTTCGATTTCGACCAACTGACTGCCTGTCAACCATTTCCAGTTGGAAGAAACAGATCTGAGTTGGAGGTCAGTAAGATCTGCATGTAATGTTGGAAAATGTGTGTGTGTGTGTGTGTGTGTGTATATGCGTCCGTTTGTATATGTGTATGTGTGTGTGTATATATATGTATGGGGGGGAACAGAGCTTCACACACACACACACATACATACACACACACATACACACACACATACACACACATGTGTGTGAAGCTCTGTTCCCCCCCATATTAAAAAAAGAAATAATATGATCTGAAAGGACAGGAGATGGCTAAATGGCAGATGTGATATTCGTGTAAGACAAAATGAAGCATTTTTAGAGAAATCAAATGCACATGTGACTCACAGAGTGTTTGAATAACTAAACGGGGAATAGATCAGTCAAAAGGGAAGTGTGAAAAAACTGGTAAAGCAGAGCAGGGTCCAGTGGCCCAGAAGTAGGTCGACACCAAGGGTCAAACAACCCGACAGCAGTTTCCAAACGTTAAACTTTCATTCTTCGTCTATCTCTTTATCTCCATACCATAAATGTTGTTTCTTTCTATTCTTCCAAGGCAATGTTTCTTCATGTCTATAAATAACAAAATTCTTCTTCTCTCTTTCCTCAGATGGCTCCTTCCTTAGTCCTTCTTCATCGAGTGACATTCTCGCCCACATCTCAATTGTTAAAGCCGCCTCCAAGATGTTTGATTATCTCTTTTGTGCCCAACATTTTTCCCCTGAAAGTGTTATCAAGATCAAGAGTTGAAAACTGATTTCATGTCTGGGGAGAAAGTTCCAGCATTTCTCTCAAACCCTCAAACAGGATGGAAGTCTGGGGAGAACGTTCCATGGAATTGAGGTTGAAGATCAGCCATGATCTGATTGAATGGTGGAGCAGGCTCGAGGGGCCGCATGGCCGACTCCTGCTCCTATTTTTATGTTCTTTAAAACCAGTATCAAAAGTACAAAAATCCTTCACTGTCACGATTCGAAGTGAGCCCAGCCATAAGCAAATCGTCAGATGGTGGGTCTGGTAGAGTGAGGATATCCCAGCTGTTCTACCCAGCAACTGAAAGGAAAATCTTTCCTCCTGCCTTCCATTACCACTGTCCCCATACCGCTTCCTTCTTCCTCTCGCCCTCTTCATTGGCAGTGCCGAGGCACTGACGGAAGATAATTGGCTGGAGTTCGAAGGCTCTCCGCCGTCGCTGCCATTTACATGAAGCTGAGTGGCGAATGACCATCTGTAGCAATGGGGGCTGGGTGGGGGGCAAAGGAAGAACTCAGAGCCAATCTTAGGGGCAGGAAATCAACCGCCCCATTTTCCTCATTGCTCTACCCAATTTCATGATGTGGAGATGCCGGTGATGGACTGGGGTTGACAATTATAAACAATTTTACAACACCAAGTTATAGTCCAACGATTTTTATTTGAAATCTACAAGCTTTCGGAGGCTTCCTCCTTCCTCAGGTAAATGTTCAGGAGCTCCTTGAAGCCTACGCATTTATACATCACAGAACAATACATGGTGTTTACAGACTGCCCCTGCAACTGCCCGTTGCCAAGGCAATCACCGTGTTCAGACAGAGAGGTGTCACCTACAGAACCCCCGAATACACATTCAACAAAAAAACAAACAGGAAAAAAAACAGAGAGAGAGAGAGAGGCAGAAACATCCAGAAGGCAGAACGCTTACCCGAAGATCGGTGACTGAATGTCCCTGACTGCTGAAGTGTTCCCCGACTGGGAGGGAACCCTCCTGTCTGGTGATTGTTGCGCGGTGTCCGTTCATCCGTTGTCGCAGTGTCTGCATGGTCTCGCCAATGTACCATGCTCCAGGGCATCCTTTCCTGCCACGTATGAGGTAGACAACGTTGGCCGAGTCACAGGAGTATGAACCATGTACCTGGTGGGTGGTGTCCTCTCGTGTGATGGTGGTATCTGTGTCGATGATCTGGCATGTCTTGCAGAGGTTACCGTGGCAGGGTTGTGTGGTGTCGTGGACGCTGTTCTCCTGAAATCTGGGTAATTTGCTGCGATCGATAGTCTGTTTGAGGTTGGGTGGCTGTTTGAAGGTGAGTAGTGGAGGTGTGGGGATGGCCTTAGCGAGGTGTTCGTTGTCATCGATGACATGTTGAAGGCTGCGGAGAACATGGCGTAGTTTCTCCGCTCCGGGGAAGTACTGGACGACCCGTGTTAGTCTTCTGAGGAGGTCTATGCGATTTTTCGCTGTGGCCCGTCGGAACTGTCGATCGATGAGTCGAGCGTCATATCCCGTTCTTACCAGGGCGTCTTTCAGAGTCTGTAGGTGTCCATCCCGTTCCTCCTCGTCTGAGCAGACCCTGTGTATTCGCAGGGCCTGTCCATAGGGGATGGCCACTTTGACGTGGTTAGGGTGGAAGCTGGAAAAGTGGAGCATCGTGAGGTTGTCCGTGGGCTTGCGGTAGAGTGAGGTGCTGAGGTGTCCGTCTTTGATGGAGATTCGTGTGTCCAAGAAAGAAACTGATTCTGAGGAGTAGTCCATGGTGAGCTTGATGGTGGGATGGAACTTGTTGATGTTATCGTGTAGTCTCTTTAGTGATTCTTCGCCGTGGGTCCATAGAAAGAAAATGTCGTCGATGTATCTGGTGTATAGCGTTGGTTGGAGGTCCTGTGCAGTGAAGAAGTCCTGCTCGAACTTGTGCATGAAAATGTTGGCGTATTGGGGTGCAAATTTGGTCCCCATGGCTGTTCCGTGTGTTTGGGTAAAGAACTGGTTATCGAAGGTGAAGACATTGTGATCCAGGATGAAGCGGATGAGTTGTAGGATGGCGTTTGGAGATTGGCTGTTGTTGGTGTTGAGTATTGATGCTGTCGCAGCGATGCCGTCATCGTGGGGGATACTGGTGTATCCCCCAAAGAACACACCCACCAGCTCAACAAACTGATCAAGACCTTTCGATCCAGACCTTCAAAGCATCCTACGCACTCTCATCCCACGTACTCCCCGCGTGGGAGACTTCAACTGCCTCCCAAAGATACACAAAGCCAACACACCCGGACGTCCTATCGTATCAGGCAACGGAACCCTGTGTGAGAACCTCTCTGGATACATCGAGGGCATCCTGAAACCCATCGTACAGGGAACCCCCAGCTTCTGTCACGACACTACAGACTTCCTACAAAAACTCAGCACCCATGGACCAGTTGAACCAGGAACACTTCTCACCACGATGGACGTCTCGGCACTCTACACCAGTATCCCCCACGATGACGGCATCGCTGCGACAGCATCAATACTCAACACCAACAACAGCCAATCTCCAAACGCCATCCGACAACTCATCCGCTTCATCCTGGATCACAATGTCTTCACCTTCAATAACCAGTTCTTTACCCAAACACACGGAACAGTCATGGGGACCAAATTTGCACCCCAATACGCCAACATTTTCATGCACAAATTCGAGCAGGACTTCTTCACTGCACAGGACCTCCAACCAACGCTATACACCAGATACATCGATGACATTTTCTTTCTATGGACCCACGGCGAAGAATCACTAAAGAGACTACACGATAACATCAACAAGTTCCATCCCACCATCAAGCTCACCATGGACTACTCCTCAGAATCAGTTTCTTTCTTGGACACACGAATCTCCATCAAAGACGGACACCTCAGCACCTCACTCTACCGCAAGCCCACGGACAACCTCACGATGCTCCACTTTTCCAGCTTCCACCCTAACCACGTCAAAGAGGCCATCCCCTATGGACAGGCCCTGCGAATACACAGGGTCTGCTCAGATGAGGAGGAACGGGATGGACACCTACAGACTCTGAAAGACGCCCTGGTAAGAACGGGATATGACGCTCGACTCATCGATCGACAGTTCCGACGGGCCACAGCGAAAAATCGCATAGACCTCCTCAGAAGACTAACATGGGACGCAACCAACAGAGTACCCTTCGTCGTCCAGTACTTCCCCGGAGCGGAGAAACTACGCCATGTTCTCCGCAGCCTTCAACATGTCATCGATGACGACGAACACCTCGCTAAGGCCATCCCCACACCTCCACTACTCACCTTTAAACAGCCACCCAGCCTCAAACAGACTATCGTTCGCAGCAAATTACCCAGCTTTCAGGAGAACAGCGTCCACGACACCACACAACCCTGCCACGGTAACCTCTGCAAGACATGCCAGATCATCGACACAGATACCACCATCACACGAGAGGACACCACCCACCAGGTGCATGGTTCATACTCCTGTGACTCGGCCAACGTTGTCTACCTCATACGTTGCAGGAAAGGATGCCCCGGAGCATGGTACATTGGCGAGACCATGCAGACACTGCGACAACGGATGAACGGACACCGCGCAACAATCACCAGACAGGAGGGTTCCCTCCCAGTCGGGGAACACTTCAGCAGTCAGGGACATTCAGCCACCGATCTTCGGGTAAGCGTTCTCCAAGGCGGCCTTCGAGACACACGACAATGCAAAATCGTCGAGCAGAAATTGATAGCCAAGTTCCACACCCATGAGGACGGCTTCAACCGGGATCTTGGGTTCATGTCACGCTACACGTTACCCCACCAGCGAACAAAAGCTATCTGTTTTTAATATAATGGGTCATTTGCTGGCTTTCTCTGCTTTCCGGATGTTTCTGCCTCTCTCTCTCTCTGTTTTTTTTTCCTGTTTGTTTTTTTGTTGAATGTGTATTCGGGGGTTCTGTAGGTGACACCTCTCTGTCTGAACATGGTGATTGCCTTGGCAACGGGCAGTTGCAGGGGCAGTCTGTAAACACCATGTATTGTTCTGTGATGTATAAATGCGTAGGCTTCAAGGAGCTCCTGACATTTACCTGAGGAAGGAGGAAGCCTCCGAAAGCTTGTAGATTTCAAATAAAAATCGTTGGACTACCCAATTTCAGGCAGTAATTGGGAGAAAAACTCTCCGAGAATATTTAATCATTTGCTATGGTATAAAGTATGGTCAGTTTAAGAAATAACATGGAAACAGATCAGTGTTACTGAGTAATAGATTATCTTACTGTTTGTTTTTGATCAACTTTCAAATGAAACTTAGAATGGAGAACTTTCTCACTTCCCATTTTTTCCCCCAAGCTAATCCTTGTACATTGATGGTCAAACCCAGCTCAGACTATCAAAAGTGGAAATTGCTTAGAGTTTTCACCATGTTGAACCATTGTCTGAACTGGTCTTCATATGGTAGATATCACTGAAATACGCCATGTTTTCAACCATTTAAACTCTGATTTCTTTAAAGAATCAACCATGGAAAGCAGAAGATCCAACTTCAATGGTCTACGCTCAGGTAATGCACACTTCTAAATGAGAATTTAAAAATTGATATCAAAAAAAGTAAAGTTATGGAGCAGAATACATTCTATTTATGATGTGCTAGGTAAGCCTTCCTCTATCTCTAGTTTCCAATTTCTCTGTCTGTCACAAACCTTTTTGTCTTTTTCTCTCTAATTTATCTTTATGGTCATTGTTCCTCTGAACATTCCTCTCTTGTCCTTCCTAAACTCCAAACAATCTGCCCTGTACACTCCTCCCCTGTCCCTGCAACCTCATGCTTTTGAAATCAAGACTTACCATATTGTCTCCCACTATATTTCACTTTGACAACAGCCTGCATTGTTGAGCCTGGAAATCTCAATTAAGAAAAGAAAATCCTCATGTTAACAATGGGAGTCATAAAATGATGCAGTCAGTGCTTCAAGGACTTCTAAGGTATGTCAGGAAAAATGAAGTCATCAGGATTTTGCGATTGAATAGTTCTGTCCAAAAGACTTGAAATGTACTTGTTTCCAATCTAGAGCATTCCCAATATATATATTCAAGTCCAAATCATTAATGTGGGGGGCTTGATCAAGAAGTTTGCAGATGATACAAAAATTGGCTGTGTGGTTGATAGTGAGGAGGAAAGCTGTAGACTGCAGGAAGATATCAATGGACTGGTCAGGTGGGCAGAAAAGTGGCAAATGGAATTCAATCCAGGGAAGTGTGAGGTAATGCATTTGGGGAGGGCAAACAAGACAAGGGAATACACAATAAATGGGAGGATACTGAGAGGTGTAGAGGAACAAAGGGATCTTGGAGTGCATGTCCACAGATCCCTGAAGGTAGCAGGACAGGTAGATAAGGTGGTTAAAAAGGCATACGGGATACTTTCCTTTATTAGCCGAGGAATAGAATATAAGAGCAGGGAGGTTATACTAGAACTTTATAAAACATTGGTTAGGCCACATCTTGAGTGCTGTGTACAATTCTGGTCACCACATTACAGGAAAGATGTGATTGCACTAGAGAGGGTGCAGAGGAGATTTACGAGGATGTTGCCAGGACTGGAGAATTTTAGCTATGAGAAAAGATTGGATGAGCTGGGGTTGTTTTCATTGGAACAAAGGAGGCTGAGGGGAGATTTAATTGAGGTGTATAAAATTATGACGGGACTAGATAGAGTGGAAAGGGAGGACGTATTTCGCTTAGCAGAGGGGTCAGTGACCAGGGGGCACAGATTTAAAGGAATTGATCGAAGGATTAGAGGGGAGCTGAGGAGAAATTTTTTCACCAGAGGAAGCTGGGAGCCTCGAACTCACTGCCTGAGAGGGTGGGAGAGGCAGAAACCCTCAACTCATTTAAAAAGTACTTGGATGTGCACTTGAAGTGCCGTAACCTACAGGGCTACAGACCAAGTGCTGGAAAGTGGGATTAGGCTGGGTGGCTCTTTTTCGTCCGGCACAGACACGGTGGGTTTAACGGCCTCCTTTTGTGCCGTAACTTTCTATGATTCTAAGTTCCAATCTACAACAGTTAAAACAACCAGACTTTATCTGGGCTCATACGGGCCAGGTCACATCTAATGCTGCAGAGAATTATCAAAGTATCAAAGCAGCAAACTGTTGAAAGAAAATTGGCCAAAAAAGGTACATACTTTGGTTGATGGGAAAGAGGATAAGGTAGCCTAGCTTCACACCAAGAGCCTGGCAATAGCTCATAGGGATACATCTATACTCCACGTTTTTCAAAGAAGTTCCGCAGATTGTTGGAAGATAACCAGATCTGTACACAAATCTCTGCCGGTAGATAAAGGGGCAGGTCATGGGACTGTTGGCTCCTGGCACATTATATCAGAGCTACTCACCACCCAACTTGTACAAAACAATGGGGGGCTGCAAGAGCTTTGAGCATGAAGTCAGCGTACAGGACTCGTTAAGACCCCAGAATTTATCAAATTAGGGTAAAGCCCCAAAATTGGGTAGCGTGCCTCAAAGTGAGCTCCAGTAACTCAGTGTCCATTTGAAACAGGTGGCTCCAAGGAGGATTATAAGTAAATTGCACCTTCTCCCCCGGGCAGCCTGGTCCACCAAGTGAGGTGGAGGCACAGCCTCCCATAGTCAGAAACAGCAGTCCCATAGTCAGAACAGGGCAGTAGGGGGTCAAATGGTGTTTTATCTTCATTGCTAAGATCAAATCAATAACTCTGTTCAGAAAGCGTGAATATGATACTGGCCACTTACCTTCTTTCTCTCTGTACCAATCGCCCTCCGTTACAAACATCCAGCTCCTTGGATTGGTGATCCCCTTTAAGACACATTGGGGATAATATGATAAAGAGAGCGATAGAAGAGTCGGAATACTCGAGAGTGCTCAGCCTTACCTGTCATAGTTGGTAACTTTAGCAATCTACCCAGTCTGGTCATGTCCGGCAATTTTGCACACAGTCTGGGGGTGGTGCCAGAGGACTGGAGAATTGCAAATGTTATTAACTTGTTCAAGAAAGGGTGTAAGGATAAACCCAGCAACTATAGGCCAGTCAGTTTAACCTCAGTGGTGGGGTAACTTTTAGAAACCGTAATCCGGGACAGAATTAACAGTCACTTGGATGAGTGTGGATTGATTAGGGAAAGCCAGCACGGATTTGTTAAAGGCAAATCGTGTTTATCTAACCTGATAGAGTTTTTTGATGTGGTAACAGAGAGGGTCGATGAGGGCAATGCAGTTGATGTGGTGTATATGGACTTTCAAAAGGCGTTTGATAAAGTGCTGCATGATAGACTTATCATCAAGATTGAAGCCCGTGGAATAAAGGGGGCAGCAGCAACATGGATACAGAATTGGCTAAGTGTCAGGAAACAGAGAGTAGTGGTGAACAGTTGTTTTTCGGACTGGAGGGAGGTGTACAGTGGTGTTCCCCAGGGGTCAGTGCTGGGACCACTGCTTTTCTTGATATATATTAATGACTTGAACTTGGGTGTACAGGGCACAATTTCAAAATATGCAGATGACACAAAACTTGGAAGGGTAGTAAACAGTGAGGAGGATAGTGATAGACTTCAAGAGGACATAGACTGGTGGAATGGGCGGACACGTGGCAGATGAAATTTAACGCAGAAAAATGCGAAGTGATACATTTCAGTAGGAAGAACGAGGAGAGGCAATATAAACTAGAGGGCACAACTCTAAATGGGGTACAGGAACAGAGAGATCTGGGGGTATATGTGCACAAATCGTTGAAGGTGGCAGGGCAAGTTGAGAAAACGGTTAAAAAAGCTTACGGGATCCTGGGTTTTATAAAGAGGCATGGAGTACAAAAGTATGGAAGTCATGATGAACCTTTATAAAACACTGGTTCGGCCACAACTGGAGTATTGTGTCCAGTTCTGGGCACCGCACTTTAGGAAAGATGTGAAGGCCTTAGAGAGGGTGCAGAAGAGATTTACTAGAATGATTCCAGGAATGAGGGGCTTTAGTTACGTGGATAGACTGGAGAAGCTGGGGTTGTTCTCCTTGGAACAGAGAATGTTGCAAGGAGATTTGATCGAGGTATTCAAAATCATGAAGGGTCTAGACAGAGTAGATAGAGAGAAACTGTTCCCATTGGCAGAAGGGTCAAGGACCAGAGGACATAGATTTAAGGTGATTGGCAAAGAAACCAAAGGTGACATGAGGAAAAACTTTTTTACACAGCGAGTGGTTAGGATCTGGAATGCACTGCCCGAGGGGGTGGTGGAGGCAGATTCAATCATGGCCTTCAAAAGGGAACTGGAAAAGTACTTGAAAGGAAAATATTTGCAGAGATGTGGGGATAGGGCAGAGGAGTGGGACTAGCTGGACTGCTATTGCATTGAGCCGGCATGGACCCGATGGGCCGAATGGCCTCCTTCCGTGCTGTAACCCTTCTATAATGCTGTGGAATATTGTCCTCCTGTTTGGCAGGTCTTGCTTTTTCAGTACGCAGTCCACCAGACTCAGTGTGGATTGTCTTACTCCACTCCTGAATCAATCCTCTACAATACTGGAGTGATCTTGTCAGTCCTCTATAAAAATGTTGCTTGCACTTAGGCCCTATGGCTATGTGGCCAGGACACAAGAGAGAATACCCCTGCTCTTCTTCAAAATAGTGCCATGGGATCTTTCACGTCCACCTGAGAGGGCAGATAGGGCCTCGGTTTAACATTTCATCTGAAAGCCAGCACCACTGACAGTGCAGAATTCCCTCCGTACTGCACTGAAGCATTAGCCTAGACTTTGTACTCAAGTGTCTGGAGTGGGACTTCATCCCACAACCTGCTAACCCAAAGGCAGGACTGCTGCCACCTGAGCCAAGGCTGACATTGTAGGCTGACACCTGCTCTGCTGGCACTGCATGGGGTCACATTATTGACCATATAGGATTTAATGACAAAGTGTAATTCGTGCTCACACCAACTCGATGCTAATTGCTTCTTGAATGACAATTTGGAATTATAAATTGCACCATGGCAACAACCAGTCTATTTCAATATGGCAGTAAGTGTAAAATACATGTTAAAAAAAGGAAAACATATTTAGTGAAATTATTCTTAAACATTATACGAAATCATAGCTATACAAAACCCTGGTTAGACCGCACCTGGAGCACTATGAGCAGTTCTGGGCACCGCACCTTCAGAAGGACATATTGGCCTTGGAGGGAGTGCAGCGTAGGTTTACTAGAATGATACCCGGACTTCAAGGGTTAAGTTAGGAGGAGAGATTACACAAATTGGGGTTGTATTCTCTGGAGTTTCAAAGGTTAAGGGGTGATCTGATCGAAGTTTATAAGATATTAAGGGGAACAGATAGGGTGGATAGAGAGAAACTATTTCCACTGGTTGGGGATTCTAGGAGTAGGGGGCACAGTCTAAAAATTAGAGCCAGACCTTTCAGGAGTGAGATTAGAAAACATTTCTACACACAAAGGGTGGTAGAAGTTTGGAACTCTCTTCCGCAAACGGCAATTAATACTAGCTCAATTGCTAAATTTAAATCTGAGATAGATAGCTTTTTGGCAACCAAAGCTATTAAGGGATATGGGCCAAAGGCAGGTATATGGAGTTAGATCACAGATCAGCCATGATCTTATCAAATGGCGGAGCAGGCACAAGAGGCTGAATGGCCTAATCCTGTTCCTATGTTCCTATAACCAGGCAGGTACACTTAAGCTAGAGTTATAAAAATATATTAAATTGTCCAGCATTATAGCCTTCAATGCACCCTGAATCTTGCCTGCAGATTCCCTCCTCAGCACTCCCTAACTTTGGTCGGTACACATGGGAAACGGTTTCTATTCCAACAAGAGGCAACAAGAACCCAAAGCCTTAATTTGCTCTGCGTGTAATTGTGACAAGAATTATTTTTGCATGTTTGGAAACCCCAAATTTTTTAGCTCAGGTTCCATTTTCAATTTATCATTGAAATGGCAATAAAATGGACATGGCAGTTTCAGGGTTTCTGTATTTTTATTCTCTCAAACTTTCAAGATGGATCATCTTGCAATGAAATAACTAACCATTAAAGCCAATCACCACTTTACGATTGTTTCCATGACAATGTGTTGACTAAAGTGGCACCCCCTATCAACAGGGATCAACTAACATCCCGGAACAGGCTGAAACCTGAACCTGGGAACTTGCTGGTCTTTATGCCTTGGCTACTCACTTGTTGGGCCAATGAGGGAGCCAGGACCAACAGCTTTAATAGACTAACACAGCCATGCACAGCACTACACTATCAGCATAAGATGGTATCACTGGACTGGGTCTATGTTTCATAGTTAGGGCATTAGACTATATTATTGGTGTGTAGTCAACACCAAATTCATAGCATCATAGCACAACCACACCCATATGCTTCATTGGCACCATTACCAGGAAGGTAGGACTGACTGGAAAGTCTCAGAAACTATATATTGCTGGTATGCAAAACTGTAATTAGTAAAGTATTAAAATAAAGCCTGGGGCCAACAACATACAGATCTCACATTCCAGTCACTTTTTGCCAAAGAAAATTGCAAGTTAGTTGGAGCCAAATGATGAATAAAATACAAGCACAAGACAAGCTGGGGACTGTGGAACATGTTCTGAGTTGCAATTGGAAAATTAATTGATTGTCCATAAATTTCAAACATCAGAGATACTTTCCATCATACTGATGACATCACATTGGTGCATTGACTCTCCTTCTACCTGCTTGCCGTACACTTGTCCAATATTACTGACTCAATCTGGGCACTAACGGCAACATGAAATATGCAAATAGCTTTCTGGAGTCGATTGGAAAACTGAAGAAATAGCAGCATATTTTCACATCAATTTTACATATTTAAGAATGATGTGTGTGGGAGGATTAGGAGATCCATTTACTGATTTACCATCTACTATTCAAAGTCAAGTTGGGGCCCATAACCTCTACGTGTTTGCATTTCATGTGGAGAAATGTGACTGTTGATGGTATATTTAGCATGTGAAGTGTACATTTACTTATAAATCAGCCAGAGGCTTAATGATTTTCCTGGGAGAAACATCTTATTTTTCAACCCTTCACTGAAATTCCAGGATGAAGAGATTGGTGTAAAGATATTCACTTTTAATATGTTTCTGCTTTGAAAGTGGAGTAACAGTGGATATAAGCAAGGCCTCAACCATTCTATTATGGGTACAGTATTGCTGCCAATAAAAACAACAGATAAATAAGATTAAAAGTATGGCAATCCATTTGGCCAGAAATAAAACAGAAGAATCAATAACATAAAGACAAACACGAATGCTTTTGTACCTTATTGGTTCGACCATACAAAAGTCAGTCTTATCGCTCAATAATCTTTTAAAATAAATATGTTCTATTAGCCCTACAGCTTCAAAACTGGTTTCACTTATTTTCAAAAAGGATTTGACCGAAACTGATAAATCAAAACCTGTTCCATTGTTCCTGTTTAATTCTCATGATGCTTTCCGCATAATTGGATGGTTGCACAGATCTGGAATTCTGACATTGGTTCTGTGTGGGTATCGACCTTTCAGCTGAATCAAGTTTATTAAAAGTAAATATCAATAACTGGTAGGGAAAGAAAAGCCTGATAGACTGGGAGAGATGAACAAAGGGAGGATGAATGTTAATTAGTGCCATCCAATAAAGGACGAAGGACCAAAGTTAGTCTTGCACTATCTTTAAAAGTGTGCTTTTGCGAGCAGAGATGACACACTTATTGCTGTGCTGTGCCATCTTCCTCATGCTCACAATTGAGGCCAATCATTAGATAATTAGATAATTATGGTGCATTCATGTCCCAGCTATGGTGTCAATGCAAAGCAGCTTGGCTTCCCACCAACACTGCAGTTACAGTGTAAATGTAGCCTGAACTTGGAGTCAAGGCTCTACCTGATGCTAAAACGAAGCTGAGTGGAACTCGCTGGAGATGGCAATCTCATTCTGCTTAGCTTAGGATTCATTTCAGGTCTTGGGACCTAATTTAACACTCTAAGAGTAACAAGGCAATACTCAATGAGGTCGCCCTTTAACCTCTTTCTTGCTGTACAGCTTAAACATCCCGAATCTTTCCTCATAGCTTAATCCCCTTTACACTCGGTATTATTTTGGTTGCTCTTCTCTGCATCCTGTCCAATGATTTTATGTCCCTTTTGAAGAGTGGTGACCAGAAATGCACACAGTATTTCAAGTGAAGTCTGAATGATCAATTCAGTTTGGCTCCCATTTCTCAGACAGCAGGTGCTGGTAATGGTTCTGCTGTAACCATTTACACCTCCTCTGGACCCATCTTTTAATTCTTTACTTGTCCCATTACCACCCTCTTTTGCCTTGCACCATCATCCCTTTTTTCATTTAATTACTCCTGCCCTCCACCCCATCACAGACCCTTTGTTCTTTCTTCCCCCCACCCCCCTTTTCCCTGGCTCTGCACTTGCTTAAAAATTGTTGGGTCTCTCACTTCTTCCAGTTCTGATGAAAGGCCATCGACTTGAAACGTTAACTCTGTTTCTCTCTCCACAGATGCTGAGTGTTTCCAACATTTTCTGTTTTTACTTCAGATTTCCAGCATCCACAGTATTTTGCTTTCATTTATGGAGATGTTACCATTGTTCACGGTATTCTGTTACACTTAACTTGTTTACCATTTCTGAGTAACTACTTCTTGGTACTGAACCGACCTGTTTTTCCACATTACATCAACTGGCCAAATCCGGCCGAATGAGTGAGAAAGACAATCCTATCTCTTGTCAATCTAATGATGACTTTACACTGCAGCTTTGGCACAGTTGTCCTGCTGAGATTTTCAGCACGTCTCTGTCAAAGGATCAACATGAAGCTGCCATTATGGGCTGTTCTTAAACTTACTTTAAAATGAAAATCTTGCAGGCTAGCTTTCAATTTCTACCAACTGACTACCTGTCAACTGTTCTCAGCTGGAACAAACAGACCTGAGTTGGAGGTCAGTAAGATCTGCATGTAGATGTTAGAATGTGTGTGTGTGTGTGTGTGTGTGTATATAGAAACATAGAAAATAGGAGCAAGAGTAGGCCATTCGGCCCTTCGGGCCTGCTCCCCCATTCAAAATGATCATGGCTGATCATCTAACTGTACCTTGTTCCCACATTTTCCTCATATCCCTTGATCCCTTTAGCATTAAGAAATATATCTAACTCCTATCAAATTAGTCCCACTCCCCCTGCTCTTTCCCCAGAGCCCTGCAAATTTTTCCTCTTTAAATATTTATCCAATTCCCTTTTGAAAGTTATTATTGAATCTGCTTCCACCGCCCTTTCAGTCAGTGAATTCCAGATCAGAACAACTCGCTGCGTAAAACAATTCCTCCTCATCTCGTCTCTGGTTCTTTTGCCAATTACCTTAAATGTGTGTCCTCTGGTTACCAACCCTTCTGCCAATGGAAACGGTTTCTCTTTATTTATTCTGATCAAACCTTTCATGATTGTGAACACCTCTGTCAAATCTCCCCTTCTCTGCTCTAAGGAGAACAATCCCAGCTTCTCCAGTCTCTCCACATAACTGAAGTCCCTCATCCCCGGTACCATTCTAGTAAATTTCTTCTGCACCCTCTCCGAGGCCTTGACATCCTTCCTAAAGTGCGGTGCCCAGAATTGGACATGACTGATAATTAGGGAAACTAGGTCAGAAAGTGAATTTCACTTGGAGTAAACTCAAAAGACCAAAAAACTTTTGTTCATTCTTGTTCTCCTTACATAACAAAAAAATCTTTCATAGTCCATACAGCCAGGTGCTTTACTTGGTTAGTTTACTAAGTTGCCTGTTCTGACCATGCATTCATTCTCCAAGAATTTCGCACTGTATCACTGCAAGGAAACAGCCTCCGTTGTTTCCTATTTTCCTCTAAACCAAATGCAACTTTTTTTTATATATATGGTGAATTTTTCTGTTCATGAAAGTAAGCATGCCTTAGCTGTGAATTATTTTGTGTCCTTTGGACCTGAAATTCAGTGGGGATCCTCCCAGTCTCGCAGCATATCTTCAGGGCCACTGTCATTGTGAAGCACAGTGAGTTCCCTCTGCACTGCCTCACTAACACCCTGTGGCCTATCAGAGTGGGACTGCAAGCAGTGTTGAATGATGGGTATTGTAGATTCAAGCCAATCAGGAACTGGATTTATATTGTTCAAATTCATTTTATTTACGACCCCAGAGCCAGTAAAGTCATGCCCGTTCTCATTGGTTAGATTTGAACTCAGGTCCCAGAAGTGAATGGATACCATGCTAATTCATTACATCACTCCCTGCTTAGCTGCAATGCTTTAAAACAATGGCAGATTCGTATCATTGTACGTTTATTGATTTACTGCAAAGCTGCAACTGTCCCTGTGGGAAGTCACAGGGGGAGAAATTGGATCGGGCCTGTTCTTGGGCGGGAGTAACACGATCCCCTATTACCCCACGCCCAATGGTCTCTGCGCAGGCAGGACGAGATTTTCGTCAGGCCCGAGGACTCACCTGCGATCTGCGTTGGAAATCAGCGTGAACGAGGATTCCATGCAATTCGCACTTTCCACCAGCAGGGGGGAGCTCCAATCTCTTAAAGGCAGGCTGTCTGTTAGAAATCTCTTAAAGGTAGCTGGTACCTGTTATTTGCTGAATATAACGTCCTGCTGTCTGCACGGACTCTGAACAGAGATCAGACATCAGACATTTCACATGTAAAACACAGATGCAGGTTCCATCCCTATTTTTACATACTGATGAGTTATGTTAAAATATTGAATAAAGGTTGAGCACCACTAAATCCCACATCCTCCAAATTGCATGCCAGACCTCACCAATCTGCCGATCTGAGAGTCCGTACAGCAAGGTTCTCTGCTGATGCACCGGATGCTTTGGTGCAAGAGGTGGACAGAAGGAGGGACATCCTACATCTGGGGAGGGGGGGGGAGCAAGAGGCCCTCCAGACATACACCCAAAATGCAGTGGGAGGCAGTGGGGGATGAAGTCAATGCCAGGTGCACAGCATCATGGACATGGATGCAGAACAGGAAGAAGTTCAATACTTTGACATGAGTGATCAAGATAAGTGAGATCAACTGTCAAGTGGCATCTCCTAGCAACTACACCACTAGCTGCATCCATTGCTCCATGCACTACACCCCCCATCACCCACATACCAACAAACTCTTTCCATCAGTACTCAACCCTCTTATCCTTATACATTACCACCATTGCAAGCCGCCCACCCACAACTCACAGGCCACACGCGCTGGCAGCTATTCAACCATGATAGGCACATCACCCAGACACACATCCCACTTTCTTGCAGGAGAAGCTGGCACATATCAGGAGGCAGCAAGTGGTGGTGGGATTTTGCCCCTCAAGCCTGTTCTACCATTTGATCAGATCAGGGTGGACCTGTGACCTAACTCCATATACCCGCCTTAGCCCCATATCCCTTAATACCCTTGGTTCACAGAAATCTATCAATCTCAGATTTAGAATTCTCAAGTGAGCTAGCATTAACTGCCGTTTGCGGAAGAGCGTTCCAAACTTCTCCCACTCTTTGCGTGTAGAAGCATTTCCTAACTTCACTCCTGCACGTCCTGGCTCTAAATGTTAGGCTATGTCCCCACGTCCTAGTATTCAAGTCTAGGGGACCTCCAAAAACAGTTACAAATGTCTCTGCAGCCAGAAGCAATAATCCAGCCACTAACCTGTAAATCTTGCATGGTCCCTTTAAATAGCGCCGGTGGGGGGTCCTCCAGGCACTCTAAGACATGTTCAGATGGTCGGGGTTAAGACTGTGCGTTGAGTTGAGCGTTAAGTCCCAAAATGGTGTCTATCAATTTAAATCAGCATTGGTTTTTTATTTGTTCATGGGATGTGGGCGTCGCTGGCGAGGCCGGCATTTATTGCCCATCCCTAATTGCCCCTTGAGAAGGTGGTGGTGAGCCTCCTTCTTGAACTGCTGCAGTCCGTGTGGTGACGGTTCTCCCACAGTGCTGTTAGGAAGGGAGTTCCAAGATTTTGACCCAGCGACGATGAAGGAACAGCGATATATTTCCAAGTCGGGATGGTGTGACTTGGAGGGGAACGTGCAGGTGGTGGTGTTCCCATGTGCCTGCTGCTCTTGTCCTTCTAGGTGGTAGAGGTCACGGGTTTGGGAGGTGCTGTCGAAGAAGCCTTGGCGAGTTGCTGCAGTGCATCCTGTGGATGGTACACACTGCAGCCACTGTGCGCCGGTGGTGAAGGGAGTGAATGTTTAGGGTGGTGGATGGGGTGCCAATCAAGTGGGCTGCTTTGTCCTGGATGGTGTCGAGCTTCTTGAGTGTTGTTGGAGCTGCACTCATCCAGGCAAGTGGAGAGTATTCCATCACACTCCTGACTTGTGCCTTGTAGATGGTGGAAAGGCTTTGGGGAGTCAGGAGGTGAGTCACTCACCGCACTGATTGAAGCCATTTTCTCCCTACTTTATATGATTTCAGCGTTCGTTATTTGTGCCTGCGCCAACTCCTATACCAAAATGGCATCTGGCGCATCTTGGATGTCGAAGAAGCCGCGCTGAAACAACGGGCGCTACACGGCCCAATTTAGCGCTCGCAATCTTTTATTCCAGGAGTTCTGACAATCTCTTGAATCTGGTCTTAAAAGCCACTTAGAATTTATATTTTTTATTCGTTTTGATGCATATGTTTTTCAAGTTTAAATAAATATCTTCCACTTAGAGAAGCAGACTACTTTGTGTCACAAATGGCTTTTAAACTAGATGAATCATAAAGGGACATTTATAAAGAGGGGTTACAGTGGTATAGTTGTTATGTTATTGGACTAATAATTTCAGAAGAACATGAGTTCAAATCCCACTAAGGCAGTTTGAGAATTTGTGTTTAGTTTAAAAAATCTGGAAATAAAAAATGTCAATGAAACAGTTGGATTGTTGTAAAAACCCAACTGGCTCATTAATGTCTTTTAGGGAAGGAAACCTTCTGTCCTTGTGACTCCAGCCCCACGCAATGAGCCTAACAGGCCAGTCAGTCGTATCAAACCGCTATAAAGCAGGCCCACCACCATCTCAGGGCAACGAGGGATGCTGGCCTTGCCGATGACACGCACATCCCAAAAATTAATTTTTAAAAAAATAAGCAGTACATTGGGGCATATAACACTGCACAATGTGAAATAGTGACTAACTCTCAATTCTCCTGATGTACTGAGTTCTTAATTGCAGTCACATTACTGAGTGCAATTTTACAACACCAAGTTATAGTCCAGCAATTTTATTTTAAATTCACAAGCTTTCGGAGGCTTCCTCCTTCCTCAGGTGAACGTTTGTTGGACAAACGTTCACCTGAGGAAGGAGGTAGCCTCCGAAAGCTTGTGAATTTAAAATAAAATTGCTGGACTATAACTTGGTGTTGTAAAATTGTTTACATTACTGAGTGGAGAAGAATCATTCCTTGGCTGCTCACGTCACTTCCTGGCGTCTGGTTTAGACCTGAAGCCTATTGGCAGCAGTTGGTTTGATGCCTGTTAAGACCATTAATTAGGGAAAAAACAGAGGAGCTGTAACCTTAAGAAAACAGCACAATGCTATGCAAGACATGGCTTAGTTAAACAAAAAACATGCTAAGTTCTGCATGGGTGAAAGCTCCTCTCACTCAGCCAATGTTATAAAACCAATAGTTCATAATGTTCAGTTGCATTAAGACAACAGAGACATTATTGTTTGTAAAATTTTCCCTCCCTCGCTCCTCCTCCAGTTCAAGCTATCAAAACATTGTCCAGTCAGCTTTTTCTGTGCAAAATACATCCAAGAGAAACGGAAGGATAAATGTGGCAAACAGACTGCATCATTAAACATCTTTTACAAGTCGTTCACATCATAGCCACTCCCAATGCCACAGTGAGTTCCGTTTTCCACAAACATTCCATTAGAATGGTGTTTCCAACAGGCAAGATGTGAGATTGGCCGCTGATGTTCATTATAAGGTGCCCAACCAAGTTAAACTAAATTAACCTGACTAGTGAAATAGGCCAGTAATACAAAGCTTTTACATCAATAGAAACCTTCAGCCAAGCAAAGAAATGATTAGCTGTGCTGTTTTCAAGGTCTCTTGTATTATGTCATGGATTGGCACTAATTTAGCCAGAAGAAAGTTTTAATATTACTTTGAATAATTCCAATTATTTATTTCATGAGATCACAAGATAGATTCAGATGAAAAAGATTCTTCAACCTATTTCATCTCATCCTTGCAGAATACGTGCAAATAAGGAAAGCCATTCATCCCATCTTAAATCACCTATCAAGAATGAACCAATCCCCATTGCTGTATCTAGTCGTTTCTTAACTGATTCCATGGCTTTTGGCTCCAACAATCTGCCAGAAAAGTCCGTTCCACTCTCTGCGTGAAGAAGAACCAATCTCCTGATATCAGTCCTAAAGTTACCTTTTACTGGTTTGGACTGGTGTCCCCTTGTCATACTCCTGCTGTTTAATTTGGTGTTTTGGACTAACCTTTTCCATACCATTTATTACCTTACTGACCTCTATTAGATCATCTTTCAGAAAACAACAACTTGCATTTATAAAGCACTTTTAATGTAGCAAAACGGCCCAAGGCACTTTGCAGGAGAGTAATCAGACAAAGAAATTGACGCTGAGCCAAAGAAGGAGATATTAGGATAAGTGACTAAACGCTTGGTCAAAGAGGTAGGTTTTAAACATCGTCTTAAAGGTGGAAAGAGATGATGTGGAGATGCCGGTGATGGACTGGGGTTGACAATTGTAAACAATTTTACAACACCAAGTTATAGTCCAACAATTTGAAAGAGAGGTAGAGAGGCGGAGAGGTTTAGGGAGGGAATTCCAGAGCTTAGGGCCTAGGCAGCTGAAGGCACGGCCGCCAATGGTGGGGCGAAGGAAATCGGGGATTCACAAGAGGCCAGAATTGGAGGAACGCAGAGATCTCGAAGGGTTGTAGGACTGGAGAAGGTTACAGAGATAGGGAGGGGTCAAACACCTCATTTCCAGGCTGAAAAGTGCAAGTCTCTCCAGTCCTTCTTCATAATTCAGACTCCTGACAGTAATAGTCAACCTCGTGGCTCTTCTCAATGCTTGAAAGCTTCTCAATGACCATACTGGGACATAATATCCAAGGTGTGATCTGACTGGAGCACTGTACAGTTTGATCATGCTTCCAAAGACTTGTTTTCTATTGTTATACCAACCCTCCTGCCTCTTCCTAGTACATCATCTAGTAGTTTCTCAAATGGGTCAAGTGTCCTGACCACAACCACCTTACTCACCAATAACCTGCTCACCGATGCTCAGTTTGGGTTCCGCCAGGACCACTCTGCTCCAGACCTCATTACAGCCTTGGTCCAAGCATGGACAAAAGAGCTGAATTCCAGGGGTGAGGTGAGAGTGACTGCCCTTGACATCAAGGCAGCATTTGACTGAGTGTGGCACCAAGGAGCCCTAGTAAAATTGAAGTCAATGGGAATCAGGGGGAAAACTCTCCAGTGGCTGGAGTCATACCAGCACAAAGGAAGATGGTAGTGGTTGTTGGAGGCCAATCATCTCAGCCCCAGGACATTGCTGCAGGAGTTCCTCAGGGCAGTGTCCTAGGCCCAACCATCTTCAGCTGCTTCATCAATGACCTTCCCTCCAGCATAACGTCAGAAATGGGGATGTTCGCTGATGATTGCACAGTGTTCATTTCCATTCGCAACCCCTCGAATAATGAAGCAGTCCGTGCCCACATGCAGCAAGACCGGGACAATATCCAGGCTTGGGCTCATAAGTGGCAAGTAACATTCGCATGAGACAAGTGCCAGGCAATGACCATCTCCAACAAGAGAGAGTCGAACCACCTCCCCTTGACATTCAACGGCATTACCATCACTGAATCCCCCATCAACATCCTGGGGGTCACCATTGACCAGAAACTTAACTGGACCAGCCACATAAATACTGTGGCTACAAGAGCAGGTCAGAGGCTGGGTATTCTCGGCGAGTGACTCACCTCCTCACTCCCCAAAGCCTTTCCACCATCTACAGGGCACAAGTCAGGAGTGTGATGGAATACTCACCACTTGCCTGGATGAGTGCAGCTCCAACAACACTCAGGAAACTTGACACCTTCCAGGACAAAGCAGCCCGCTTTATTGGTACCCCATCCACCACCCTAAACATTCACTCCCTTCACCACCGGCGCACAGTGGCTGCAGTGTGTACCATCCACAGGATGCACTGCAGCAACTCGCCAAGGCTTCTTCGACAGCACCTCCCAAACCCGCGACCTCTACCACCTAGAAGGACAAGGGCAGCAGGCACATGGGAACAACACCACCTGCACGTTCCCCTCCAAGTCACACACCATCCCGACTTGGAAATATATCACCGTTCCTTCATTGTCGCTGAGTCAAAATCCTGGAACTCCCTTCCTAACAGCACTGTGGGAGAACCTTCACCACACCGACTGCAGCGGTTCAAGGCGGCGGCTCACCACCACCTTCTCAAGGGCAATTAGGGATGGGCAATAAATGCTGGCCTCGCCAGCGACACCCACATCCCATGGATGAATTAAAAAAAAGGAGAGAGAGGTAGAGAGTCGGAGAGGTTTAGGGAGGGAATTCCAATGGTGGGGCAAAGGAAATCGGGGAATGCGCAAGAGGCAGGAATTGGAGGAGTGTCCATTTTACTGACGGGGCAGCCAGTGAGTTGGTAAACTTATTCTGATGCTTTCTAAGCACTGCAGACCAGACTGGCCTCAGGTATGATTCATGCTCTGTGCTAAGTCAGCTTGTAGGCAAACTGCAATTGGCTCCAGCATCCTGGATGAAGGAGGGGAAAACCAGCCGAGGTTCTTGATCGTTATCCAGTGACTCACTTGTTGGAAATGTCCCGATGTGGGTGGTGGGTGAGATAGTATTAGGCTTGGTTGCAATGCCTTCAGCAGTAGAATAACCTGCTTATGGTCTAATTTTGCACCTGAATAATGGCCACTGGGGCAAGTTACTGGAGCCCACGGAACGTCTACAGGAGAGGAGGAAAGAAAATTGCAGAGAAAAATGAACAATTAAGAAAAAAATAGACTTACGAGCTGGTTCTACCTGTTCGAGCAAGTCAGCTATCCTTGGAAACTCTCCAACTCTACAACGTGGGCTAGTAACTCAATCCCTATGAAAGATGCATTTCAAGTTAATTTCCCAGCAGTTTCTGGTTCTAGAATGGAGGTGGGAGGTAACAGATGCTAATGACCGTGTTCAATGAATATATCAAATGCTTTCTTGGGGTTTCCCATGGCTCTTTCGCAGTAGTTAGAGCGGATGATCAGAAGAACCCAGGGAATCCCACAGAAATTCACTTTATGGTGTTTTGGGATCTTTGCCTTCAAGGAGGAAAATTACATCTGTTTGCTATTTTTAGCAAAATCATAAACCTGTTCTTTATAAATGTGTTTCTGATGTTGCTACAAGTAATTCACAAGAGGAAACCTTCCCCCCAGCCAGTTGGTAAAACCATGTATATATTGATGAGGAAGCATCATGCTGGCAAGCGACAGTGAGATGGCATCAGGTGGGGGCACTGGGAATGAGCAAGAGGATTCATCCAAACTTTGACTTTTGGTGCAGTGGGAGGAAAACAAACAGGGCTTATATTGATTCCCTTCACTCCACCATTGGCAGCAGTGCCTTCAGCTGCCTAGGCCCGAAGCACTGGAATTCCTTCCCTAAACCCCCCACCTATCTAACTAGCTCCTCTTTTAAGACGCTCCTTAAAACATACCTCTTTGACCACCTGACCTAAAATCTCCTTATGTGGCTCAGTCTCAAACTTTGTCTGATAATCGCTCCTGTGGAGGGCCTTAGGATGTATTACTACGTTAAAGGTGCTATATAAATGCAAGTTATTGTGTGTTCCACTTTCAGAAACCCAGTGATAGGCAAGGTTTCTAAATAAACAGATATTATAAAATTGCAATACATAGTGTGGCAAATTGGAGCTGGATGGTGCATTAATTGAACTCCAAGAAATAAGACTGCACCAATTCAGGCCCTCTGTCAAGTTTCTTTACCTGTTCATGTCAAAGTGCAATCAAAGACAGACCCATGTCTCATATGATCAAAAACTTAAAGGCCGTATTTAACCCCCCCCCCCCCAATACGGGAGTTCTACGGGCCGAGGCCCCGTCAGTCTCCCGCCCGAACCTGGCGGGAAGGGCTAGCTGGCCAGTGGACAAAAGCAGGATTTCGAGTGCCAGGAGACTGCTGCCATGGGACCCGAAGGAACGGTCCCCGGCAATCGGGAAAGTGGTTGAATGGGAAGTTGGGAAGGCATCGTGGAGGAGGAGGAGGAGGGAAGCCTGGGGCAGGGGAGGCCCAATGTTTCCTGTGGGGCCCAGAGAAGAAGTCCTGCTCCTCCTGGCCTACAAGGAAGCAAATAAAAATAAAAATTTACTCACCTTTCTGTGCCTCTTTTGACCCCGGCTCCTCTTACGACCAGATTGACCTTGTGGGGAAGCCGCAACGCCTCAGGTTAAAATTGCAGACAGGCCCCGATGACGTCATCGAAGCCTGATCTGCATATTTAAAAAAGGACCCCGCTGCCATGGGCGGATGTCCCTCTCGCCTGATCAAAACAGCAGGTTAATAGCGACCCCCAGGAAGACAGCAGGATCGGTGGGGTTAACTTGCTGCGGCCATTTTAACTTCTCACTCGCCCAGTTTATTTCAGGCGGGCGGGTTAAAATCGGTCCATATATCTTTACGCATCTGTGAGTAGGAGCAGAATGCCACCAGATTAACATTTAACCTTTTAAAGCAATATTTTGCATCAGAGGTTGTACCTGTATACTACTATTCATTATTAAAGACAGAATACACCACACTGTCAGACCACATCATTCAGGCTAAAACAAGCAGGTGATTTATTTTAAGATGCATAAATAAACAAAAGCAAAAGAAATTCAATAGATAATCAGTGATAGAATGTTTGACGTATGTGATACTTCAAACTGTCTTAAAAATAATAAAATGCTCAAAATCTTAAGAGATTTTTCAGAATCTCTTAACTAAGACGTTGACCAGAAACTTAACTGGACCAGCCACATAAATACTGTGGCTACCGTTCCTTCATTGTCGCTGGGTCAAAATCCTGGAACTCCCTTCCTAACAGCACTGTGGGAGAACCTTCACCACACGGACTGCAGTGGTTCAAGAAGGCGGCTCACCACCACCTTCTCAAGGGCAATTAGGGATGGGCAATAAATGCCGGCCTCACCAGCGACGCCCACATCCCATGAATTAATTTTTTTAAAACTTGGCACTTTTTCACTCCACAGAGACTTGTCCCATCTCTGCAACATGGAAACACATGGTAGGGGCAGGGGAGTTCCAGAATAGGGAAAGCCAGCAGCATTTGTACAACTCCAAGTCTTTGACACTCCAGATCAAAGCAGTCCTTTGACACTAGACATGTCTCTTTGAACACGGCCCAGATTCTTTGTCAACAGACAGAGGATTAGAATATTAATTATTTCTACCCACTTAAGCAGATGGGACATGTCTGGCAGCTCCTGGGCTGTCTGATCAGTCATCTGCTTGCCAGGAATGAAACAAATCCTTCTTGAAATTTTGAATCTGGTGTTACATTCCCCTCAAAATTGCAGCAATCATGCAAAATGAGTTCGGTTTAGCCCACAGTGGTAAATTAGCATAAATTGCACAACCTAAGACTCCTTGCCAAACAAATAAGAAATCTGATTATTTCTGATTCTAAACAGGCCCATTAACCATGGTGAGCTGCCTCCTGTTAATACTCACAGCTATCTCCAGATAATATTTATGTGTTGCTATACCCAAGGCGCCAAGACAGAATGCAACCAACAGAACTCCATTTTAAATGCGCAATATATCGGCTTATCTAAAATTCTAAAATGTGGACAAAGACATAATACAGAGATTTTATGGTTTGAAGCAAGCATAAGTTCCACTTCAGTCAAAGATATCACTGGGCAGGGTGAAGAAAATCCTACAGCTGAAAAAGAAAGAAGCCTGATTTTATCTGAATTTTAGTGCTACATCAACTTGCAAAATCAGTCCAAAGATAAAACTTGCACGTAAGCAAAATGTTTTTATTTTATCGGACTTTCTTTTAAGTGAGGTATCTTAAAATAATGTACTTATTTGTACAAGTTTTTCATGTATTGTCACTTCTTGTAGTTAATGCTTTTCCACACACTATTTAATTTTAAATGTACAGATTTCTTTACACTGCTAATTCCTGACTATTTCAGTCTTTGGTGATATCTCCATGCCTGTATACACATCTATTCTAATTATTCCAGTTACAAGCAAGTGTTTTGCAACTTCCTCTAGATGCACAATATAGTTCTAGGGTGTTGGCCTTGGTTTAAGGTTGTCAATCTTGGCTCAGTGGTAGCACTCTCACCTCTGAGTCAGACAAAGGATCAAGTCCCACTCCAAAGACTTGAGTCAACCTAGGCTGACACTTCAATGCAGTTCAGAGGGACAGAGCATTGGATGGATGGACATTAATGATGGAGGAGAGTTGGGCATAACTCACTTACGCCCAGTTTTCCGCGATCTTTTAAGTCACCTAATTTGGTGTGCGGCCAGATTACGAGTGTATCTGGACGCAAATGCAGAGGAAACTCCAGGCCGAGAAGTCATTGTAAAGAATGAACTTGAAAAGACCTTTCATTTATAGATCACCTCTCAAATTCTCAGGACATCCCAACGTGCTTCACAGCCAATGAATTACTGCAGTCACTGTTGTTATAATGTCTGTGCTTTTCTTTCAAAGCATTTAGTTTTGTTGCCATGTCACTCAGTGTACAAAAAAACTTTCGCAATTTGTCAATAAACATACCACTGGTGTCCTGTTCCGTAACACAGAAAGGCAGAACTGCCAGCACGAAAGAGAAAGATAAAATAATATTTCCTTTCAGCTCCAAATATACCAAAAGGGCTCAATTTTAAACTTAAATTGCGGGTGCGTTGGGGGCAGGGGGCTGTGAAAATTGCAGAAATGCAGAGCAGGTTCGGAAGCCGGCTCCAACCCGCCGACTTCCGAGTTTTCCACAGACGCCTCTGTGCCCGGGCGTCCTGAATCCAGAAGTCCCGCCTGCAATTAAAGCCAACGGGATGATAGTTAAAGAACCAAATGTACCTCATTGAGGCACTTAAGGCAATTTACTTGTGACATATTAGGTAGTTAGAACAATTTTTAACTTACCTGGGGGCTTTCCCACGGCTTCTGATTCACACCTGGTGAAACCTGGCATAAAGAGCTGGATCAGGGAAAAAGAAACAAAATAAATTAAATAACAAACCATTGCACAAAGTTAAAACACAAAATCAACCTACCATTACATCCTGCTCTGATATCCGATGTCGCCCTCTCTGATCTCCCCCTCTTCCCCCCCAATGTCCCCCTGATCTTCCCCTCCCCCCATGTCCCCCCCAATCTTCCCCTCTCCCTCCCGATCTTCCCCTCTCCCCTGATCTTCTCCTCTGTCCCCGATCTTCCCCTCTCACCCCGATCTTCCCCTCTCCCTCCCGATCTTCCCCTCTCCCCCCGATCTTCCCCTCTGTCCCCGATCTTCCCCTCTACCTCCCGATCTTCCCCTCTCCCTCTCGATCTTCCCCTCTCCCCCCGATCTTCCCCTCTCTCCCCTGATCTTCCCCTCTCTCCCCGATCTTCCCCTCTCCCCCCGATCTTCCCCTCTCCCCCCTCTCTTCCCCTCTCTCCCCCGATCTTCCCCTCTCCCCCCGATCTTCCCCTCTCCCCCCGATCTTCCCCTCTGTCCCCGATCTTCCCCTCTCCCACCGATCTTCCCCTCTCTCCCCTGATCTTCCCCTCTCTCCCCGATCTTCCCCTCTCCCCCCGATCTTCCCCTCTCCCCCCTCTCTTCCCCTCTCTCCCCCGATCTTCCCCTCTCCCCCCGATCTTCCCCTCTCTCCCCAATCTTCCCCTCTCCCCCCGATCTTCCCCTCTCCCCCCGATCTTCCCCTCTGTCCCCGATCTTCCCCTCTCCCCCCGATCTTCCCCTCTCTCCCCGATCTTCCCCTCTGTCCCCGATCTTCCCCTCTCCCCCCGATCTTCCCCTCTCCCCCCGATCTTCCCCTCTCCCCCCGATCTTCCCCTCTGTCCCCGATCTTCCCCTCTCCCCCCGATCTTCCCCTCTGTCCCCGATCTTCCCCTCTCCCCCCGATCTTCCCCTCTGTCCCCGATCTTCCCCTCTCCCCCCGATCTTCCCCTCTCCCCCCGATCTTCCCCTCTCTCCCCGATCTTCCCCTCTGTCCCCGATCTTCCCCTCTCCCCCCGATCTTCCCCTCTGTCCCCGATCTTCCCCTCTCCCCCCGATCTTCCCCTCTCCCCCCGATCTTCCCCTCTCCCCCCGATCTTCCCCTCTCCCCCCGATCTTCCCCTCTGTCCCCGATCTTCCCCTCTCCCCCCGATCTTCCCCTCTGTCCCCGATCTTCCCCTCTCCCCCCAATCTTCCCCTCTGGCCCCAATCTTCCTCTCTCCTCCCCGATCTTCCCCTCTCTCCTCCCGATCTTCCGTTCCAGCAACGGATGATGTCTCTCTCTCTCTCTCTCTCTCTTTCTCTCCCCCACCTCACGTTGCTGCTCCTGTCGGCAGCCAGCCTGTCAATCATGAAACCCTGAAAGAACTTTAATCACCAATCACATCGTGATCGCGTCAGAAACAGTGGGTTTTTTACTCGGGTTTTCCACGTGCACCTTCACCCTCCCCCCACCCCACTGCCAACTCACCACCATTTCAAAATTGTAAAGAATAAAACACAGCAAATAGCAAACAAAATGAGCAACAGAATGGTGAAATTCGATATTGAACACAGCACGATACTCAGTGTGAGTGCAGAAACCAGGTACATCGATGGTCAGCATCTCCTCACATCCCATGCTTCAGACAATTCAGGTGAGCAAAATGTTTCTTCGATCCAATTCTTCCTGTCCAGCAAACATTCAACAATGTCTCGGGGATCACATGACTATCGAGCTACTGTTTCTTTTAAACTAACACGCTCATTAACCCAGTTCCATTAACTGGTTTGAAACATGCTCAGTGGACTGCCTCTTGAAGCCAAAAGGAGGTGACTAATATGAATTTGTTTGCATTGAAAACTATATTTTTCTAGCAAAAATCAGTATAATCTTGGAAGTTTAATATAACTGGAAATTTGCCAGATTTAATGAGAAAAAGTTGAATTGTTTCAGAATGGGGATTTTCACTCATTTAAGTTTCCTTTCATCAAATTCATCTTTGTGAGTCACAATCCGGTTAATTTAATGCATCACTGAACAATTTTATATTTACTGTCAAACAAAACTGAATTGGGACAATTAGTACCTGTGATGAAAGCAGACTTTTCATCTTGCTTTTAATAGGGGAAATTTCTGAAGTGTAGATCATAACAACAACTTGCATTTATATAGCCTCTTTAAGGAAGTAAAACGTCCCAAGGTATTTCACAGATGCATAAACAAAAGGAAAATAGACGCCAAGCCAGAGACATTAGGACGGGTGACCAAAAGCTTAGTCAAAGAGGTAGGTTTTAAGAAGCGTCTTAAAGGACGAGAGAGAAGTAGAGAGGCGGAGAGGTTTGGGGGGGAATTCCAGTGGTTAGGGCCCAGGCAGCTGAAGGCATGGCCGCCGATGGTGGGCAGTTGTACAGTTTTTTTACCAACTGGAGTTCAGATGGAAGCTGACTTCCTTTGCCCAGCTTCAAAATGGAGGCTAGAGTCAGGCTGTCTATAGGAAAACAGGCCAGGTTGATTGATCTGAATGAGAATAACCCAGTAAATGTTGCCATGGTTTCTTTCACAGAACTGCAAGTTGCATCAAGCACACCCTCCACAGCCAACACTAGGCCAGCTTCTTGCACTCAGGTCCAAGTAAGTAGTGAGTTTGAGGAAGGAACAACAGATTGGAGTAGGCAGCCAGACCATGCCTCGTCCGTGTGGCATGGCCAACATATTGGTATCCTACTGGGGACCAGTGGTACTTTCATTGACAAATTGTGACCATGGTTTTGTAAGTTGAGTGACATGGCAATGAAACCTAATGCTTGGTAAGAAAACATACACAATAACAATAGTGACTGCACTTGTGAAGCGCTTGGGGTGTCCTGAGGATGTGAGCGGTGCTATGTAAATGAAATCTTTTTTCAAGTTCATTCTTTACAACAACTTCTAGGCCTGGAGTTTCCTTCGCATTTGCGCCCAGATACACTCGTAATCTGGGAGCAAACCAATTACGTGGCTTAAAAGATTGTGGAATTTTGGGAGCAAGTGAGTTATGTGCATAAATGTAATATGCCGAAGTCTCCTCGATCTTTCATATCACTTCGGACATGAGTTGATGCAAGAGTGCAAGGTTCTACCTTAGTGCAATTCTACCACCGCATGAACAACTATTCAGTGCCAAAACCATTTTAATGACCTCACCAGGCCGACCAAGGTAATTGAAGGCATGAGTGCCCTTGCAGATGCTGAGATAGTGCTGGAAGCATGACTCACCTCTACACTATCCAGGACCACATACGGTCGAGGAAAAGATGAGTGAGCTACTTAGTAGGCACAGAGATCCCCTTCATGGATCCACCTCCTTTCCTACCATTCCACTGCCTCATATCACTTCAGGTTGGACCAGGGTGCAAGTAGCTGGACTAGTGTTGGCTGTAGAGGTGTGCTTGATGCAACTTGCAGTTCTGTGCAAGAAAACATGGCAACATTTACTGGGTTATTCTCATTCAGATCAATCAACCTGGCCCGTTTTCCTATAGACAACCTGACTCTGCCTCCATTTTGAAGCTGGGCCAAGGATGTCAGCTTCCATCTGAACTCCAGTTGGTAAAAAAACATTTCTTGCCATGTTTGAGGAACATTTCTTGCCATTTTCACATCGTTCACCTGACGAAGGAGGAAGCCTCCGAAAGCTTGTGAATTTAAAATAAAATTGCTGGACTATAACTTGGTGTTGTAAAATTGTTTACAAATGTTTGAGGAAGGAAGAGACTGCTGCAATGCCTGCACCTGATAGCAAGTCAGCAAGGGAATGTCTGCAGATACCTGGGCAAAAAGAGATTGTTAATTAGTTTGCACCGTGTCTAAATGTTTCTGTTCTTTGAAAAGGAGAAACATACACACAACCAGAGGCAATGTACTGCCACGGGAGTGTAAGATATCATCTTGATATCTTAAATAATCATTAGATTTGGACAATGGTATCAGTGGTCGACTTTCTCCAGTTCAAATATTAATTACAATAAGCAAGCAGACAATACATACGTCAATGTGTCTACAAGCAAACAGCCCATTGGGATAACCCTCTAGTTCTTACCATTAGTCCAGGTCCTTCAAGCTGCTCAACTTCTCTGCCAAATTTCATCTTTATATGTCCTCACATAAACTACTTCCTTCTTGTTTCATCATTCTTGCCTAATTTGGCCAAATGTGCAGGTCAGCACATCCCCCCAAAGACCCCTGACCACTCATGATCTATTTAGCAAAGCCAGACAGATCAGTAATATAGTCCGAACAAAACCAGACAGTTCAGGAGAGACAGGACAGGAGCAAAGGTGGGCAAGACAGTTTGCACAGGAAGAGAGTGTTAGAAGCAGATGATCTAGTGGTTAATCACCTCACTAGCTGGTACCAAACAGAGACAATGAGAACCTTGCAAAGGAAGTCTCATAAGGAAGTAGGCCAGTCCTGTTACTCAGATAAGGGCCATCTACTCATTGCAGCAGTCTGAATATATGGTGCTCGGCAGATTTCGCTGCATCCTTAACTCTCACTAACTAACCTTTCCCATAACCCTTCATACATAGCCTTTTTCAGAAAACTTATCCTAAAAACCTGGTCTACCTGACAGGGAGGAACGACAAACATTAGGCCCCTCAGTAGACAGGAGGAGATAGCCCTGAAACTCCTGGGCAGACACACCTGTGAGAGGTGGAGAAATTGGGGAAAAGCCCTCAGGTTCATGCTGGCAATGGGATGGAGCACTCATACAACTGAGAGTTTTTGCTGTCTGCAAGCATTCTGATTACTTACATAGGAACATAGGAACAGGAGTAGGCCATTTACCGCTCAAGTCTGTTTCGCAATTTAATTAAATCATGGCTGATCTAAACCTTAACTCCATCTACCTCGGTTCCGTAACCCTTAATACCCTTCCCTAACAAAAATTGATTAATCTCAGTTTTGACATTTTCAATTGAACCTCAGCCTCAACAGCTTTTTGGGGAAGAGAGTTCCAGATTTCCACTCCGCTTTGTGTGAAGAAATGCTTCCTGACATCACTCCTGAATGGCCTGGCTCTAATTTTAAGGTTCTGCCCCCTTGTTCTGGACTCACCCCCACCAGAGGAAATAGTTTCTCTCCATCTACCCTATCAAATCCTTTAATCATCTTAAACACCTCAATTAGATCACCCCTTAATCTTCTATATTCAAGGACTCCTGCACATCTGATTCACAAGTCAGAGAGCACTGTCCTTTTCTTTCTCACAGATGCTGAATGCTTACAGAAAGATTCATCAGACAAGCAACCTGGCACCTCCACAGGGACCAATCCTTCATCTAATTCACTTGCTTTTTCTTGGCATCTTTCTTATTCAAGCACCAGCTCAAATACACACACTTTAGGGTGAGGGTATTACAGAGACAGAGGAGACATCACTGAGAGTAATAGTGAGCAGGCGGGATTGAAGAGTAACAACAACTATTTTTATTCATGTAGCATCTTTAGAGTAGTAAAATGTCCCAAGGTGCTTCACAGGAACATTATCAAATGAAATTTGACACCGAGCCACATAAGGAGATATTACGACAAGTGACCAAAAGCTTGGTCAAAGAGGTAGGTTTTAAGGAGTGTTTTAAAGGAGAGAGTTAGAGAGATATAGGAAGGGAAACAGTTGTCTCTCCCCTGGGGGAGGGGGAGGAAATGGCCACCCTCGACTGAGAAGCCCAAGGACCAAGATCTCAGTCTTTAAAATATCTCTGATTCAGGACCATTGATCTCATGTGCAGGCAGTGGAGACATTATTCATTTTTGTAGTGCAGATGGTGGAAGGGTTGGAGGAAGGGCTAAAGCAAATACCCCCTGCTCTCCTATCAGCCTATCACATTACAATGGCTGAGATAGGAAAATAGGAAGCTAGGAACAGGAGTAGGCCATTCAGCCCCTCGATCCTGTTTTCAATGAGATGAGATCATGGCTGATCCGGCCAATTTGAGTACCTGCCCATTATCCCTACTCTCTGCCTCCTGCCTCTCAGCCAGATCAGTAATTTCCCTCGCTTCCATGAGCTTCAACTGTCGCTAACAGTCTCTTATGAGGGACCTTATCAAATGCCTTCTGGAAGTCCATATAAACAACATCCATAGACATTCCCCTGTCCACTACTTTAGTCACCTCTTCAAAAAATTCATTCAGGTTTGTCAGGCACGACCTACCTTTCACAAATCCATGCTGGCTCTCTATGATTAACTGAAAATTTTCGAGGTGTTCAGTCACTCTATTCTTAATTATAGACTCCAGTAATTTTCTGACAACAGATGTTAGGCTAACTGGTCTATAATTCCCTGGTTTCTCTCTCTCACCTTTTTTAAATAACGGAATGACATGTGGAATCTTCCAATCGAAGGGAACGATTCCTGAATTGAGAGAACTTTGGACGATTATAGTTCGGGCATCTGCAATTTTCTCACCTACTTCCTTTAAAACCCTGGGATGGTAATTATCTGGTCCTGGTGATTTGTCACTCTTTAGTGCTGTTATTTTCGTCATTACTGTTAATTTGCTTACGTTAATTGGTGAGTCCCCGTTCCTGATTCAAAATTAATTTCCTTGGGGTGTCCGGCATGCTATCCTCTTCCCGCACTGTAAATACTGATGTAGGTATCCTGGATTGATTGAAAATAAGTGCATCATCGCTACACCCGGGCAGCACAGATTAACAAGCATGATGAGCTGGCTAGCATCACTCACTATCTGGATATTCAGGAAATGAAATCCCTTCGGATGAGTTCTGATGAAAGGTCATCGACCTGAAACATTGGCTCTGTTTCTCTCTGACCTGCTGAGTGTTTTCCAGCATTTTCTATTTTAATTTAATGAAGTCCCTTGCTGTTCATGAAGTTAATGGGGCTTCCAAACAGGGCCATCATTGCCACATGGGTGGCATCAATGGCGCTTTGCACTTGTGGGAATCCAGCCGCTCAGGAGACGTTGATTGCTCTCTCTCCCTCTCTTTTTCTTTGCTTTGCTGGGTCCTTGTGGAACTGAATGAACTCAGAGGTGTGCCTCAACAGGGCAATCGTCCAATGCAGCAGTCGACTGCTGACTGACTGATTTGACTAATGTCTCTAGAGGCTACCTGGAAACATCCAGGTGCATAAGAGTCAAGCGTTGTTGTTCCCTTCACTGCCACATGACAAGGCAGTGCTCCTGATGGAAAGAGGCTGCAAATCAGGTTCCAACAGCTGTCACAGTGTCAGGGGGCAGACGCCTATAGCAAATATCCACATAGGACCTCTATAGTCTTGTGGTGCAGATACCTACGTGCATGCTGCTGCACTCTCATGGCTTCCATCTTTACATAGATAGATAGACCATCTTCCATCTTTACCTTCTGCATGTCCCCATCATCCTTTTCTTCAATGCACGGGAACAATGGAATCCCCAGATGATTTCACTATGCAGGGGGTCCCATTAACTTCTCAACAAGTTTCACTAAGTACCTTTAAATGCTCTGAAACTGCAGCTTCAAAGTAGTGGAGATGACTTCCAGCCAAAACGGTGTTGCAAAATCGCACTCGGGTGTGACCTGTCACTTTCCTGACCTCTTCTCCCCTATGGAGCACCGCATAGACTCAGCACCACCACCTTTGAGGCTCATTTTTCTGGACCATATCCCATTATGGATAAAGCCAGTCCATCGGTGTACACAGTAGTCCTGGGAAAGGGAAAAGAAAAATGGTTCCATGTCAATCAGTTAAAAGAGTGTAAGGGAGATATATTCCTCAAGTTTCACCGATGATGTGGGACGAAAAGGGCGACATGATATTACACCCACCTGTGGCAGGACAGAGAAATCCTGACCCACGGCAATTAAGGCCGAGGCCTCGCCCACCATGAATGGCTGATCCCTCCATTGTGTGGAGCTCGAATCAAATGAGACCAAACAAAAGATGGTCATGTTATAAAGATAATCAGGAATAAAAGTAATAAGATATTAACAAAGAGCAGACATTACCTGTTTTGTCCTAGGTCTGACTTGAGACCAATATCGGGAAAGGCAAATGAAACATCATCAAGAACGCAATTCCTGTTTGTAATGATAATATGTATATGTATGTTAATATTGTGTGTAAATGGATATCAAGTAAAAAGTGAAGAATGTAGCATAACGGCACACCAAGGTAGTGAGACTAAAGGGCAGACTTGGGCAATACCATGGTATAGAACAAAAACATGACTGGGAACCCCAAGGCTCGACCAGGAAGGAACAGGTGTCAGATTACATTGTAGGTGCAAAAAAGAACAGAATACCAAACAACTTCTCCTGAAGAAGGAAATGGATGACTCAGGACATGTTATCATACTAGGCCCACTTAACGAAAAGGTGGGACACGTAGGGGTCGCCTACTCTATGGAAACCACCCCTGAAAAGGAGGATAGCGTAGAAAGTGATTTAAATTGGCCGG
Source organism: Heptranchias perlo (assembly GCF_035084215.1). Classification (NCBI taxonomy): domain Eukaryota; kingdom Metazoa; phylum Chordata; class Chondrichthyes; order Hexanchiformes; family Hexanchidae; genus Heptranchias; species Heptranchias perlo. The sequence goes on from NC_090362.1 coordinate 21,745,840, forward strand.
CATTTAATAAGAGACATAAGGGGCAGTTTAGCTGTGGCATGATTTTTAATGAATATGGCAATAGGAGAGGGCTAGTAATATTTATAGCGAAGCCCTATTAACAAAGGGCGATCAAAATATTGTGGCCTCCACAGAAGCCAGGGCCCAAGAATGGTCTGTTGGTAACCCACACCCATGAGGCACTGTATAATAACATGAGGTACGAGATTGTACCAGTGGTGTTTAATCTTAGTGCCATATACATGCCCCCGGGGCTAGGTGGGGCCCAAAAAACAAAGAATTTTATCAACAATTAGTAGAACAACAGATGAAGGATTTTTCCAGAGGAATGCAGGCTGGCCCCTGGACATTAAAGAACCTTTGATTCATGTTGTCTGAGACAATGTTACGACCAACCCAATGACCAATTGTACGGGGACCCACAGTAGAAAGAGGCGAGGATGAGGAGGTTAGGGATCAGGGCTATGGCTGGAACAGCAGCCTGGAAGTGGATAGACGTAGAGAGCATGTGGGAACACAATGAGATTGTGAGACAGCAAATGAAGGGAATCCTGAGTAAAACAAATAAAGGGCAGAGTGATGAAATTCTGGAACAACAAGAAGGACTGAAGTCTATAAAGGAAATGGTGGATGGAATGATTAAGATAAGAGGGAAGATTAATGAAATAATCCAGCAACATAATAACAAAGTATAAGGTTAGAACATGTCAAAGGCCATTACCTGTGCTATGAATGGAGGGTTTTTATTGAATCAGGTACAACAGGGCCTGGTGGATATTGAGAATAATAGGGTACCCAACTTTGTAAGTGATAAAACCCTTAAGAATGGGTTCAAACACATTAAAATATGAATAATACCGACTGGTGCAAAAACAGGAGATATGGGTCGACTTATTGTGCCCGGCGACCGTGTAAAATAGATGCAGACAATAAAACAGAGAGTGGGTTGGCATCGGTGGTTATGTGGTTACCTCGGTTAATACAAAAGGATAAATGGGAAGTGTTTAAGATAGAATCCATCGGAACTATTGAAGGGGATGAGCAGAAGGAATTTATACGATTCCCCAAACAGATTATGAGAAAGAGAGCCACATGGAAGGCCCCTGGCCTGGACTGCTGTACCAGGTCAAGAGGGTCCTGGATATGTAGGTGTGATAGCACAACCCCAGGCATACCTGCCTGTGGCTTTACCCTGGATGGCCAGTCTCCTATGTGCACAGTGCAGACATGGGATGCTCACCAGGCTAAAAGTGTCTATCTCGGATGTGGGGAATATTGTGGCCGTTAAATTGGGCCGTGTGGCGCCAGTTGTTTCAGCGCGACACGGTCTCTCCAACATCCAAGGTGGCGTCTTAGCTGCACATGTTTCCAGCATGACGTGCGCCGGACGCCATCTTGGTATAGGAGTTAGCGCAGGCGCAAACACCGAACGCCGGCTGCATCTAAAGTCGGGAGAAAATGGATACAATCAGTGTGCAACGCTGATTTAAATTGATAGACACCATTTTGGGACTTAATGCTCAACTCAACGCACAGTATTAACCCCGACCATCTGAACATGTCTTAGAGTGTCTGGAGGACCCCCCACCAGCGCTATTTAAAGGGACCATGCAGGATTTACAGGTTAGTGGCTGGATTATTGCTTCTGACTGCCGAGACATTTGTAACTGTTTTTGGAGGTCCCCTATACTTGAATACTAGGACGTGGGGACATAGCCTAACATTTAGAGCCAGGACGTGCAGGAGTGAAGTTAGGAAATGCTTCTACAACAAAGGATGGGAGAAGTTTGGATCACTCGTCTGCAAACGGCAGTTGATGCTAGCTCACTTATGAATTCTAAATCTGAGATTGATAGATTTCTGTGAACCAAGGGTATTATGGGATATGGGGCTAAGGTGGGAATATGGAGTTAGGTCACAGGTCCATCATGATCTCATTGAATGGCGGAAGAGGCTCGAGGGGCTAAATGCCACTGCCACTTGCAACCTCTTGATATGCGCCACCTTCTCCTGCAAGAAAGCGGGACGTGTGTCTGGGTGATGTGCCTGTCATGGTTGAATAGCTGCCAGTGGCCTGTGAGTTGTGGGTGGGCAGCTTGAAACAGTGGTAATATGTGAGGGTGAGAGGAAACATCTGATTGGAAGAGTTCAGTGCTGATGGAAAGGGTTTGTTGGTATGTGGGTGATGGGGGTGTAGTGTTTGGAGCAGTTGGTAGGAGACGCCACTTGACCGTTGACCTCACTCACCTTGATCACTCATGTCAAAACATTGAACTTCTTCCTGCACTGCATTCATGTTCATGATGCTGTGCGCCTGGCATTGACTTCGTCCCCCGCTGCCTCCCACTGCCTTTTGGATATATGTCTGGAGGGCCTCTTGTCCCCCATCCCCCACTATGGATATAGGATGCCCCTCCTTCTGTCCATCTCTTGCACCAAGTTCTGTAATGCATCAGCAGAGAACCTTGGTGCAAGCACTCTCGCAGGCCTGGTACAAACTCAGATCGGCAGATTGGTGAGGTCTGGTGCGCAGATTGGAGGATGTGGGATTTAGTAGTGCGCAACTTTTATTCAAAGTTTTAACATAACTCATCATTTTGTAAACATAGGGACAGGAGCTGCATCTGTATTTTGCATGTCTGTTGACTGATCTCAGTTCAGACTCCACGCAGACAACAGGCTGTTATTTTCAGCAAATAACAGGTACCGGTTACCTTTAAGAGATTTTTAAGAGACAGCCTCCCTTTAAGAGTTGGAGGCTCCCCCTGCTGGTGGAAAGTGCAAATTGCATGGAATCCTCGTTCAATGCTGATTCGGAACGCTGTTTGCAGGGAAATCCTCAGGCCTCACAAATGTCTCATCCTGCCTGCACAAGGGCCATTGAGCAAGGGGCAATAGCGGATCGCGCTACCCCCGCCCAATAATAGGCCCTATCCAATTTCTCCCCCTGATAGAATCCCCAACCTTTTGTTTCGTACTGACGGAGTTGACCAAAGTAGGTCATATCGTGCTGATCTCCGTGGTGACCCACAATATCACCACAATTGAAGTTAATATATCAATGGAGTATTAGGCCCTGAAAGCCATGGTCCAGTTTGGACATCCAATACCCCATTATCCTTGAATCTTAAATCCATCATAGAACGTACTAGAACTTCACAGAAGCACCTTGTAAAAATGCAGCAAGTCAATGAGAACACAGAAAAAGTGATAAACATGCTTGGTGCTCATGGACGGTGGGAGGCTGTATCTAATGTTGGACAACACCCATGGGTTAGAATGATTAGTACGGTTTTGATATGTACACAATGTATACTAGTGTTTATTATGCTAATCTTGCTGATGTGTAATGCAACATTTAATTAGAAAACATGGAAAAGAAATATTCTTTTTGCAAATGTCATGGCAAACTCTAAACCCTAAAATCAATGATGAAAAACCTAATAACCAAGGACAATGCTCAGGATATGAAGTGGATCAGTCAAAAGATTCAACAACTCTTTACAATCTATATCCCCAACTCTTTACAATCTATATTAATGATTTGGAGGAGGGGACCGAGTGCAACATATCAAAATTTGCAGATGATACAAAGATGGGAGGGAAAGTAGAGAGTGAGGAGGACATAAAAAACCTGCAAGGGGATATAGACAGGCTGGGTGAGTGGGCGGAGATTTGGCAGATGCAATATAATATTGGAAAATGTGAGGTTATGCACTTTGGCAGGAAAAATCAGAGAGCAAGTTATTTTCTTAATGGCGAGAGACTGGAAAGTACTGCAGTACAAAGGGATCTGGGGGTCCTAGTGCAAGAAAATCAAAAAGTTGGTATGCAGGTGCAGCAGGTGATCAAGAAAGCCAACGGAATGTTGGCTTTTATTGCTAGGGGGATAGAATATAAAAACAAGGAGGTATTGCTGCAGTTATATAAGGTATTGGTGAGACCGCACCTGGAATACTGCATACAGTTTTGGTCTCCATACTTAAGAAAAGACATACTTGCTCTCGAGGCAGTACAAAGAAGGTTCACTCGGTTAATCCCGGGGATGAGGGGGCGGACATATGAGGAGAGGTTGAGTAGATTGGGACTCTACTCATTGGAGTTCAGAAGAATGAGAGGCGATCTTATTGAAACATATAAGATTGTGAAGGGTCTTGATCGGGTGGATGCAGTAAGGATGTTCCCAAAGATGGGTGAAACTAGAACTAGGGGGCATAATCTTAGAATAAGGGGCTGCTCTTTCAAAACTGAGATGAGGAGAAACTTCTTCACTCAGAGGGTGGTAGGTCTGTGGAATTTGCTGCCCCAGGAAGCTGTGGAAGCTACATCATTAGATAAATTTAAAACAGAAATAGACAGTTTCCTAGAAGTAAAGGGAATTAGGGGTTATGGGGAGCGGGCAGGAAATTGGACATGAAGCTGAGTTCGGATCGGTCAATGCCCTGTGGGTGGCAGAGAGGGCCCAGGGGCTATGTGGCCGGGTCCTGCTCCGACTTCTTGTGTTCTTTAGATTTGTGGTTGGGATCAGATCAGCCATGATCTTATTGAATGGCGGAGCAGGCTCGAGGGGCCGATTGGCCTACTCCTGCTCCAATTTCTTATGTTCTTATGACCCACTTGAGGAAAGAATGTGGGGTTCAAAACCCGTTTAACAAAAGACATTTGAAGGAAAGGGTTAACAAACACAATAATGTGGTAAACAGTGTTCTCAGAAATCCTGTTTTTCCCTCAATGACACTGATGGTTTTGGAGAATTGAGTTTCAGGATCGAGGACATTGTACTGTGGATAGATATCTAGATTATTAAATAAGTAAGCTCGATGGATCATATTGAGTTTTAAGCATTGTCAGGCTTTCAAAACACATAGACTTTTGGAAGTACAAGCTTTTCAACACAGCAGGGGGTAATGTAAGAAAAGGCAATAAGGGCAAACATCAAAGGCTTCGGCTCAGGAAAGCAATGATAGTGTGAAAAAGCATTGGCCCTTTCAGTCCTTTCTGGTAATCTGTTCACAGAACTGGGATTTGTAAAACAACAAACAGTATTGCACCCAGAATATGGTCAAATGATGAGGAATAGATTTGAAGCCATTGAAGGAATCAAAATTGGAGACATCAGGACCATTCAGAATGTCTGGGTGTAGAAGTGTAAGGGGCTATCTCTACATGAAAGGCCGTAAACAGAGAGAGAGTAAAGGGGCCTTTTACAACCCATCGTTCGAGCACATGGTATTTTCTACATCAAAGGGTCTCCAGTCAAAGCCTAAACTGTCAATCATCGAAGTATGTTAACAATTGAGGCACAGCAACAGGGAGTGATTGGACAAAGAGAATGACCCTCCCCAATCCTATGTCCTATCGGTAAAGAGACAATATAAAAAGACTGCGAGAAGAACAGTCTCTTCACCCCCAGCAGTCACAAGGAACGCACACTGCAGTCGAACATCACGCAAGAAGAAGAAGAAGAAGAAGAAGAGGAAGACCTCAAGGACTGAAGAGCTGATCAACCTTCATGCCCAATGAGCAAAACCCTTGGTTTAAAGGGTGTATGTGTATTAATGATTTGCCTGATGTGTGTATGAATTGTTGAGTCATTACATAATAATGTTGTGAATTATTAAGTGTATAATGGGATTTTATAGAGGAAAGTCATATGTATGGTTTGATTTTGCTTCATGGATGCTCGTATGAATGATAACATCATTAAATAATTACTTTTGATTAACGAAGCTGCCGAGAGTGAGGGTGCTTTGCTTCTTTGCTTAACTATTCATCCAGTGACCAAGAATCACACAAAATAAGGAATTCGCTACAGAGCCGCTCTCTGCCCCATTTTACTGGCCTGACCATCTCTGTACTGCTGATGGATTTTGGACTTTTCAATATGGACTTTTGATACTTGTTTTTAAAGAAGACTAAAAGAATTGGCTTGAAACCCTCGATTTCTTGGTAAAAGAACACAGAACTGTCGGCTTGACCAAAATCAGAATGCATGATGGTCTTTTCTTATTGTTCAGGCTGTTTGGAGAGAGAAAAGTATGTGTCAGCAAAACTAGATGGAGTTTTGGTAAGCGACAAGACCTGAGTAAATGATAAGAACAAACAATGTTGACAGTTGCACAGATAAGAAACAAGGCCTGTAAATGGATATAGAAATTAAATTCTTTAATTGGAAAACAACCCATATATGGTATGATTTTCAACAGCAGATTTCGAAGGAGAAACATAGACATAGAAACATAGAAAATAGGAGCAAGAGTAGGCCATTCGGCCCTTCGGGCCTGCTCCGCCATTCAAGATGAGTCTCCATCAAAGACGGGCACCTCAGCACCTCACTCTACCGCAAGCCCACAGACAACCTCACGATGCTCCACTTTTCCAGCTTCCACCCTAACCACGTCAAAGAGGCCATCCCCTATGGACAGGCCCTGCGAATACACAGGATCTGCTCAGATGAGGAGGAATGCGATGGACACCTACAGACGCTGAAAGACGCCCTCATAAGAACGGGATATGACGCTCGACTCGTCGATCGACAGTTCCGACGGGCCACAGCGAAAAATTGCATAGACCTCCTCAGAAGACAAACACGGGACGCAACCAACAGAGTACCCTTCGTCGTCCAGTACTTCCCCGGAGCGGAGAAACTACGCCATGTTCTCCGCAGCCTTCAACATGTCATCAATGATGACGAACACCTCGCTAAGGCCATCCCCACACCTCCACTACTCGCCTTCAAACAGCCACTCAACCTCAAACAGACCATCGTTCGCAGCAAATTACCCAGCCTTCAGGAGAACAGCGTCCACGACACCACACAACCCTGCCACGGTAACCTCTGCAAGACATGCCAGATCATCGACACAGATACCACCATCACACGAGAGGACACCACCCACCAGGTACATGGTTCATACTCCTGTGACTCGGCCAACGTTGTCTACCTCATACGTTGCAGGAAAGGAGGCCGCAGAGCATGGTACATTGGCGTGACCATGCAGACACTGCGACAACGGATGAACGGACACCGCGCAACAATCGCTAGACAGGAGGGTTCCCTCCCAGTCGGGGAACACTATAGCAGTCAAGGACATTCAGCCACCGATCTTCGGGTAAGCGTTCTGCAAGGCGGCCTTCGAGACACACGGCAACGCAAAATCGTTGAGCAGAAATTGATAGGCAAGTTCCGCACCCATGAGGACGGCCTCAACCGGGATCTTGGTTTCATGTCACGCTACATGTAACCCCACCAGCGAAAAAAAGTTATCTGTTTTTAATACAACTGGTCATTCTCTCTCTGCCTTTCGGGTCTCTCTCTCTCTCTCACTCTCTCACTCTGTCTTTGTGACCTGACCCCTTGTGTATTCAGTATTCTTGGATGTAATGTTTCCCTGACTAACCTGTCTGAACACCATTCACTCCTTTGATTGCTGTGATTATCTCTCTGCCGAGGTGTGATAAAGGGCAGTTAGAAAGATTATCTGTAATCACCAGGCATTGTTCTCTGACTATATATGCTGTGCCTTTATGGAACCCTTCACTCACCTGACGAAGGAGCAAAGCTCCAAAAGCTTGTGATTTCAAATAAAGCTGTTGGACTATAACCTGGTGTTGTACGACTCCTTACACATCTTTTATAATAGACTCGAGCATTTTACCCACTACTGGTGTTAGGCTAACTGGTCTGTAATTCCCTGTTTTTTCTCTCCCTCCTTTTTCAAATAGTGGGGTTACATTTGCCACCCTCCAATCTGTAGGAACTGATCCAGAGTCTATAGAATTTTGGAAGATGATCACCAATGCATCCACTATTTCCAGGGCCACTTCCTTTAGTACTCTGGGATGTAGATTATCAGGCCCTGGGATTAGTCAGCCTTTAGCCCCGTTAATTTCCCGAGCACTATTTTTTTACTAATACTGGTTTCCTTCAGTTCCTCCCTCTCACTGGACCCTTGGTTCCCTAACATTTCTGGCAGGTTATTTGTGTCCTCCTCTGTGAAGACGGAACCAAAGTATCTGTTTAATTGTTCTGCCATTTCTTTGTTCCCCATTATAATATCCTCCATTTCTGACTGTAAGGGACCTACATTTGTCTTCACTAATCTTTTTCTCTTGACATATTTATAGAAGCTTTTACAGTCAGTTTTTATGTTCCCTGCTAGTTTGCACTCATACTCTATTTTTCCCCTCTTAATCAATCTCTTTGTCCTCCTTTGCTGAATTCTGAACTGCTCCCAATCCTCAGGCTTGCCGCTTTTTCTGGCAATTTTGTATGTCTCCTCTTTGGATCTAATACTATCCCTAATTTATTTTGTAGGCCATGGTTGAGCCATCTTTCCTGTTTCATTTTTGTGCCAGACAGGAATGAATAATTGCTGTAATTCCTGCACATGTTCTTTAAATATTAGCCATTGCCTATCCACCGTCATCCCTTTTAGTAAAGTTCCCCAATCTATCATAGCCAACTCTCACCTCATACTTTCGTAATTTCCTTTATTTAGATTCAGGACCCTAGTCTCGGATTCAACTACTTCACTCTCCATCTTAATGAGGAATTCTATCATGTTATGGTCGCTCTTCCCTAAGGGACCCCGCACAACAAGATTGTTAATTAATCCTTTCTCATTGCACAATACCCAGTCTAGGATCGCCTGTTCTCTCGTTGGTTCCTCAACGTATTGGTCTAGAAAACCATCACGTACACACTCCAGGAATTCCTCCCCCACAGTATTATTGGTAATTTGGTTTGACCAATCTATATGTAGATTAAAGTCACCCATGATTATAGTTGTACCTTTCTTGCATGTGTCTCTAATTTCCTGTTTAATGCCCTCCCCTACATCTCCACTACTGTCTGGGGGCCTATAGACAACCCCCACCAACGTTTTCTGCCCCTTGGTGTTTCTTAGCTCCACGCATACAGATTCCACATCGTGATTTTCCGAGCCAATATCCTTCCTCACTATTGCATTGATTTCCTCCTTTACTAACAACGCTACCCCAGCTCCTTTCCCTTTTTGCCTGACCTTCCTAAATAATGAATACCCCTGGATGTTCAGTTCCCATCCCTGATAACAGCCCATTTTACAAGGGTTTTCAGGAGAACCACATGCAATGTCAGAACAAGATAGCATGGGAGAGGATCCTTCATTCTCCCAAGAACAAGGGACTTGATCAATCTTTTGTCTTGAGTTGTACTCACCAGAAAAAGGTTTGTTGAGAAGTTATTATTTCCTTTCTGGTAAAAACTGTCGTGTCTATGTCAAATTAAATTATTTAAAGTTAGAAAATAACTATAGTGTCTCACTTGATCCTTGGCCTTTTTTATTCTGAACAAGTGAGAAAAGAAATCCTACTCTGCCCAAAAACAGACAGCTTTTTAAGCAAAATACAGGCCTTCATGTATAGGCCCACATACAACATCACATGGTTGAACAACCATTTTGTTCAAAAGCGTTATCAGAAATGAATTGTATAAGAAATACATTCTAGGAAATGATATTTTGACTTCTTGCGAACTGGTTTTATCTTCATTGTTTTCCAAGTTTTTGCATCATCAATATGTTGCTGCGTCTTATCTATGTCTCTGACTTTTAGCTATTCGTTTTAGGCTGAACGTAATGGGTTGACAGTGTGCTGGGCAGGAAACCAGGAGTTAGGATTAATGTGTGTTGCTCAGATTGGAGATGGGTTTGAAGTGGGGTAGCCCATGGGCCAGTGCTGGGTCCACTTTTGTTCTTGGCTTATTTAAATGATTTGAATTGGGCTTAGGGAGCATGGTGTGGACATTTAACAAAGGTCAGGGATTTGACAATCCCGACAAACAGCAGGGCAGACAGTAAAAGACATAAACAGATTAGCTGAATGGACAGGCAGCTGGAAGGTACAATTTAATGTGGAGAAGTATGAGGTAATGCATTTAGGAAGTAAAAACAAGAATGGAAATATAAATTCAATGAAAAGACACTGAAGGATGTTGAAGTGTTGACCCTAAAGGGTGGAATCTTATGGTTTTGGACACCAGATAATCAAGATCACAACAATAGTTTAATAACTTTATTAGCAACACTGCAAAGATACAGACAGATAACCACAAGAACATTCTGTTATCACACTGTGTGTGAAAGGACACACAACCCGACTATCTGTGTTTACACATCCACCCGTCTGCACAATATCAACAGATGTGAGGAAAGACATTAGGTTATCATGAAACATACACACAGATATTCCTCATTTTAAAAATGCTGACACTCACATTTTATAACAGCACGGTAATGTATAGCAGTACCAACAGTGTACTTGGTCAACTTAGAATCTCATCACCAACATGACGAATGGTGAGACCTCAGGCAGCAAATACATAGGCCCTTGAAAATGCAAGTACAGGTAGATAAAGCCATAAAAATGGCCAATTGCATTTTGGATTTCATAAATAGGGGCATAGAGCTTTAGAGCAAAGAGGTTACCGTAAGTTTGAACAAGACAATGGTTAAGACTCAGTGAAAGTCCTGTATGCAGTTTTCCATTTTAGAAAGGGCATAGATTTAACAGGATGATGAAAGGCATGAGAAACTTTAGTTACGAGAAGAGACTTGAGATGCTGGTACTATTTCTATTGGAGCAGAGAAGGCTAAGAGGAGTTTGAATAGATGATTTTAATTTTTGTTCTGGAAAAAAGCTTTTGATAGGGTAAAAAAGGAAAGACTATTTCCTCTGGTTGGGGAATCAGTAACAAAGGAGTCATCAATTTAAAGTTGTCACTGATGGAGTAAGAAAAGAAGTTAGGAGAAACTTTACACAGGGTTCTTGTAGCATGGAAAGCATTGCCACAGTGAGTAGCTGAGGCAGAGACCATTGCATCTCTTAAGAGGAAAAGAGAACAACCATTTGAAGCAGAGGAAGGCCTTCTTCGACAGCACCTCCCAAACCTGTGACCTCTACCACCTAGAAGGACAAGAGCAGCAGGTACATGGGAACACCACCACCTGCACGTTCCCCTCCAAGTCACACACCATCCCGACTTGAAAATATATCGCTGTTCCTTCATTGTCGCTGGGTCAAAATCCTGGAACTCCCTTCCTAACAGCACTGTGGGAGAACCGTCACCACACGGACTGCAGCGGTTCAAGAAGGCGGCTCACCACCACCTTCTCAAGGGCAATTAGGGATGGGCAATAAATATCGGCCTCGCCAGCGACACCCACATCCCATGAACGAATTTTAAAAAAGATACGGGGCTATGGGGAGAGACCAGGGCAATGAGATTAGTTTTGAATTGATCTAGAAAAGAGTCATCACAGACATGATCAACTGAATGGTTTCTATAGTTCTCAATTCAAAATAAAAATGTTTTTCAAATGAAGAAAATGTCATTAGTTATTTTTGACAAGCAACTATTAGTGCAGATTAAAGTACTTACTGAATTCCTTTGGCCACTGGGGCCACCACAATATTTATATTGTGTTCACTTTCCCACAGCCTGTGTCTTTGTGACTCAGCATTTGTGTTCCAGTATGAAAAGAAATAGGAGAAGAAATTGCAGATGCATTAGTCATCATTTTCCAAAGCTTTCTAAATTCAGGAATTGTGGTTATGGATTGGAAAATTGCAAATGCCACTACATTATTTAAAAAGCGAGAGAGGGAGAAACTAGTTAAGTACAGACCCATCCATTTAACATCAGTTGTGGGGAAGTTACTGGAATCTAGCATCAGGGACAGAGTGACTGAACACTTGGACAAATATTAGCTGATCAAAGAGAGTCAACCTGGATTTGTGACTGATGGTCATGTTTGATTAATCTCGTTGAATTTTCTGAGGAGGTCACTGAGGAGGAGGATAGAGGAATGTCTATGGATGTTGTCTATATGGAATTACAGAAGGCTTTGATAAGGTTTCGCACAAGACTTTATCATTAAAAATGAAAGCGCACAGAATTGGAGGTCACCTTCCTGACATGGGTTGGTAATTGGCTGGGAGGTAGGAGCCAGAGAGTAGGGAGAAATGAAACATTCCCCATTTGGCAGGAGGTGACAAGTGGTGTTCCCCAGGGATCTGTACTGGGGCCTCAGCTCTTCACCACATATATTAATGGTTTGGATGAAGGAATAGAGAGTTGTATCCAAGTTTGCAGATGACACTAAGTTAGGAGACATAGTAAGTTGTGTAGATGAAAGAAGGAAGATACAAACAGACATAGACAGACTAAGTGAGTGGGAAAAATTATGGCAGGTGGAGTTCAAAGTATGAGGTCATCCCCACTTTGGATCTGTAAAGACAAATCAGAATTTTTTTTTAATGGTGAGAGACTAGGAGCTGTAGAAAAGTAAAGGGATTTGGGTGTTCATGTACACAAATCACTAAAAGCTAGTACACAGGTTCAAAAAGCAATCAAAAAAGTTAATGGAATGCTGGCCCTTATCCCAGTGGGGTTAGAATACAAAAATGAGGAAGTGATGCTTCAGTTGTATTGGCCTTGGTCAGATCCCACCTGGAGACTGTGTTCAGTTCTGGGCACCGCACCTCAGGAAGGATTATATTGGTCTCAAACAAAGTGCAACGCAGATTCACCAGAATGATACTGAGGTTTAAAGTGTTAAATTAGGAAGTCAGGTTGCACAAACATGGTTTATATTCCGTTGAGTTTAGAAGGCTGAGATCTGATCTCATTGAGGTGTTTAAAATGATACAGAGAAGCTATTTCCTCTGATGGGAGAATTCAGGACAAGGAAATAAGGAAGCACTTTTTCACCCACAGGGTAACAGAAATCTAGAATCCTCTACACCAAAGGCTGTGAATGTTGGGTCAATTAAAATTTTCAAGGCTGAGATTTCTAGATTTTTGTTAGGTAAGGGTATCAAAGGATATAGAGAAAGGGCAGGTCATTGGAGCTGAGGTACAGATCAACCATGATCTGACTGAATGGTGGAACAGGCTCGAGGGGCTGAATGACCTCCTCCAGTTCCTATGAGTGGAAACTTAACTCTTCATATTATATTGGTCTGAATAATATTGAATAGTTTGAGTAGCAAGATTCCCTCAAGATAATAAAGGCTCCTTTTTTCTCTTTGAATAATTTCAGCTTGACACTTTTGGTTAGATGTGTAAGAATTCTGGGAATTCCACCTTTTCCCTGAGTATGGAAAACTTTGGCCATTGACTAAAATCCTAAGATGGAAGGATAGGTGAGAGGTCACCAGACGAATCAACAACACACACAGTGGAATGTGGGAGAATTACTGCTTCAGACATGTCTCTGTTTTAATGCAAAACCTACAGCAGGTGGTCAACGATCAGAAAGGCAGTAGGCCATTGAAAGAGGCAACTCTCATGTGTTCTCTCTCTCTTGTTCTGCCTGTCTCTTGTTTTGCAGTCTTGCTTTTGCTCTGGCTTGTTCTGCTCCTCTTGTTCTGCCTCTCGCTTGTTTTGCAGCCTTGCTTTTTGCTGTCTCTTGTTTTGCAGCCTTGCTTTTTGCTGTCTCTTGTTTTGCAGCCTTGCTTTTTGCTGTCTCTTGGTTTGCAGCCTTGCTTTTTGCTGTCTCTTGGTTTGCACTCTCCAGGGAGGGGAGCAGCTTCCAGTGAAACCAACGGATCCTATGCGAGAGAACCGATCGGCCAGACCTGCAAGTGCGAAGGATTGGTGAGCCTCGACCATCCGTGTGTGTGTGTGTGTGTGTGTGTGTGTGATAGGTGTCTCCAGGGTCCCCACCAACCTCTTAGTTTAGCGGGATAAAGTACTGTAGTGGGTGTGTGTAACTCAGTGTACCGTGTAGGACCGTTTGTATCGTTATTTTCTTCGTGTTGACGGTATAATAAAACCAACATTCCAATTCAATTCAAACACCAAGTTGTGTGTTCTCTGGGCTATTTGGCTACGTGATCCATCACCAGGTGCGTTAGTATAAGTCCCGTTTTCCTGAACCCCCGATCCGTGAGGTATAAGTGTTCCTTGGTTATGATGTGGAGATGCCGGTGATGGACTGGGATGGACAAATGTAAGGAATCTTACAACACCAGGTTATAGTCCAACAGTTTTATTTGAAAATCACAAGCTTTCGGAGATTATCTCCTTCGTCAGGTGAGTGAGTGAAAGGTTCTCAAATCGCATATCTTATATTAGGCTGGGACACGTTTTCCGTGGCTAACCTGTCTGAACACCAACGACACCTTTGATTGGTGTGATCGTGTCCCAGCCTAATATAAGATATGCGATTTGAGAACCTTTCACTCACTCACCTGACGAAGGAGATAATCTCCGAAAGCTTGTGATTTTCAAATAAAACTGTTGGACTATAACCTGGTGTTGTAAGATTCCTTACATTTGTTCCTTGGCTAGACCAGGGACCAGATATCTGCACCAATCAATAGGGTGAGAACAACCCCAGAACACCCTACAGATGGTTAAGAGATGGATTGACATTAGAGAAATGAAGCTTCCTAACTGGGTATTCCTGGGATGTGTTGTAACTGCAAACTTAAGGACAGAACAGGAGATGATAACTCATAATTATCACCCCACATTCTGGTGACTCCACTGATCGAGCCAAATTCTATCCTGGAGGAGCAGAATTTTGCAGCTGAAATTTACAAGTAAAACTATCAGATGCAAAATGAAATTGATACGACCGAGCACTTTTATATTTTCTGTTCAGTGTTTGTGCAATGCATTCATACATACAGCAGTGTGTCTTTGTTATTTTTCTGATACGGCCTCAGTACAGGTTAACACATTACATCCAAACTTTTCTTCTGCTCTCTGTGGTTACTGGACAGGTGGGGGATGGGAAAATTGACAATTTACAAACTTGCCGACTCCCCGCTCATTTCATGCAAGATCACGCGCCCAGTTTCCTCGTTGACGTTGTTTGTTCCTTCACAGAATGCACAAGAGCTTCATTATACCTTGAAATGATATGCAAATGAGGACAGGGAGGTCAAAGGCTGGAATAGTGGGCCTCCCCTTCATTGACTGTTCCGAATGATCGCAGTGTGCTTGGAGTATTTCTCAGGCTGTGCTGAGCCCAACAGGCAGATTAAAGGCCTCAGGGCTTCATACCCAGCAATGCGGGTACTCAACCTCACAGTCCCATAATGCTACTGTGCTTCAACAACAACTTGCATTTATACAGCACCTTTAACGTAGTAAAACGTCCCAAGGTGCTTCACAGGAGCGATTATCAAACAAAATTTGACACCGAGCCACATAAACAGATATTAGGACAGGTGACCAAAAGCTTGGCCAAAGAGGTAGGTTTTAAGGAGCGACTTAAAGGAGGAGAGAGAGGTAGAGAGACGGAGAGGTTTAGGGAGAGAATTCCAGAGCTTAGGGTCCAGGCAGCTGAAGGCACGGCCGCCAATGGTGGAACGAAGGAATTCGGGGATGCGCAAGAGGTCAGAATTGGAGGAGCGCAGAGATCTCGGAGGGTTGTAGGGCTGGAGGAGGTTACAGAGATAGGGAGGGGCGAGGCCATGGAAAGATTTGAACGCACAGTTGAGAATTTTAAAATCGAAGCCTTGCTGGAGCGGGAGCCAATGTGGGTCAGCGAGCACAGGGGTGATGGGCTAATGGGACATGGTGCGAGTTAGGATATGGGCAGCAGAATTTTGCATGAGCTCAAGTTTATGGAGGGTGGAGGCCGGCCTTGGATTGGAATAGTTGAGTCTGGAGATAACAAAGGCATGGATGAGGCTAGACTGGAAGGGAGTGACAGGTTTTTCTTGCTAATTCTTGTTTTCTATGCAATCTATTCTAAATGCTAAATATCAAGTTGAACATTTATAAGAAATGCTCCCTGCACTAAATATTAATTATCAATCCTTCTCTCTGTTCAAATCATTTTATTGTTACAATTTCCCCTCCCGTTCCTGAAGGCAATGAGCTAGACTGGGATACGGTTCCACAAGTGTTGGCAGCCCTCAGTGCCTCACCCCAAGTGGCCATTCTTTATGTACAAGTGTTGGCAGTCTATTTGACTGTAGAAGTATCACAGATCAGCCCATTACCAACCTCATCCAACACAAGCCCACTTCCCATACAGGGTCAAGGATCAAGACCACTAGCTGTTTGGTCACTTTCCAGGCCAAGGGGTACTGAGGCGAATTGGAAAATGCCCACTCTCAGACACAGTTGAGATCAGTGGACTCATCACAGAGAAGGGATCGGGGCAGGGATGATCTTGACCAGTATGGCTCAGTATCACATAACACAATGTTTTCATCCATTACACCCTATTATTTGTCTTGTCTGCTATGCAGTGTAGTTGACATGTCACAGTTGATATTAATGCATGCAAATCTATGCATTGTGCTGACCTGGTGAATCCCTCTCAGACTCTTGTGTTAGGACATCAAGATAGTTTTAAAATTGAATTGTGCTGAGTAGACGATTCTCTAAGACTTGAATACTTCTCTCACAACTTGTGCCATTGGATAGAATACAAGACAAAGCCGGTAATCTGATGGGCAATTCTCCTCTCACCTGCCCTTCTTTTATGACTTTTCTTCTACCTCTCTATCAACAATACTATTGACATTGCTCCTCTGAACTTGTCTCTTGTTCTTCCTAAGCTCCAAGAAAATCAACCTACATACTCTTCTTTTCCCTGCACTGCATTGAGTTCAATTCATTACATCATCTCCTACTCTGACTCATCCTTTCCCAAAGCATCACTCAGTCTTTCCTTCCTCAAACAATGTACAGACTTTTAAAACCACCACTTCTCCATTTACTTCAACTTCTCACCTGCCCTTTTCAACCATGGTGAAAACCCCACTACAACCTTGGTTTTTCAATTTAAAACAAAGCAGTACTTCACACTGACAGATTCACTGGGGCTTTGGTTTTGTTGCTGCAGACAGTTATATTGGATTTATTTTCTTTCTTTGCAATGTGTCTATGTAAAGGAGATTGGACAGGTTTGCTTTAGTCAGATAAGTTTCTCACCTAATTGAGTGTAGGGCACGTGTCATGCCAGTACATCGGAGTGCCCTGCATAGGGTCTCTTCGAAGTTTGACGGTCTGTTAAGGTCACATGGCGGGTCTGCTGCTAACAGAGTTTTGGTGGAACATAGAGAGGGGAGCATTATTGCACTTTGAACTTTTTACACCCACTATTCTGACACTCCGGGGGGATTCCCTGCCCTCCCAAGGGGTGAGCTGTCTATGAGCAGAGCGATTTGCGCTGGCAGCTAATGCCGGTCAAATTTAAATAAGGCCCGACCATCAAATGGTTCAGGCCTTCGGATTATGTCATTGGTCGGGAGTTGTAATCACTCCGCTCATTACCTGCCCAACATACACTCCAAACCAAGATCGGGGACCCCAGATATTAGAAAGCAAAACAGGACCAAACTTAACATGGATGTTTAAAACGTCCCAAATTTGGGTTTAGCACAGCTGTGGAAAAGTCGTTACAATTAAAACATACAAATTGTTTCACTTCTGTTTTTTTCTAACTTTGAAATGCAATGATTTAATCTTAAAATAACGTGGGAGAGAGAAGTACAGCGGGAGACGATGACTTGCAGACAACCACAAAGCCATAAGATTAGTACTTTTTTGGGCCTTACAGAGTGGTAAAGAGAGATTGGCAATGAGATAAATTCAATTTTCTCACACTGCAGTGTGAGACTAGATGAATTTCACGATGGGATAACATCAAATTCAGAATCATAGAATCATATAACACAGGAGGAGGCCATTTGGTCCATCAAGCCTGTGCCGGCTCTTTGAAAGACCTATCCAATTAGTCCCATTTCTCCTGCTCTTTCCTCATAACCCTGCAAATTTTTCTTTTTCAAGTATTTATCCAATTCCCTTTTGAAAGTTACTATTAAATCTACTTTTACTGCCCTTTCAGGCAGCGCATTCCAGATCATAACAACTCACTGCATAAAACAATTTCTCCTCATCTCCCCTCTGGTGCTTTTGCCATTAACTTAAATCTTTTAAACCATTTACTAAATTCATTAAAAATATACGGCAACGCTATAGAAACACTATAACCCAGCAACACTGCACAACTCTTGTACCTCCTCTTCTGCCTCATGCTGGAGTCCACACAAGAAAAATAATTCCTCAGTGATTGCTCAGAATGTAAATATACAATGTAGTGGGTCACTCAGCCAAGGCCGAGTCCCTGATTTCACATGAGTTGCTATCTCCGGGATGGATTCTTTCATGTGAAAGAATCTGACAAGATTCTTATTTTAGTCGTTATCCAATGTAGCCTGTCGGAAAGGATATGTGGCTTCGAGATACCGGCACATTCAGGTTTGGTTCTGATGATCCTCATAGTTGAATGGCCATCAGCACCGATATCCAGGCTTGCACATGGAGTACGGCCACTGGAGGGAGGAAGCTGGCGTTCGGCATTGCCTGCCTGATCTGCCCCGAGTGTGAGTTACTGCCTTCAGGAGGAGAGAGGCAAGTGGAAAAATATAGAAACCAGGCAGTCCAATATGACCAGGCACATGAATGGGAAAATCGACTCTGTCTCTTCCAGCTGACGGCCTTAATAATTCCTGGCAGTTAACTTTCAGGTTGCACACGTCAGGAGTCGAGCCCCACTAGTAGGGGCCTTGGCACAATTTAAAATCAACTAGCGAGTGTGTGCAGGGGAATCACAGTCAAGCCACATCCCGACCTTTAACCATCCTCCTCCAACGCCTCGCCTCCCTTGTCGAGCTGGGTGGGACTGCGCTCGCCTGGTTCCATTCTAATCGATCCAGTCATAGCCGGAGAATCACCTGCAACGGCTTCTCTTCCCACTCCCACACCGTTACCTCTGGAATCCCCCCAAGGATCTATCCTTGGCCCCTTTGTATTTCTCATCTACATGCTGCCCCTCGGTGACATCATCTGAAAACACAACGTCAGGTACCGCATTGCAGGCTGACGACACCCAACTCTACCTCACCACCATCTCCCTCGACCCCTCCACTGTTTCTGATTTGTTACACTGCTTGTCCAACATCCAGTACTGGATGAGCAAAAATTTCCTCCAACTAAATATTGGGAAGACCGGCCCTCTCCCCGGCCACTGTCTGAGGCTGACCCAGACCGTTCACAACCTTGGCCTCCTATTTGACCCTGAGATGAGCTTCTAATCAGATGTCCGCTCCGTCACCAAAACCGCCTACTTCCACCTCTGTAACATCGCCCGTGTCTGCCCCTGCCTCAGCTCATCTGCTGCTGAAACCCTCATCCGTGCCTTGTTACCTCCAGACTCGACTATTCCAATGCTCTCCTGACCGGCCTCCCATCTTCCACCCTCCATAAACTTGAGCTCATCCAAAACTCTGCTGCCCC
The DNA here is from genome assembly GCF_035084215.1 of Heptranchias perlo. Classification (NCBI taxonomy): domain Eukaryota; kingdom Metazoa; phylum Chordata; class Chondrichthyes; order Hexanchiformes; family Hexanchidae; genus Heptranchias; species Heptranchias perlo. The sequence continues at coordinate 21,765,152 of NC_090362.1, forward strand.
GTATCCTAACTCGCACCAAGTCCCATTCTCCCATCACCCCCTGTGCTTACTGACCTACATCGGCTCCTGGTCCGGGAACATTCCAATTTAAAAATTCTCAACCTGGTTTTCAAATCCCTCCATGGCCTCGCCCCCTCCCTATCTCTGTAACCTCCTCCGGCCCCTACAACCCTCCGAGATCACTGCGCTCCTCCAATTCTTGCATCTTGAGCATCCCCGATTTTAATCGCTCCACCATTGGCGGCCGTGCCTTCAGCTGCCTCGGCCCTAAGCTCTGGAATTCCCTCCCTAAACCTCTCCGCCTCTCTCTCCTCCTTTAAGACGCTCCTTAAAACCTACATCTTTGACCAAGCTTTTGGTCACCTGTCCTAATATCTCCTTATGTGGCTCAGTGTCAAATTTTGTTTGATAAATCGCTCCTGTGAAGCACCCTGGGACATTTCCCTACGTTGAAAGCGTGATATAAACACAAGTTTCTGTTGAAGTCCCGTCCAGTCCTTTCCCCTGATCCACACATGCACTTTGCAGCAGGATCATTGGATGGCAGTCAGGTGGGAAGACCTGCCTGACCTGTCCCCTGTTGCTAATTGTAACACACGGCTGAGCTCAGAAGACCACATTGAAATAGAATATCCGGCATTTAGATACGATTCGATGCTTTATCACAAAATATTTTAAAGTTACTGGACCATTGCCTTTGAAAAGGACACTTAAAACGATGCGTATGGTGCTTAAAGAACAATAACATTAAAAAAGACACATTCTAGATACGCATATGTCAACTTTACCTCCAATTTGCATTAGTGAACAGCAAATTATCACAAAAACAACTCTTCTTTCAAAATTGCCCCAAAAGCACAGTGCAGAGTCGACAGCATTTACCTTTGCTTAATTCTGTCAGATTACTTCACTTGTTAATGTTAGATAATTGCAAGGGTGAGTTTTACAATAAGGTGGGTGGAGACAGTGGGAGAGGTTTAACCTCCGTGGGAAATAGCCTCCCTATCCACTCTGCTGGCGGTAGCCATTTATCGGAAGGTGTCAATTTTTCGCTGATGGTGTAACTTTATGTTTATGATGAGTACAACAAACAACTTGTATTTATAAAGCGCCTTTAATGTAGTAAAATGTCCCAAGGTGCTTCACAGGAGCATAATCAGACAGTATTTGACACCGAGCCATATAAGGAGATATTAGGACAGGTGACCAAAAGCTTGGTCAAAGAGGTAGGTCTTCAACTATCGAGGAGCGCCTTAAATGAGGAGAGAGAGGCAGTGAAGTTTAGAGAAGAAATTTCAGAGCTTAGGATCTAGACAGCTGAAGGCATGGCAGCCAATGGTGGAGCGAAGGAAATTGGGGCATGCACAAGAGGCCAGATTTGGTGGAAGGCAGCGTTCTCGGAGGGTTATAGGGCTAAAGGAGGTTACAGGGATAGGGAGGGGCGAGGCCATGGAGGGATTTGAAAATTAAAATTCGAGGAGTTAATGTAAAAAATATTTTGAGGTGCTTCACTTGTGGAAATACCAAGAGAAATGGATGCTGAGCCATGGAGAGAGAGGTTAGAGGGATGAACGTTAGCTTGGTTAAAAAACTGGGTTTTGAGAAGGCTTTTAAATGAGGAACGAGAAGGTGAAGGGTTTTGGGGAGAGACTTCCAGAAGATGGAGCCAAGGCAGCCAGAGATTCTGCCGCCAATGCTGGCCATAGGAAAACACAAAAGATCACGGTTCAAGGCCCAAAGTTTAATTAGTTGGGGTTACACGGAGTCTGGGGGAGGGGGGTTAAATGCATTGGGGTACACGGAGTCTGGGGGAGGGGGGTTAAATGCATTGGGGTACACGGAGTCTGGGGGAGGGGGGTCTGGGGGAGGGGGGTTAAATGCGTTGGGGTACACGGAGTCTGGGGGAGGGGATTAAATGCGTTGGGGTACACTGAGTCTGGGGGAGGGGGGTCTGGGGGAGGGGGTTAAATGCATTGGGGTACACGGAGTCTGGGGGAGGGGGGTTAAATGCGTTGGGGTACACGGAGTCTGGGGGAGGGGGGGTTGATGGGCAAGCAGGACTTAAGATGGAAGCAGTCACTTTGAGCTGATGTCAGTGCACAGTGCTGTTTTCAGTTGTGATGTAGTTTGTTTTCCACCTTGGTGCAGGGATGGAGGGTTATTTTTATCTGGGCACTCTGAGGAGAATGGTGTTCTCTGTGTTAAGTTGTGCACGTTATTTATTTCTTTCTCCAGTTTGACCTCTTACACTTGCACTCAATCCAAATTTGCAAGTGATCTGAATATGAAAATGCAAACTGCCAACTTTTTTCCCTGGAGAGTAGGAGGTTTAGGGGTGATCATATAGAAGTCTATAAAATAATGAGGGGCATAGATAAGGTAGATAGTCAAAATCTTTTCCCAAAGGTAGGGGAGTCTATAACGAGGGGGCATAGATTTAAGGTGAGAGGGGAGAGATACAAAAGGGTCCAGAGGGGCAATTTTTTCACTCAAAGGGTGGTGAGTGTCTGGAACGAGCTGCCAGAGGCAGTAGTAGAGGCGGGTACAATTTTGTCTTTTAAAAAGCATTTGGACAGTTACATGGGTAAGATGGGTATGGAGGGATATGGGCCAAGTGCAGGCAATTGGGACTAGCTTAGTGGTATAAACTGGGCGACATGACATGTTGGGCCGAAGGGCCTGTTTCCATGTTGTAAACTTCTATGATTCTATGATTCTAACTTTATTCATCAACTTTACTCACTACAATAACCTGAAATAACAAGTTAACGTAGAGTTGATCCAAAGTCGACCTATATGTGGTTACACAGGTCATTCTAGGCACAACATCACAAAGTAGGCGCCACAGTGATTAGAAAAACCACAATGTAGCTTCTTGTAACTGTACCAGGGATTCCAGTTCACACATCAAAGACCTTAAAGCGGAATTGAAATGCCCAGTTTATTTCACTGGACTGTTATTATTCTCATGTACTTGGAAACCAAATTAAGAACAAAATCCATTGCAATCTATTTTGAATCTGAGTTACAACAGCAACAACAACTTGAATTTATAAAGCGCTTTTAACATAGTAAAACGTCCCAAGGTGCTTCACAGGAGCGTTAACAAACAGAATTTGACACCGAGCCATTAAGGGGCACAATTTTAAAACTGAGCCGGGAAGGGGGCGGGGGGTCAAATTGAGGTCGGGAAACCCATTATTACGGGTTTCCTGGACATCCTTACAATTTTGACATAAGGACGTCTGTATTTTTTTTGTTGGTTTCCTGTCCGACTGAAAGGTTGAGTGACAGGTTGGTCTCAGTCGGATGGGAAAGCAGCCAGGGAGAGGACGTTTTCAGATATGTCTTCGGGTAAGTCTTTGCTTGTACGGATGGGGGGTGGCCGGGGGGTGATGGGTGGGCACAGGGGACAAGGGTGGGCATGGGTTGGCATAGGTTGGCATAGGGGTTGTGAGTCATGGGGGATGGGATTGGGGGTCAGTCAGGAGGGGAGGTGTCAGGATCGGGGGTCATTGCGGGGTCCACAATCGTTGAGAGGGGGAACGGGGGTCGGAGGATCGGAGTGGGGGGAAGGATCGGATGTCGGGGGTGGGGGGGTCGGAGTGGGGGGAGGATCGGTGTCAGGCGATCAGGGTCGGGAGTTGGAGGGGAGCATCGGGGTCGGGGGGGAGGATTGGGGGTTGGGGGTCCGTGATCGGGGGGGGTCCACGATCTCGGGGGTCGGGGGTCCGCGATCGTGCCTTTCTAGGCACCTACTTTTAGTCTCGCGCCTTCTTGCCTCCTTTCACAAGGCATAAAACAGAAGGCCCGGGAATCCTGGCCCCCCAGGGTTGAAATCGGGGATTCAAGAAAAATGGAGGCCTGTAGCCTTCTTGAAAGGTTTTAAGGCCCGCCCCACCTCCTGGGAGCAGGTTGGTCGCCCGCCCCTCTTCCCCTCTGGTGAAAACCAGAAATGGGCGGGTTGGAGGCAGTTTGGGGGCGGGTCTGAAATGGTGGCAATTTTCACTGCCCCCCCGCTCCCAACCCACCCATTTTTTACTTTGAAAATTGAGCCCCAGGTGATATTGGGACAGATGACCAAAAGCTTGGTCAAAGAGGTAGGTTTTAAGGAGCGTCTTAAAAGAGGAGAGTGAGACAGAGAGGTTTAGGGAGGAATTCCAGAGCTTAGGGCCCAGACAGCGTCTTAATTGCCCTCTGAAATGGCCTAGCAAGCCACTCAGTTGTAAAATCTCGCTACAAAAAGTCATAATAAGAATAAAACCGGACGGACCACCGGGCATCGCACCACTAGGCACCGGACACGACAACGGCAAAACACCAAGCCCAGTCGACCCTGCAAGGTCCTCCTTACTAACATCTGGGGACTTGTGCCAAAATTGGGAGAGCTGTCCCACAGACTAGTCAAGCAACAGCCTGACATAGCCATACTCACAGAATCATACCTTTCAGCCAATGTCCCAGACTCTTCCATCACCATCCCTGGGTATGTCCTGTCCCACTGGCAGGACAGACCCACCAGAGGTGGCAGTACAGTGATATACAGTCAGGAGGGAGTGGCCCTGGGAGTCCTCAACATTGACTCTGGACCCCATGAAATCTCATGGCATCAGGTCAAACATGGGCAAGGAAACCTCCTGCTGATTACCACCTACCGTCCTCCCTCAGCTGATGAATCAGTCCTCCTCCATGTTGAACACCACTTGGAGGAAGCACTGAGGGCAGCAAGGGCACAGAACGTACTCTGGGTGGGGGACTTCAATGTCCATCACCAAGAGTGGCTCGGCAGCACCACTACTGACCGAGCTGGCCGAGTCCTGAAGGACATAGCTGCTAGACTGGGCCTGCGGCAGGTGGTGAGCGAACCAACACGAGGGAAAAACTTACTTGACCTCGTCCTCACCAATCTACCTGTCGCAAATGCATCTGTCCATGACAGTATTGGTAGGAGTGACCACTGCACAGTCCTCGTGGAGATGAAATCCCGTCTTCGCACTGAGGACACCATCCAACGTGTTGTGTGGCACTACCACCGTGCTAAATGGGATAGATTCAGAACAGATCTAGCAGCTCAAAACTGGGCATCCATGAGGCGCTGTGGGCCATCAGCAGCAGCAGAATTGTATTCCAGCACAATCTGTAACCTCATGGCCCGGCATATTCCTCACTCTACCATTACCAACAAGCCAGGGGATCAACCCTGGCTCAATGAGGAGTGTAGAAGAGCATGCCAGGAGCAGCACCAGGCGTACCGAAAAATGAGGTGCCAACCTGGTGAAGCGACAACTCAGGACTACATGCATGCTAAACAGCGGAAGCAACATGCTATAGACAGAGCTAAGCGATTCCACAACCAACGGATCAGATCAAAGCTCAGCAGTCCTGCCACATCCAGTCGTGAATGGTGGTGGACAATTAAACAACTAACGGGAGGAGGAGGCTCTGCAGCCATCCCCATTCTCAATGATGGCGGAGTCCAGCACGTGAGTGCAAAAGACAAGGCTGAAGCGTTTGCAACCATCTTCAGCCAGAAGTGCCGAGTGGATAATCCATCTCAGCCTCCTCCCGATATCCCCACCATCACGGAAGCCAGTCTTCGGCCAATTCGATTCACTCCACGTGATATCAAGAAACGGCTGAGTGCACTGGATACAGCAAAGGCTATGGGCCCCGACAACATCCCAGCTGTAGTGCTGAAGACTTGTGCTCCAGAACTAGCTGCGCCTCTAGCCAAGCTGTTCCAGTACAGCTACAACACTGGCATCCACCCGACAATGTGGAAAATTGCCCAGGTATGTCCTGTCCACAAAAAGCAGGACAAATCCAATCCGGCCAATTACCGCCCCATCAGTCTACTCTCAATCATCAGCAAAGTGATGGAAGGTGTCATCGACAGTGCTATCAAGCGGCACTTACTCACCAATAACCTGCTCACCGATGCTCAGTTTGGGTTCCGCCAGGACCACTCGGCTCCAGACCTCATTACAGCCTTGGTCCAAACATGGACAAAAGAGCTGAATTCCAGAGGTGAGGTGAGAGTGACTGCCCTTGACATCAAGGCAGCATTTGACCGAGTGTGGCACCAAGGAGCCCTAGTAAAATTGAAGTCAATGGGAATCAGGGGGAAAACTCTCCAGTGGCTGGAGTCATACCTAGCACAAAGGAAGATGGTAGTGGTTGTTGGAGGCCAATCATCTCAGCCCCAGGGCATTGCTGCAGGAGTTCCTCAGGGCAGTGTCCTAGGCCCAACCATCTTCAGCTGCTTCATCAATGACCTTCCCTCCATCATAAGGTCAGAAATGGGGATGTTCGCTGATGACTGCACAGTGTTCAGTTCCATTCGCAACCCCTCAGATAATGAAGCAGTCCGAGCCCGCATGCAGCAAGACCTGGACAACATCCAGGCTTGGGCTCATAAGTGGCAAGTAACATTCGCGCCAGATAAATGCCAGGCAATGACCATCTCCAACAAGAGAGAGTCTAACCACCTCCCCTTGACATTCAACGGCATTACCATCGCCGAATCCCCCACCATCAACATCCTGGGGGTCACCATTGACCAGAAACTTAACTGGACCAGCCATATAAATACTGTGGCTACGAGAGCAGGTCAGAGGCTGGGTATTCTGCGGCGAGTGACTCACCTCCTGACTCCCCAAAGCCTTTCCACCATCTACAAGGCACAAGTCAGGAGTGTGATGGAATACTCTCCACTTGCCTGGATGAGTGCAGCTCCAACAACACTCAAGAAGCTCGACACCATCCAAGATAAAGCAGCCCGCTTGATTGGCACCCCATCCACCACCCTAAACATTCACTCCCTTCACCACCGGCGCACTGTGGCTGTAGTGTGCACCATCCACAGGATGCACTGCAGCAACTCGCCAAGGCTTCTTCGACAGCACCTCCCAAACCCGCGACCTCTACCACCTAGAAGGACAAGGGCAGCAGGCGCATGGGAACAACACCACCTGCACGTTCCCCTCCAAGTCACACACCATCCCGACTTGGAAATATATCGCCGTTCCTTCATTGTCGCTGGGTCAAAATCCTGGAACTCCCTTCCTAACAGCACTGTGGGAGAACCGTCACCACACGGACTGCAGCGGTTCAAGAAGGCGGCTCACCACCACCTTCTCGAGGGCAATTAGGGATGGGCAATAAATGCTGGCCTTGCCAGCGACGCCCACATCCCGTGAACGAATAAAAATAAATAAAAAAAAGCTGAAGGCACGGTCGCCAATGGTGGAGCGATGAAAATTGGGGATGCGCAAGAGGCCAGAAGTGAAGGAACGCAGAGATTGACAAAGGTTTCCAAGTGTAAATGTGCTGGAAAAGCATGATTTATTATTGATAATATTGTTCCTTGGTCATCCCTGTGCTACTTTGGACTTAGAGGCCTATGACTGAGAAGGGAGATTTCTTCTAGTCGATAAATTGGTAACTAGAGGCAGAAGTAGATAAAAATACATAGAAGTTACAACAAAGAAACAGGCCATTTGGTCCAACCAGTCCATGTTGACATTTACCATCCACGTGAGCAAAACAGTGCTATTCACATTTCCCCACCCTGTTCCCATTTCCCTTTATCCTCTTTTCCTTCATCTACCTAGTCAATCTAAACTTGACATAGTTTCTGCCTCAACCACTTACTCGGGAAGTAAATTCCACTGCCTCCCAATCTCTGTGTAAAGAAGTTTCTCTTGCTCACTGTTATAAATCTCTTACAATTAATTTTGTATCTAGCCCCTTGTTCTAAACCTCTCAATTACTGGAAACAGTCTGTCTCTATCTACCTTTTGCATCCTACCATAATTGTAAACGTTTCTATCAGAATCTTTGCTGTTCTAACAAAAAGAGTTCCAATTTTTCAAATCTTTTCATTGTATTTGTATTTCCTCATACTATCTTAGTAAATCTGTGTTTTGCCTTCTCTAAAGTTTCAATATCTTTCCTTTAATTTGGAGCCCAAAACTCCACGCAATACTCAAACTGGGGTTTTATTAAGGTTTTATATGGGCTCATCATTACTTTTTGGCTTTTACATTTTTTATGTAAGGAGTTAGGGAATAAATTAAAAAGCAGGACCTCTAAGGTAGTAATCTCAGGATTACTCCCAGTGCCACGTGTTAGCGAGAGCAGAAATAGGAGAATAGACCAGATGAATGTGTGGCTTGAGAGATGGTGTAGGAGGGAGGGGTTTAAATTCCTGAGGCATTGGGACCGATTCTGGGAAAGGCGGGACCTGTACAAGCTGGACGGGTTGCACCCAAGCAGAACCGGGACCAATATCCTCGTGGGGGCATTTGTTGTTCTGTTGGGGAGGGTTTAAACTAGTATGGCAGGGGGATGGGAACCAAAGGGCAGGTACAGATAGGACAAATTCAGACCAGGAAACAGGAAGTAGAAAAACAGTTAGTGACGTAGTTAGCGACTCAGAAAGGCAAAAGAAGCAAAGGTTAAATAGTGTTCAGCGCAGGAATTTGACGGGGTTAAAGGGGATATACTTCAATGCAAGGAGTATTACAAACAAAGCAGATGAGCTAAGGGCACAGATACACATGGCAGCATGTTATCATTGCTATAACGGAAACCTGGCTTAAAGAGGGGGATAATTGGCAGCTCAATATCCCTGGATACAGAGTTTTCAGGCAGGATAGAGTGGGTGATAAAAAAGGAGGGGGGGCAGCATTATTGGTTAAAGAATCAATTCCAGTTGTGAGAAGGGATGATCTGCTAAATGGATCATCAATCGAGGCCATATGGATTGAGCTTAGAAATAAAAAAGGGGCAGTCACACTAGGAGTGTACTATAGACCCCCGAATAGCGAAAGGGAGATAGAAGAACAAATATGTGGGCAAATTTCTGAGTGCAAAAATAAGAGGGCAATAATAGTAGGGGACTTAACTACCCGAACATCAACTGGGGTTCAAACAGTGTGAGGGGCTCAGAGGGCGCAAAATTCTTGATCGGTGTCCAGGAGAACTTTTTTAGCCCGTACGTGACAAGCCCAACAAGAGGGGATGCAATTCTGGATTTAGTCCTGGGAAATGAAGATGGGCAAGTGAATGAAGTGACAGTGGGTGACCATATTGGGGATAGTGACCACAATTCAGTTAGTTTTACCATTATTATGGAAAAGGACAGTTAAATCAGGAGTAAATGTTTTAAATTGGGGGAAGGCAAATTTTACAGAACTAAGAGGTGATTTGGCAGAAGTAGACTGGACACAACTACTTGAGGAGAAATCAGTGGCAAGTCAGTGGGAGGCACTAAAAAGTGAAATTCTACGGGTACAATGCAGACATGTCCCCTCAAAGAAAAAGGGTGGCACTGCCAAATTTAGAGCCCCCTGGTTGTCCAGAAGTATACGGAGCAAGATAAAGCAGAAAAGGAAAGCTTATGACTGTCACAGAAAACTAAATACTGCAGAAAGCCTAGAGGAGTATAGAAAGTACAGGGATGATGTAAAAAAGGAAATAAGGAAAGCAAAGAGAGGGCATGAAAAAATATTAGCTGGTAAGATTAAAGAAAACCCAAAGATGTTTTATCAGTACATTAAGAACAAGAGGATAGCTAAGGAAAAGGTGGGACCTATCAGGGATGATAAGGGTAACTTGTGTGTAGAAGCAGAGGATGTGGGTAGGGTTTTAAATGAATATTTTGTCTCCGTATTCACAAAGGAAAGGGATGATCCGGACGTAGTAGTTAAAGAGGAGAGGTGTGAAATATTGGATAAGGTCAACATAACGAGAGAGGAAGTACTAGAGGGACTGGAATCCTTGAAAGTTGATAAGTCACCAGGGCCGGATGGATTGTTTCCTGGGCTATTGAAGGAAGCCAGGGAGGAAATAGCGGATGCTCTGAGGATCATTTTCCAATCCTCACTAGATACAGGGGAGGTACCGGAGGACTGGAAGACGGCAAACGTAGTACCATTGTTTAAAAAAGGGTACGAGGGAAAGGCCGAACAATTATAGGCCGGTCAGTCTTACCTCGGTGGTGGGCAAATTATTAGAATCAATAGTGAGAGGTAGGCTGAACTGTCACTTGGAAAGGCATGGTTTAATCAGGGATAGTCAGCATGGATTTGTTCAGGGAAGGTCATGCCTTACAAATCTGATTGAATTCTTTGAGGAAGTGACAAGGAGGATTGATGAGGGTAGTGCAGTGGATGTTGTCTACATGGATATTAGTAAGGCATTTGACAAGGTCCCACATGGCAGACTGGTCAGAGAGGTAAAAGCCCATGGGATACAGGGAAATGTGGCGAATTGGATCCAAAATTGGCTCAGTAACAGGAAACAAAGGGTAAAAGTCGATGGATGTCTTTGCGAATGGAAATTCATTTCCAGTGGTGTGCCACAGGGCTCAGTGTTGGGTCCCTTGCTGTTTGTGGTATATATTAATGATTTGGACTTGAATGTAGGGGGCATGATTGGCAAATTTGCAGATGACACAAAAATTGGCCGTGTAGTTGATAGTGAAGAGGATAGCTGTAGACTCCAAGAAGATATCAATGGGTTGGTGGAGCGGGCGGAAAAGTGACAAATGGAGTTCAACCTGGAGAAGTGTGAGGTAATGCACTTAGGGAGGGCAAACAGTAAAAGGGAATACGCAGTAAACGGGAATATATTGAGAGGGGTAGAGGAAGTGAGAGACCTTGGAGTGCATGTGCACAGGTCCCTGAAGGTGGCAGTACAGGTAGATAAGGCCGTGAAGAAGGCATTCGGAATGCTCTCCATTATTAGCCGAGGTATAGAATACAAAAGCAGGGATGTAATGATGGAACTGTATAAAACGCTGGTAAGGCCACAGCTGGAGTATTGTGCGCAGTTCTGGTCACATTACAGGAAGGACGTAATTGCTCTGGAGAGGGTGCAGAGAAGATTTACAAGAATGTTGCCAGGGCTTGAAAATTGCAGCTATGTGGAGAGATTGGATAGGCTGGGGTTGTTTTCCTTGGAGCAGAGGAGGCTGAGGGGAGACTTGATTGAGGTGTACAAAATTATGAGGGGCCCAGATAGAGTAGACAGGAAGTACCTGTTTCCCCTAGCGGAGAGTTCAAGAACTAGAGGACATAGATTTAAGCTGATTGGCGGAAGGATTAGAGGGGACATGAGGAAAAACTTTTTTACCCAGAGGGTGGTGGGTGTATGGAATTCACTGCCCGAATTGGTGGTAGAGGCAGGGACCCTCAACTCTTTTAAAAAGTACATGGACCTGCACCTAAAGTGCTGTAAACTGCAGGGCTACGGACCGGGTGCTGGAAGGTGGGATTAGAATGGGCACCTGGTTCTTCTTCGAGCCAGCGCGGACACGATGGGCCGAATGGCCCCCTTCTGTGCTGTATCTTTTCTATGGTTCTATGGTTCTATTAGGTCTTGAAATAAAATCTGGAATTACATTAGTTTTTGTTTACAATCTTATAAACCTGCAGTGCTGCCTTTAATGCCCTGTAATCCTAAGCCCCCAAATCCCTCTGCTCTACAACAGCAACAAACCTGCTTCCATTCAGAGTGTAGATTTTTTTACCAATTATATCACATCACACTTACTGACTTTGAATTCCATGCTTCTTTTATTGCCCATTCCCCTATCTTATCAATCTTCTAAAGAATCATCTATTTGGGTATCACCTGCAAATTTTGACATCACTCCCTCTGGGCCTATTTGTAAATCATTGATAGGCCCAGTGGCCCGAGATACCACTGCCCAATTCAAACCTCTCTGAAAATCTGCCCTTAACTCCTACTCTGTTTTCTACCTTCTAACCAATTTTAATGCAGTTTGTTATTCCTCCCACCACCACCAATTCCATACATTTCCCTAAAAATCTCCGTGTGGTATCTTGTCAAAGACTTTCCTAAAGTCCATGTTTACTATATCTACTGCAACAAAGGCTTTCCTAAAGTCCATGTACACTACATCTACTGCAACAAAGACTTTCCTAAAGTCCATGTACACTACGTCTACTGCAACAAAGGCTTTCCTAAAGTCCATGTACACTACATCTACTGCAACAAAGGCTTTCCTAAAGTCCATGTACACTACATCTACTGCAACAAAGGCTTTCCTAAAGTCCATGTACACTACGTCTACTGCAACAAAGGCTTTCCTAAAGTCCATGTACACTACATCTACTGCAACAAAGGCTTTCCTAAAGTCCATGTACACTACATCTACTGCAACAAAGGCTTTCCTAAAGTCCATGTACACTACGTCTACTGCAACAAAGGCTTTCCTAAAGTCCATGTACACTACATCTACTGCAACAAAGGCTTTCCTAAAGTCCATGTATACTACATCTACTGCAACAAAGACTTTCCTAAAGTCCATGTACACTACATCTACTGCAACAAAGGCTTTCCTAAAGTCCATGTACACTACATCTACTGCAACAAAGATTTTCCTAAAGTCCATGTACACTACATCTACTGCAACAAAGATTTTCCTAAAGTCCATGTATACTACATCTACTGCAACAAAGATTTTCCTAAAGTCCATGTACACTACATCTACTGCAACAAAGGCTTTCCTAAAGTCCATGTATACTACATCTACTGCAACAAAGACTTTCCTAAAGTCCATGTACACTACATCTACTGCAACAAAGGCTTTCCTAAAGTCCATGTACACTACATCTACTGCAACAAAGATTTTCCTAAAGTCCATGTACACTACATCTACTGCAACAAAGGCTTTCCTAAAGTCCATGTACACTACATCTACTGCAACAAAGATTTTCCTAAAGTCCATGTACACTACATCTACTGCAACAAAGATTTTCCTAAAGTCCATGTATACTACATCTACTGCAACAAAGATTTTCCTAAAGTCCATGTACACTACATCTACTGCAACAAAGGCTTTCCTAAAGTCCATGTACACTACGTCTACTGCAATTCACCCATCTACCATTTTTGTTACCTCCCCAAAAAACATTTTTCAAGCATGATCATCCCCTTTGAAACCTGCACTGGCTACTTCAATTTCTCTTTCCCTCTAGAGAAAGGGCAGCGGATGGGCATTAACTGGATAATTCTTCCAGAGAGCCTGCACAGAAACGATGAGCCAAATGGCCCCCTTCTTGCTGTAAATTCTATGTGCAATAAATTAGTGTTTATAAAAAAAGCACAACCGAATAAATCTCCCCACCTATGTTAGCAACACAGTTTCAGTGTCACTTTAAATGTAGAGATAAATTCTTAGAGTATAAGGATGAAGAATGCGAATGGAATTCTGTAAACCTTCATTTCAATAAACAGCCTAATAAGAACAAGAGGTGAGATAATAAGATCTGTCATTCACCTCAAAGCAAGTAAATGATAAATGTGCAGTCAGGTTTAATAGAACCTACATGCAGTTATAAAGTGGTAACTTAACAGGTGACCTTTATGACATTGATGTTACTTTGATTCTAAATGTGTTTATTTCAAGCCCTGCTAAGCTTGCCTTCAATCAGTCCCCATGAAGCATAGAGCTGAAATGAAACAAATCAGATTGGTACTGACAGAGCAAGATGGTCACCAACAGTCATCAGTTATATCTAATTTTATTGTGAAGACTCAGAAGTCTTCTGTTTGATGATGTTGATCTTGGGAGTTCTGCCCAGTTATTACATTGCGTGTACCTCATAAATTGTGCATGCAATGCTTCATTAGAGTAAGTTATTGAAAACCACATAATCTCTTTGAACTTGTGCTTTTATTTCACAATTATATCAATGTCGTTTATTATGGCACAGTTTGATACCCATATGACTGATTATTTATTGAATAATAATTTGGGGGGAAAATGGGCTACTTCACAATGAATCAATTTTTATTTTTGCTGAATATCACGATGAAGAAATGTAATCACACAGAGAGAGGCAAGGTCATTGGCAGCACTCTAGTGCGTCGCGTGGTGTGTACAAGCTCCCCTGACAGGAATAATAAAGAAATGGTTCATTTGGTATCTCTCAGTTGATGCTGGAACATCTTTTTTACAACCGAATCTGCCCAATTATCAGTTAAGTACATCCGTGCAGATTACAGAGTTGGCTGTTCAGGCTGCAATATATGTGCACATAGAGATGGATGTCCATTCTTACCTGTATTCCCAAGAAAGCAATATCAGATTATACATTCAAATGGATCACTCATCCTAATGATGGCCATTACTAGAAAAGCTCAACACAAGCTCGAGGAATAGCACCTCATCCACGGCGCACACCCCATGATTTTTGATCCAGTAATATTAGTGGGCAGAAAATCACTGGCTGCATTCTCATGATTTCTTAAGCTGTGACCCTACATTACAATATTACAACAGTAACTACACTTCAAAAAGTACTTCATTGGCTGTAAAGCGCTTTGAAACGTCCTTAGATCTGAAAGGCGCTAGAAAATGCAAGTTCTTTCTTCCTCTGTATGTGCAGAGCTCAGTTTTCCTGGCCAGAGACAAACATGGGAGCTGACAGTATAACATGGCCCATATCACTCGGAGACCAGTGCCTGCAATGTAAAAACACGCTTAGTAACTTCTCCAAATGCCTCTAAAGACCTTCATTTAGTTTTAATGACACCCTTGTTGTTCATTTGACCTTCTGAGATCTCCATCTTAGTAGATCCTTGAATAACTTCTGTTCAATAGTTTTTGATCTGTATGTTGATTGATAGCTTATTTTGTGTAAGAGCTCTAAACATAATCATGTTGTTGCTTTAGCAGTTCATAAACATGTAGGTCACTGTGACCTTTATGGTAATAAAACTTAATGTAGTTTTGGTATACCAATTAGAGAAGCAAATGGTTGCATTTTAATGCCTTTGTTAGACATATGGGGCCAGGGTGAGGGAGAGGCACTGAAGAAAACTGCTTCCCCTGCACCCTCCATGTTATAGAGTGCAGGCACTGGTAACTCTATCATCATAGATGGAGGCTATTTGGCCCATTGTGTTTACACCAATGCTAGCTCCACAGCAGTGCTGTCTGCTCTAATCCCATTTCCCTTCTTTTTCCCCTTCAAGTGTTTAACTAATTCCCTCCTATACTTTTACCCTTTAAGTGTCAAGCTTAGCCTATTGATTGTACTCTTGCCTCACATTCAGAAAGTTGTAGGTTCAAGCACCACTCCAGGATCTGAGCACATAATCTAGGCTGGAGCTTCGGTGCAGTACTGAGGGAGTGCCACATTGTTGGAGATGCCGTCTTTCACATGAAATGTTAAAGTGATGTCCTGTCTATCTTCTCAAAAAGATCCAGTGGAACTTTTTTTTTTAAAAAGAAAAGCATGGAGTTCTCCCAACATCCAGGCTGACATTCATCCATCAACCAACACCACCAAAAACACTTTATCTGGTCTTTGATCTCATTGTTGTTTGAGGGATCTTGCTGTGTGCAAAATTGTCTGCGACTTTTGCCTACAAAACAACAGTGGCTGCACTTTAAAGGTAATTTGTTGGCTGTAAAGTGCTCTAGGAGGTCCTGAGGTAATGAAAGGCGCTATATAAATGCAAATCTTTCTATCTTTCTTTCATTTAGCCCAACTAGTCTGTGTCAGTATTTACCTTCCATGTGAGCACATTGTCCTGATCACATTTACCCATCCTGTTCCCAAATTCCTTCACCCTTTTTCCTTTATCATCCTATCCAATCTAATCTTGAATATCGACACAGTTTCTGCCTCAATCACTTATCATGGACATGAATTCCACAGCCTCTCAACTCTCTAGGGCTGATTTGAACTCTCCCCTCCCGCCCGGTGGGAATGGTGCAGGGGGCAGGGGTTAAGATGGTGGAGGGGGTTCACACTGCATTCCCTCCCTCCGCCTGTGCCGGTTCTTCAAAAGATTTATCCAATTAATCCCCCTCCCCTGCTCTTTACCAATACATAGAATTAGATAGAATGTACAGCTCAGACACAGGCCATTCGGCCCAACTTGTCTATGCTGGTGTTTATGCTCCACAGAGGCTTCCTCCTTCCTACTTTAACTAACCCTATCAGCATTTCCTTCTATTCCTTTCTCCCTCACGTGATTACCTAGCTTCCCCTTAAATGTATCTACACTATTCGCCTCAACTATTCCTTGTGGTAGTGAGTTCCACATTCTCACCACTCTCTGGGTAAAGAAGTTAGATACCTTCTAAGTTTTTCTGTTTGAAATATAAGTCTACTTCCCTTTGGGCAACTGTACATTGTTGGAAGTGCACAGGCGTGTGCGTGTGCGTGTGCGTGTGCCTGTGTGTGTGTGCGTGTGCATGCATGCATTTGTGTGCACATGTGTGTGTGCATGTGTGCGTGTGTGTGTACCTATGTGCCAGTGCGTGCATGTGTGTGTGCCTGTGTGCATGTGCAGCGTGTGTGCATGCGTGTGCGTGTGTGTGCCTGTGTGCGCATGTGTGTACCAGTGTGCCTGTGCATGTGTGCGTGTGTGTATACATTGGGTGAGGACAGGACCAAGCTTGGCTATGAGGCCCCCTTCCTGCAATCAAATAGCTGGCCAGCACTGACCGTCAAGACTCAGACATTAATAATGACCACTTGTGTGAGGCAGCAGAGAAGGCTCGCTTCCCGTGAAACAATATCCCAGGAAAGAGTCACAGCACCTGCGAGAAAGGAAGGAAAGGCAGAAAACGGGGGGGGGGGGGGTGGGATGGGAGGGAGGGAATCACAGACTTCAAATTAAAAACGCACAACAAATATTGATTTGCGACCATTTGTGATCAATCAAGCACAGATTCTGTGAAAAAGACGATGACCTCCGACCTGTTCCTGTTCCATTGCGGTAACTGTGCTGGAAGTGTGGCAGAAATGCCATTTACAGCAGCAGAGCAAGAAAGAGCAGCTCTGAGGAAATTCCCAGCCTACTTCTGAAAAAACCTGAAACGTTAAGTGTGCTATTAAACTCAATGACCCTTCTATAAAGAGTTTTAACACCTGGAAACGACCACATAGTAGATACAATGATTACCCTACGAAAAGTAATTCATTGAATGTGAAGAGCATTGAAATGTCTTGGAGAACAGATATGATGCTGTATAAATGTAAGCTCATTATTTCTCAGATTGTTGACTCCAATAATAGGAGTCTTACGTTTACGAAGCCCAGATAATCAGGCTCACAGCAAGCAATTGCCTTTAATGATTTTTGTTAACAGCGCTACAAAATACAGAGCAAAAGGTTATAGTTACCCCTCTCGGAACAGAGATATAGTGGCTTCACTGAGCAGTCGTCTCTCGAGCGTGTTCTAACAATCTGGTGGCTATGTGCACATTATATAGGTAGCTTGCAGCTGTCCTCGCACAATAGTGACCATGAAATGACTATATCTTGACCCCTTTGAACTCTTCTGTCAGATATAGTTACCAGTTTCCCATTGTTCAGCAAGCCCACCATGGCCTCATGGTTACACATCCTCTTTTCAATACAATAAGGTTCAGGGGGCGCAAGGACACTTGCTATCAAAACTGCACAACCAAACATTACTCAAGAGATAAAGGCATACATTGAGAAATGACATAGTGACTTTTGTTATTTTGAAGTACACATTTTGACGTTAGTTCATCTGACCAGGCTGACCCTGCAGATTGCTGACCAGCAGGCTTCTTAACTTGGTGCAAACATCTGCTAATTTTCCTTCATAAGCAAAAAGCATAGTGGCATTAAGCATCCTTAGCCAACTCAGTGGGGTCTCGTTGGGCCTGAGGCCTACCGTTTCCCCCCTTTGCTGCCCTCACTACTGTGAATCGGCAGCGTGGAGGAGGTTCCACTGCTGACAGGGAACAAAGTCAGTCGTCTCTTGAGCCATTTGCTGATGTAGCATTGCGTGTTTAAACATGGTCTTAATGTAGCAAATAACTATCATTTGCGCTACTATTAAAACTCTTAAAATAAAAATCAAAGCCTTAAAATTTATTTCTCCTTAAGTACTGCCATAAATGAGAAAATCATCCCACTGTATAAAATAAAGACTTGCATTTATATAGCACCTTTCACACCCTCAGGATCGCTTAACAGCCAGTACTTTTGAAGTGTAGTTAATGTAGGAAATGCAGCAGCCAATTTGCGCACAGCAAGGTCCCACAAACAGCAATTTGATATTGACCAGATAATGTTTTAGTGAAGTTGGTTGAGGGATGAATATTGGCCAGGACACTGGGGAGAACTTCCCTGCACTTTTTCAAAATAGTGGAATGGGATCTTTTATATCCACCTGAGAGGGAAAACAGGGCCTTGGTTTAACATCTCATCTGAAAGTCAGCATCTCCAACAGTGCTGGCACTGGATTGTCAGCCTAGATTATGTGCTTAAAGCTCTGGAGTGAGACCTGAACCCATAACATTCTGATTCAGAGGCAAGAGTGTTACCCCACTGAGCCACATTAGCACCCAATAGTTCTTCCAAAGCTTGTTTATTGCAGTCCACGTGTGATGAATTACTTTAATGAAATGTTCCCTTTTCCTGGCCATTAACTGCTCCAACTTATACGACAGTGTAGGAGAACGCATACTGAAATACGGTACCTCCCTCTGTAAGCTTTCCTCTATCTCGATACCAACTGTCCGGATGGGGCACTAACGTGTTTATCCCTATCATGGTCGGTTCATTAATCTGAATAAAGAAGTTAAGTGGTTGCCAGTAAAAGTTTTCAGATTGGTGGTTATGCAGAAAGTGTCATCGCTTACCTGAGCCACATTAACCATGTCGTGTTGTGTAGTCGTGAGGTAAGGGGCATGTTAGGGACCTGTTCTTCAGTGCATATCAGTTGTCTCAAATGTAACACATATCACTCCTGCACACATATCCCATGACAATGCAACATGACGTATCGGGGTGGGGGCCACTCTCGGTCCTCCGAGCGATAGATCAACAATTGGATGTGGTGTGACTACTGCTAAGTTGTACATAGACCTTAAGTCTACCCCATCTAAGGGTTTTGCACCTGGGTTTTACATATTGGAGACCTGATAAGATGATTTACAAATGCAAGTTAATTATTTCTCAAATGGTGTTTTGTGTGCAACTGCAATCATCAACATATTCAAACAAAGTGAGAACACTGTGCTGGCAGCATGGTCGGCACCCTTGGTATTGACCTGCTTTTTTATCTTCTATCAAGCTCCCAGACTGCTGGAACCTACTCCACTTTACCACGTTTTGTGTTTCCATTTCGACCTGCCGTATCCCTCACCTGCTTTATATCTATTCACACATTCTCTGTGTCTCGTAAATATCTGATTTCTTTGAAATTTCTCATTATGCCTCCTATTGTCTCATGCAAATATCACCTTCTCTCATTTAACTATCTCCTGTTTAAACACTTCACAGGTCATTCTGTCTCTTTTTCTGTGTGCATGTGTGTCTGTATATGTATTTGCATCTGTATATGTGTCCATGTGTGTGTCTGTGAGTTTGTGTCTGTGTGAGTCTGTGTATTTGTGTATATATGTGAGTGTGTGTATATGTGTATGTGTGTGTGCACCTGTATGTGTGTATATATATATATGTGTGTGTGTGTATCTGTATGTATGTGTGTGTATATATGTGTGTATATATGTGAGTGTGTGTATATATGTATGTGTGTATATATGTATATGTGTGTATATGTGAGTGTGTATATATATATATATATATATATATGTGTGTGTGTATCTGTACGTATGTGTGTGTATATATGTGTGTGTATATATGTGTATGTGTGTGTGTATATGTGTGTGTGTATATGTGTGTGTGTGTTTTTCCTCCCCCTTCCTGTTGTTCAGTTCCTTTTTAAAAGTTGTCCATCTGTAATATCCTCCAGTTTTGACAAAGGATCCATACCTGAATCATCAGCTCCTCTGTTTTCTCCACAGATGCTGCCTGATCTGCGGAGTGTTTCCAGCATTTTCAGTTTTTGTTTCAGATTCCAGTATCCCAGTTTTTATTTATTCCAAGTACTGCGTTTAGATTTAAGAGTGAGTTAGGAGGCAGCTTTTAGTTCTACTATTCATGTGCACTTATTTAACAGAAATGTTCACTCAACTAGTATCGATGCAAATTGAGCAGCAATTTTTGTTTTGGCATTTGACTGGCTTTTTGGATAAAAAAAATGTTTTTCAAGTTTAATGCCAGACTGCGGTGCTTTAGGATTTTCTGAGGTTAAATTGAAGCATTGAATCAAAGAGAAAAAATTAAATTAATAAAAAGAAAAGAAAGAACTTATATTGCACTTTTCATGACCTCAGGATGTCCCAAAGTGCTTCACAGCCAATGAATTACTTGTGAAGTGTAGTCACATTGTAATGTGGGTAAACATGGAGCCAATTCGTGTACAGTAATGTCCCACAAACAGCAATGAGAAATGACCAGATAATCTGTTTTAGGTGTTCGTTTGAGGGATAAATATTGGCCAGGACACCAGGAGAACTCTCCTGCCCTTCTTCGAATAGTGCCATGGGATCTTTTATGTCCATCTGAGAGGGCAGATGGGGCCTCGTTTTAAAGTATCATCCAAAAGACAGCACTTCCGACAGTGCAGCACTCCCTCAGCACTGCACTGAAGCATTAGCCTGGATTATATGCTTAAGTCCTTGGAGTGGGACTCTGAACCCACAGCCTTCCGACACAGAGGTGAGTGGGCAACCCACTGAGCCAAGGCTAACACCAAAAGTACAAAATATATGTGTTAAATAAGAACACTGTCATCTTCTCACTATGGTTACGATGTGACTTAACACAGAGCAACAAGCGGAAGCCTCCGCGCTGTGTTTACAATGCCACTAACAGTGACCAGGGGAAATCGTGTCCGTTCTTCCCATCTCCTTCACCTCCCCCAACACAACTTTTTAGGATAACCTCAGGAATACTGGCAGCTTGATGAATTTTTTTAAAGTTTTCAAATGATCATTCCGCAAAATTCAGGCTCCTCGGGGGTTTCTGAGGAGTAACATATGGGGAAATATCTTTCTAATTTACTATAGCTTTTGTACTGTCACAATTCAATCGCAAATAATATACAGATTATGCTTTTTTAAAAGAAAGTTATGCATTTTTCACGGTTATAAATAATTTTGAAGCTTCTCATTTTACGATTTGCTCACACGGTACTTTTTTTTTCTTATGAAGTCCAAACTTGTGATATTAAAATTATGTAAACATTTCACTCGTACTGCAGGCTGAATGCTTGGGAGAGTGGTGCTACATCATTCTGGACATTATAGTCATATAACTCGACAGATGACACTTTGTGGCTTTCTCTACATAAAATGGGAGTTATATTAATAGGTTAACTAAAGGTCACATCATGGCAGAGCGGTTAAGTGTCTTAACCATGTATCCCATTACATTTGACCATAAATCTCTCCTTTTGTGCTTATAAATATTGTCCAAGTCCCAGGATGTGAAATATACATTTCCCGTAATGAGCTCTTGAGGTAAACATGTCAAATCTAATACAAATATTCGATTCTGATTTGAACTAGATTTGGGACTGGGGTTTTGGTATGCAGAACTGAGACAGTCAGACAAAAAAACAACAGATTTGGATGCAGAATGAGTGACGTGGCTACAAGACACTGTTACAATGAAGTTTATCAATGACAAAAACATTTCCACCATGAACAGCACAACTCCACAGCCAACCACCAGAGGTTCAACAACAACAACAACAACAACAACAACAACATGCATTTATATAGCACCTTTAACGTAGTAAAACGTCCCAAGGCGCTTCACACAAAGGTTATCAGACAAAATTTGACACTGAGCCACATGAAGCGTTATTAGGACAGGTGACCAAAAGCTTGGTCAAAGACGTAGGTTTTAAAGAGCGACTTGAAGGAGGAGGGGGAAATAGAGAGATGGAGAGGTCTAGGATGGGAATTCCAGAGCTTAGGACCTAGGCCGCCAATGGTGGGACGATTAAAATCGGAGATATGCAAGAGGTCAGAATTGGAGGAGTGCGGAGATTTCAGGGGGGCTGGAGGAGGATACAGAGATAGGGAGGGATGGGGCCATGGAGAGATTTGAAAACAAGGATGAGAATTTTAAAATCGAGGCATTGCCAGACCAGGGGCCAATATAGGCCAGCGAGGACAGAGGTGATGGGTGCGAGTTAGGATGCGGGCAGCAGAGTTTTGGATGAGCTCAAGTTTGCGGAGGATGGAAGATGGGAGAACAGCCAGGAGAGCATTGGAATAGTCAAGTCAAATGCCATAAGCAATCCATAGGGATATGAGTAACCAAAGGTTGAGTTACCGTGCCTCCACAAACTCTCCAAACTCCCTGCGTACCATATGGATCAGATGCAGATTAAATATCTCAGAGCAAAGTAAAGTTCATTGTGCCACTGGATAGTTTAGTAAAATATTCATAAAAATATTTGTGGACAATATTTTCCTTAACCTTTTATGGTTCAACTGGCTATGGAGTTCATTAAGGCACCAAATGAAACAGATAACTTTCCAAAACTGGCTAAATTCATACAGGTTTTATTCACTAACATGAAAATCATGCTTAATACTTCGAACATGGTAGCAGACGTACTGCTATATTCATCCTTTCTGATGAAAGGTCATCAACATCTGTTTCTCTCTCTCCACAGTTGCTGCCTGACCTGCTGAGTGTTTCCAGAATTTTCTATTTTTATTTCATCCTTTCTGACATTCTTATATCAAAGCAAATCGGATAATAGGAAAATATAAAAGGACAGAAAACAAAACAACATGGTCCAACAAGCCCGGTAAGTCTCAGCCCTACCTTCCAGCCTATTTGTCATTTCCTTCAGTCCCTTCATTCTTTAATGCAGGTGTGTTTTTGCTAATGTGGGGAGAAAGTCAACTTAATTGGTTCTGTGAAGATTTTTTTCCATGCTATTTGTTTAGAAAAGTGGGATGCAACCTCCTTGGTAGCAGACTGTAGGAATACTCCACCTGGTGTGATGGAAGAACCATACAGATCAAGAGGTGACCTCAGATGGACAGTAGTTGAGGTCATTGTAATTGGCCTCAGTTTGTTTGGACTTGGATGAGAGGAAATATTAGCCCCGATTGCTATCCAGTGACAGGAAAGTGTGCATGTGTGAATACTGTGTGAGGAAAAGATTGGATTCAGCTGTTATGGCCTCACAGTTAAATAGCCCACTGTTTTTTATTGTCTGGGCTCATGCATGAATATTGGACAGTTCATTGAGTTACGGAAGGACTGGTGCCAGGGCAGCCAACAAAAGTCAGCACTTTCAGGAGAAGAGGGAAGAAAATTGAAAGAAACGTAACGTGGGATTGAGCAAATAAGGAAGGAAACTACTCATTAAAATAAAATGAAAGAAAATGCTCCATTCCCCTTCTCCCATCCTTTTATTGCTGGGATGCAGTTCCACAATTGTCCATATGAAGTTCCTCTGTCTGCTATTTTAACCGAGCCATTTATTTTAACATAGTGTACAGAGAAATGTTCACTGATATCACCAACAGTAATTTCTAGATGAATGAGATGAGAAGATCCCAAAAGAACAGGGTCCTGGGACCAAAATAATTTTTGCTTGAGCCCAATCTGATCATTTCACAGGGTCTGAAATCCTTCCAATTGCTTGTCCTAAGCTTCCAATCTAATTCCATAGAATTTTCCATCATGAAGTCCAGAGGTTTTTTTTTATTCATTCATGGGATGTGGGCATTGCTGGCGAGGCTGGCATTTATTGCCCATCCCTGATTGTCCTTGAGAAGGTGGTGGTGAGCTACCTTCTTGAACAACTGAGTGTCTTACTAGGCCATTTCAGAATCAATCACATTGCTATGGGTCTAGAGTCACATCTAGGCCAGACTGGGTAAGGACAGCAGGTTTCCTTCCCTAAAGGGCATCAGTGAACCAGATGGGTTTTTATGACAATCCAACAGTTTCATGGCCACCATTACTTATACTAGTTTATTTTTATTCCAGATTTTATTTAATTAATTGAATTTAAATTCCCCCCAGCTGCTGTGGCAGGATTTGAACTCATGACTCTGGAATATTAGTCCAGGCCTCAATCCAGTAACATAACCACTGTGCTACCGTACTATACTACCTTATGGTGTCTATTACATCTTGGTATAGGAGCACTGCAAAAAACAAACCTAGAAATTATGTAAAAATCAAAAATACAGCGGATGCTGGAAATCTGAAATAAAAACAGAAAATGCTGGAAATACTCAGTAAGTCAGGCAGCATCTGTGGAGAAAGAAACAGAGTTAACGTTTCAGATTGATAACCTTTCGTCAGAACTGGAAGAAGTTGAAGATTAAACAGTTTTTAAGCAAGTACAGAGCCAGGGAAAGAGGGGGAAGGAGGAGGGAGGAAGAGGAGGAGGAAAGAACAAAAGGGAAGGTCTGTGATAGGGTGGAGGGCAGGAGTGATTAAATGATAAAAGGGATGATGGTGGAAGGCAAGGAGGGTGGGAATGGGACAGGTAAAGAAACAAAAGATGGGTCTAGAGGAGCTGTAAATGGCAACATCAGAACCATTACCAGCACCTGCTGTCCATAAAAATGGGAGCAGTGGTTATGATCTGAAGTTATTGAAATCAATGTTGAGGCCAGAAGGTTGTAAAGTGCCTAAACGAAAGATGAGGTGCTGTTCCTTGAGCTTCCGTTGAGTTTCATTGGAACAGTGTAAGAGGCCGAGAACAGAGAGGTCAGAGTGGGAGTGGCACAGGGAATTAAAATGGCAAGCAACCAGCAGATCAGGGTCATGCCTGTGCAGAGATGTTCAGCAAAGCGATCACCCAATCTGCGTTTGGTCTCCCCAATGTAGAGGAGACCGCATTGTGAGCAGCAAATACAGAGTACTAAATTGAAAGAAGTACAAGTAAATCGCTGTTTCATCTGGAAGGAATGTTTGGGCCCTGGATGGTGGGAAGGGAGGAGGTAAAAGGGCAGATGTTGCATCTCCTGCATTCGCATGGGAAGGTGCCATGGGAAGGAGATTGGGAGTTTGGGGGTGATGGAAGAGTGGAGCAGGGTGTTGCGGAGAGAGCAATCCCTTCGGAATGCTGAAAGGGGAGGGGAAGATGCGTTTAGGGGTGGCATTGGACTGGAGGTGGTGGAAATGGCGGAGGATGATATGTTGAATGTGGAGGCTGGTGGGTGGAAGGTGAGGACAAGGGGGACCCTATCATGGTTCTGGGAGGGAGGGGAAGGGGTGAGGGCAGAATTGCGAGAAATAGGTCGGACATGGTCGAGGGCCCTGTCAACTACAGTGAAGGGGAATCCTCGGTTGAGAAGAAAGGAAGACATATCGGAAGCACTGGTG
Organism: Heptranchias perlo; assembly: GCF_035084215.1. Taxonomy (NCBI): domain Eukaryota; kingdom Metazoa; phylum Chordata; class Chondrichthyes; order Hexanchiformes; family Hexanchidae; genus Heptranchias; species Heptranchias perlo. The sequence continues at coordinate 21,790,402 of NC_090362.1, forward strand.
TGGCATCGTCAGATCAGATACGATGGAAACGGAGAAACTGGGAGAATGGAATAGAGTCCTTACAGGGAGCGGGGTGGGAGGAAGTATAATCAAGGTAGTTGTGGGAGTCGGTGAGCTTATAATAGATATTGGTGGATAGCCTAGCTCCAGAAATGGAGATAGAGAAGTCAAGGAAGGGAAGGGAAGAGTCGGAGATGGACCATGTAAAGGCGAGGGAAGAGTGGAAATTGGAAGCAAAGTTGATGAAATTTTCCAGTTCGGGTCAAGAGCAGGAAACGGCATCGATACAATCATCAATTAACCGGAAAAAGAGGTGAGGGAGGGGATCTGAGTGGGACTGGAACAAAGAATGTTCCACGTATCCCACAAAAAGGCAGGCATAGTTGTGGCCCATACAGGTTCCCATAGCGACATCTTTTATTTGGAGAAAATGAGTGGAGTCAAAGGAGAAGTTGTTCAATGTAAGAACAAGTTCAGCCAGGCAGAGGAGGGTGGTGGTGGAAGTCATGTAGGTGCCCCTCCAAGTGAAGAATTTTATTTGAATCTCCTTTAGTGTCAAAAAATGGACCCAGTTCTCAGATACTTTATAGCCCAGCAAACATTAAATTGATTTTCAATTATCTTTTGTACTTTGTTGCCCAATTGATTTTTTTTTGCTTCATACCTCTGTGAAACTCACTGGGACATTTTTTCTGCTTTAGAGGTGCTCTAAAAATGCAAATTGGTGTTGAAGGTCTTCTCTGCATTTGTGACGTTACCGGATGTAGCTCACATGCAATTTTTGGAATAATTCAGGGATCCTGTACAAAGTTATGGGGCTTGCTGATACATGCAGTGTTCCTGGGTGGACTCCACTCTGTAACGATCAGTATTGGCTTGCTGCCTTGAAAGGCTTCATTTTGTATTAACCTAACATTTGATGTGTGATTGCTTAGTTTAAAGTTGCGTTACCAAATCAAATATTCAAAGGTCTTTGATAAATTAAATTGGAAACAAGTGATGATTAAGGCAATTAAAACCTCACATTCTTTTCCACTGGGTAAATTTAACAACAGTTACTGCACCTACATATAAATACAAGTATTTCTTTTTATTTTGCTGCTTTTGTCTGAATATCCTGAGCCAAGCCATAGCACAGAGATAAGATCTGTTATCAATATTTCCTCATCTCATCATACCGTATCCATTTTATTATGATGTGGAGATGCCGGTGATGGACTGGGGTGGACAAATGTGAGGAGTCTTACAACACCAGGTTATAGTCCAACATCTTTATTTGAAATCACAAGCTTTCGGAGCTTTGCTCCTTCGTCAGGTGAAGTGAAGAGATGCATAAAGACACAGCATATATAGTCAGAGAACAACGCCTGGTGATTACAGATAATCTTTCTAACTGCCCTTTATCACACCTCGGCAGAGAGATAATCACAGCAATCAAAGGGGTAAATGGTGTTAAAACAGGTTAGTCAGGGAAACATTACATCCAAGAATACTGAGGTGGGGTCACAAGGGGTTAAATTTAGCAGATGCTGGGGTTTGTATTAAAAACAGATAACTTTTTTTTGCTGGAAATCGCAGCAGGTCCGGCCGCATCTGTGTATGGAGAACAAGCCAACTACGACTTGAGTCTGGATGACTCTACGTCAGGTGGGGTTACATGTAGCGTGACATGAACCCAAGATCCCGGTTGAGGCCGTCCTCATGGGTGCGGAACTTGGCTATCAATTTCTGCTCGACGATTTTGCGTTGTCGTGTGTCTCGAAGGCTGCCTTGGAGAACGCTTACCCGAAGATCGGAGGCTGAATGTCCTTGACTGCTGAAGTGTTCCCCGACTGGGAGGGAACCCTCCTGTCTGGCGATTGTTGCGCGGTGTCCGTTCATCCGTTGTCGCAGTGTCTGCATGGTCTCGCCAATGTACCATGCTCCGGGGCATCCTTTCCTGCAACGTATGAGGTAGACAACGTTGGCCGAGTCACAGGAGTATGAGCCATGTACCTGGTGGGTGGTGTCCTCTCGTGTGATGGTGGTATCTGTGTCGATGATCTGGCATGTCTTGCAGAGGTTGCCGTGGCAGGGTTGTGTGGTGTCGTGGACGCTGTTCTCCTGAAAGCTGGGTAATTTGCTGCGAACGATGGTCTGTTTGAGGTTGGGTGGCTGTTTGAAGGCGAGTAGTGGAGGCGTGGGGATGGCCTTAGTGAGGTGTTCGTCGTCATCGATGACATGTTGAAGGCTGCGAGTTTTATTATTCATTCTCGAGGGTGTATTGAGTGAGGGCTCCTGGGTGCGGATAAGTTCCATTCAACTCAATTCAAAGTATCCAGTTTGGTTCTAAGTACTTGATTGAATAGTTAACATCTGCACTTCCAATCAAGTGATCAGATTTCCCCATAAATACTAACAGATTTAAGTTATTTTGGGTACAATCTATCATAGGAGGCAGCCTAGGGGAAAATAATTGTCACCAGAGCCGGAATGCACTTTTGACTAATATTTGTCAACATAACATTGACCGTACTTCAAAAGTAATTTATTTATCCTATGCCATACCAAGTGCTGCTCACACCTGTCCTCACTACATTGGCTTCTACCTCAAATTTAAAATTCCCATCCTTTATGTTTAAATTCATTCATAGCCTCACTTCCCCCTCTCTCCGTAACTTACCCCCACCCCCCGCCTACAAACTCTCCATGCCTTTGATTCGGCCACTTGTGAATCCCCCCCCTCCCCCACCTCCTTTAGCCCCATTATTAGCAGCCATGCCTTCAGCTGTCTAAACTGTATGTTTTGGATTTCCCTAATAATTCCTCCAACTCCCTCTTCCTCCATCCACAGGATGCACTGCAGCAACTCGCCAAGGCTTCTTCGACAGCACCTCCCAAACCCATGACCTCTACCACCAAGACGGACAAGGCATCAGGCACATGGGAACGCCACCACCTGCACGTTCCCCTCCAAGTCACACACCATCCCGACTTGGAAATATATCGCCGTTCCTTCATCGTCGCTGGGTCAAAATCCTGGAACTCCCTTCCTAACAGAACTGTGGGAGAACCGTCACCACACGGACTGCAGCGGTTCAAGAAGGCGGCTCACCACCACCTTCTCAAGGGCAATTCGGGATGGGCAATAAATGCTGGCCTTGCCAGCGACGCCCACATCCCATGAATGATTTTTTTTTTAAATCCTCCTTAAAACCCATCTTTTGCTCAGCCTTCCTAATGTCGCCTTCTCTGGCTTGGCATCCATTTTTCTTTTGTTTACACATCTGTGAAACACCTTGGGGTGTTTTATCTTCGTTAAAGGTGCTGTATAAATGCAAATTGTTGTTTTCATTGTATGTGATAAGGTGCAAATTCTTTCCTAAACTTGAACGCAATGAATATTCAGTAATGCCATTAATTCAGTAGAGCCTGTATACCCACATGGTAATTGCAGGGCTGAGCAGGTAACCCTGGAAAGGAGCACGGCTCACAGGGACCTCTGGTTGAGGAATCGAGGGCCTGCTGCTCACTTAAATTAATGATGTCAGCCTTTTGAGGCCAAACTGCACAGGAGCAGTAAGGTGGTTGTGGGTCAAGAACATGCAATCCTCACTTGCTGTGCCTGTTTGCAATGGGCATTGAGCAGCTGAAGTGCTCCTCAATCTCATCAGCAGCCTTATGGAGTGGGGGGAGGGAACAGAGGCAAATGGGGTCTTGATAAGCCTTGCACACAACATCAGCTTGCCTTTATATAGCACAAGGAGCTTCACAGGAGCGTCATCAAACAAAATTTGATACAAGCCACATAAAGGAGATATTAGGAGAGGTGACCAAAGGCTTGGTCAAAGAGGTAGGTTTTAAGCAACAACTTAAAGGAGGAGAAAGAGATAGAGAGGCGGAAGTTTAGGGAGAGAATTCCAGAGCTTAGGGCCTAGGCAGCTGAAGGCACAGCTGTCAATGGTGGAGTGATGAAAATCGGGGATGCTCAGAGATCTCAGAGGGTTGTCGGGCTGGTGGAGATTACAGAGATAGGAAGGGGCGAGGCCGTGGAAGGATTTGAAAACAAAGATGAGAATTGTTGGTAGGCAGGCTGTCAGCACCTTAGATGCTTCCTGCCAGCACTGTCCACTCCTCAGCACAGCAGGCACAGAGTAGGACTCACGCACCCATGTTCAATAAAGCTAAAATGCTTTGAATGAAAAGGACAACTTTAAGAACCAGTGTAGATGAAACGCCCATTTCCTTTGAGAGTGTCAGCCATAGCTCAGCGGGTTCAAGTCCTACTCCAGAAACTTCAGCACATAATCCAGGCTGACACTTCAGTGCAGAACTGAAGGAGTGCTGCACTGTCGGAGACGTCATCTTTCAGATGAGATGTTAAACTGAGGTCCTGTCGGCTCTCTCAGGAGGATGTAAAAGATCCCATGGCATTATTTGAACTAGAGCAGTGGTCATCTCCCAGTGTCATGGCCAACATTTATCCCTGAACCAACACCTAAAACAGATGGCCTGGTAATATATTTCATTGCTATTTGTGGAATCTTGCTGTGTGCAAATTTTCTGCCACATTTCCTAGATTACAACAATGAGGTGGTTCCAAAGTATTTAATTGGCTGTGAAGTGTTTTGGGACAACCTGCGGCTGTGAAAGGCCCTATATAAATGCAAGTTCTTTCTTTTTTCTTTTATTCCTATTGGCCCCGGGGAGGCTCTTACCTCAGAGCCCAAGTGAAAATGAGTAAAGTTAGATTGTGCAAATCATACTTTATATTTATGCTTCAGTATCAAAGTAAACTATTGAAAATGGAAATATGTTATTTACCCTGAAGACGTGTAATAAAGTACATCATTTATTTTCAACAATCCTGCTTCTAGTCCATTTTCAATGAAGGTAGACACTTACTTCAAAATAGAAACGATCCATTCTAAAAGATTAAAATCGGAGATGCACAAGAGGCCAGAATTGGAGGAGTGCAGAGATCTGGGAGGGTTGTAGGGCTGGAGGAGGCTTCAGGGATAGGGAGGGGTGAGTGCATTTTTTAATCAGATATCCAAAGGCTATCACTATAAATTGATAACGGTTACACTATAGAATACCATGAATGCTATCCTTTTCTTCTAGGAATTTCAACATTGTCACAGATGGAATATTTAGATAATGCTTTCTCACTTAACTCATTTCCTGTAGCTGTCTCTTTATCATTGTGGTGAATGACTTTTACAGCAGAGGTCAAACTGACATACAGATCACAAACAGCTCGTATTGAGAACTCTAAAATATGTTGGAATCTGAACTGCTACATTACCAAAAATTCACGGCTCCCATCAATTTATAGAGAAGGTAGTTGCTAAACCTAAAAGGAAAAAAGTAATAAAGGATCAAAATAATGGGCATCATAAATAAAGAAAAGTAGAAGTGTATTCATTTCAGAACCCTGGTAAATAAAATGTAGAAACAAAGTTCTCAGGTAATTCCACCGTCTGTTACCAAATGTTTTATGAAAGTGGTGTTCACTGCTTCTGGTATTAGTAGGAAGTGATGGCCAGTTATACAGGTGGAACAGGCTAGAATATTAATCCAAATTTCAATCTTCAGTTGTTGAACAGTTGTTGAACAGGCAGAATATGAAGTTTGGAAAGATAAAGGAGACTGAGAAAAAGGAGTTTCATTGAGACAATATGCCCTAAGGGACAATAATACCAATAACTAGTGGAGACTAAATAAAGCAAACTGGAGAGAAGGAAATTGAAATGAATGAGGGAAAATCGAGGATGGAAGAGAAGATTGTAATTGTGAGGGGAATAACGATGAAGATGGTGGAAAATAGCAGCTGAAAACTGTAAAGGAGATTTTGATCTAAAAAGGAGATCGGCAAAGGCTGAGGCAGAGATTGCAATCTATAGGAAAAAATTAAAGGACTGACATTGTGATTAATGAGCGAGAGAAGGAAACGGTTTAAACAAAGATTGTGATTGTGAGCTGGGGTTGTTCTCCTTAGAGCAGAGAAGCTTGAGAGGAGATTTGATAGAGATGTTCAAAATCAGACAGAGTAGATAGAGAGAAGCAGTTCCCATTGGCAGAAGGGAATGCATTGCCTGAAAGGGCGGTGGAGGCAGATTCAATCGTGGCTTTCAAAAGGGAATTGGATAAATACTTGAAGGAAAAAAATTGCAGGGCTGTGGGGAAAGAGCAGGAGGGGGGTAGTGGAAAGGAGGAAGGAGGTAGTGCAGGAAAGAATGGTAGAAGGATTGTGGTCTGTAAGGAAAAATGGGCAAGTGACTGGAGTCAGAGGTTATGACTGATAGAGAACTTCAATCTTGTACCAGGTGAAAGCTGTGATTAGAAGCTAGTGCTGGGAGTAATACTGCTGTGGGCGTGAGGATTTGGAAAGATTGCATGGCAGGATAGTGTTGCCAACCCTCCAGGAATATCCTGGAGTCTCCAGGAATTAAAGATTAATCTCTTGGACACTGCTTCCAGCAACCTGAAGAAAAATTGTAAGGGCACTAAAAAAGTGTTTTTTTTTTCATTTTCTTTGAACACTTTTGTTTATTAGTTATAAAAATAATAGAGAGGGGGAAGAAAAGGCTGTTTGACTGACATTCAAGAATCATCCAATCGGGTAATGGTCTGTTCATTTTCTGATTGGCATGAGAAGGCGGGATGCTGTGAGGATGGTCGTGTTGGGTGACCAATGGCGGGAACGTGGGGGCGGGGCAATTGGAGGCGGGAGGGTCATGTGACGATATCGCCAGGAATACGTCCAACCAGAGTTGGCAGCCCTATTGCAGGAGTAACAATAGGCCATTTTAACTATGTTACCACATGTGCTACAAGGGGTTAATAATGGCAGAATAGTGGTATGTTGATCAGTTCACAACTGCACAGAGTTTAGATTGGTATCAACTGTCAGGAGCTCTCCTTCCCAATATATTAAAAGTCTGATTCGTTCATCAAGGTGGAATAAAGTGTGATCAATATCAATGTTTGATTCGATCAGTTTTGTCTTTTATTTGTTCTCAGGATGTGGGCGATCCTGGCAAGGCCGCTTTTATTGCCGTTCCCTAGTTGCCCCGAGAAGGCGGTGGTGGGCCTTCGTAGCAATGGTTTGTACAACTGAGTGGCTTGCTACAACACTTCAGAGGGTATTAAGAGTAGTGAGGACTAGAGTCACACGTAGGCCAGGCTGGGTAGGGGCGGCAAGTTCCCTTATTATATGAAATGCTATTTATGGTATTAGCCTGTAGAATCTCACCTGCTTGATTTTCCACTTGGGCCCTACCCAAAATCAACAATCTGCAATTACATTTGGGATTTCTGTTTGAGTTAACCTCTCCCAATCCCCAATAGAATATTTCATAGTTCATATACGTTGCATTCTGGTATCTATTGAGTGTGGAGTAAACACCAGAATACCACAAATTGTGCCCAATGTTCCACAATATCTTATTTGTTAACCTGCCATCGACAGATGTGGTTGTACAGTAACAGTAGGAATGAACTTGCATTTATATAGTGTGGACAGATGACATTCTGCTCGTAAAAGCAAAATACTGCAGATGCTGGAAATCTGATATAAAAAACGAAAATACTGGAAACACTCCGCAGGTCAGGCAGCATCTGTGGAGACAGGAACAGTGTTAACGGCCCCAATTTTTACGGGGAGGTACGGAAGATGTAGGTGAGGCCAGAAACGGCCGAGAAACCTGGCAAGGCCAGGGACGCAGAGGTCCTGCCGATCTTAATGGCAAGACCTCATTAGTATTTATTAGTTCCCTTTCCCGCCTGGCAGCCGGCCAAATGGACAGCCGGGAGGGAGGGAACACCAGGAACAGGAGACCGCAGCCTCAGCAACTGGGGGGGGGGGGTAGAGAGATTGGTAATTGGGAGGGAGGAGACCAAAGGCTTCCTTAAGGGGCCAGGGGGGAGCAGTCCTGCCCCTCCTGGTCTACAAGGAGTGCAGAATAAGGCATTTACCTTGTGGAGTCAGCAGCTCCCACCTCCTTTTCACTGCCGGGTTTCCAGATCCCTGGGAAACCCATGCAGAAAGAGTCAATTTTAAATAGAAACATAGAAAAATAGGAGCAGGAGTAGGCCATTCGGCCCTTCGAGCCTGCTCCGCCAGTCAATATGATCATGGCTGATCCTCTATCTCAATACCATATTCCTGCTCTCTCCCCATACCCCTTGATGCCTTTTGTGTCTAGAAATCTATCCAGCTCCTTCTTAAATATATTCAGTTCATATTAAATCGGGCTCCCGATCGCACTGTGGGAGCCTGATTTAAATATGTTAATTAAGTGTCCCTCCTCTCACAGCGGGACACTCGGACTCCCCGATATCCGCCCCCATAAAAATGGCAGCAGTTTCCTGCGCGGCTTGTTGGGGATACGGTCCCCATATTTAACACTTTAACCTCCATCCCCCGACCCTCTCCCGCCCATCGTGTGGGTTTAATACCAAGGCCAAAGTTTCAGGTCAATGATCTTTCATCAGAATTGCAAGATGTTAGCTGTGAACAGGTTATAAGCAAGAACAGAGTGAGGGAAAAGGGGGGCAGGGAAGGAACAGTCTGTGATAGGGTGGAGGGCGGGAGTGATTAAATGACAAAAGGAGGTGATAATAAGAGAAGTGCAGAAACAAAAGATGGGTCCCGAGGAGGTGTACATAGCAGCAGAATAGCAGAGGGGGAGGGAAGCACGGAAAATCTGCCAAAGAGATTGTAAACGGGAGCCTTCTCCTCTTTGCCGGATTTCCCATGCAATCTGGAATGTTGTCTGAGCTTCCCTCTCCTCAGATGCTGCTTAGCTGAGTGTTTCCAGCATTTCCTGCATTTATTTGGAGTTCTGTTAAGTTGACCAATATTCCAGTCCGAGAGCGGGAGGAGAGTCCGAAAGTGAGAGGACAGTCCGAGAGGTGAGCGCAGTGTAAAAGGAGAGTCTCGAGGGCAGGAGGAGAGTCCGAGAGGTGAGCGCAGTGTAAAAGGAGAGTCTCGAGGGCGGGAGGAGAGTCCGAGAGGTGAGCACAGTGTAAAAGGAGAGTCTCGAGAGGTGAGCGCAGTGTAAAAGGAGAGTCCGAGAGCAGGAGGAGAATCCGAGAGGTGAGCGCGGTGTAAAAGGAGAGTCCGGGAGGTGAACGCGGTGTAAAAGGAGAGTCCGAGAGGTGAGCGCGGTGTAAAAGGAGAGTCCGAGAGGTGAGCACAGTGTAAAAGGAGAGTCCGAGAGGTGAGCACAGTGTAAAAGGAGAGTCCGAGAGCGGGAGGAGAGTCCGAGAGGTGAGCGCGGTGTAAAAGGAGAGTCCGAGAGGTGAGCGCGGTGTAAAAGGAGAGTCCGAGAGGTGAGCACAGTGTAAATGGAGAGACCGAGAGGTGAGCACAGTGTAAAAGGAGAGTCCGAGAGGTGAGCGCAGTGTAAAAGGAGAGTCCGAGAGGTGAGCGCAGTGTAAAAGGAGAGTCCGAGAGGTGAGCGCGGTGTAAAAGGAGAGTCCGAGAGGTGAGCACGGTGTAAAAGGAGAGTCCGAGAGGTGAGCGCGGTGTAAAAGGAGAGTCCGAGAGGTGAGCGCAGTGTAAAAGGAGAGTCCGAGAGGTGAGCACAGTGTAAAAGGAGAGTCCGAGAGGTGAGCGCAGTGTAAAAGGAGAGTCCGAGAGGTGAGCGCAGTGTAAAAGGAGAGTCCGAGAGGTGAGTGCAGTGTAAATGGAGAGTCTAGAGAGCGGGAAGAGAGTCCAAGAGGTGAACGGAGTGTAAATCTAAGACAAGTCATGGCAGCAGAGCTCGCACCCGTGATATGCTCCTCCTGCTCTATGTGGGAAGTCATGGACACTACAGGTGTCCCTGGCGACCATGTGTGCAGGAAGTGTGTCCAGCTGCAGCTACTGGCTAACTGTATTTCGGAGCTGGAGCTGCGGGTGGATTCACTGCGGACCATCCACGCTGCTGAGATTATTGTAGCGTAGTGGTTATTTTACTGGACCAGTAATGCAGAGGCCTAAACTAATAATTTGGAGTCATGAGTTCAAATCCCTCCACGGCAGCTGGGGAATTTATAATTCAATTAATTAAATAAAATATGGAATTAAAAAAACTAGTATCAGTAATGGTCGCTATGAAACTACTGGATTGTTGTAAAAACCCATCTGGTTCACTAATGTCCTATAGAGAAGGAAACCTGCCTGACTCCATGACCCACAGCAATGCGGTGAATTCTTAATTGCCCTCTGAAATGGCCTAGCAAGCTACTCAGTTGTAAAAGCTTGCTTAAAAAAATTCACAATAAGAATAAAACTGGACGGACCACTAGGCGCCGGACACAACGAAGGCAAACCAAGCCCAGTCGACCCTGCAAAGTCCTCCTCACTAACATCTGAGGACTTGTGCCAAAATTGGGAGAAGCTGTCCCACAGAAGCGACAGCCTGACATAGCCATACTCACAGAATCATAACTTTCAGCCAACGTCCCAGACTCTTCCATCACCATCCCTGGGTATGTCCTGTCCCACCGGCAAGACAGACCCACCAGAGGTGGCGGTACAGTGATATACAGTCAGGAGGGAGTGGCCCTGGGAGTCCTCAACATTGACTCCGGACCCCATGGAATCTCATGGCATCAGGTCAAACATGGGCAAGGAAACCTCCTGCTGATTACCACCTACCGCCCTCCCTCAGCTGATGAATCAGTCCTCCTCCATGTTGAACACCACTTGGAGGAAGCACTGAGGGTAGCAAGGGCACAGAATGTACTCTGGGTGGGGGACTTCAATGTCCATCACCAAGAGTGGCTCGGTAGCACCACTACTGACCGAGTCCTGAAGGACATAGCTGACAGACTGGGCCTGCGGCAGGTGGTGAGCGAACCAACACGAGGGAAAAACTTACTTGACCTCGTCCTCATCAATCTACCTGTCGCAAATGCATCTGTCCATGACAGTATTGGTAGGAGTGACCACCGCACAGTCCTCGTGGAGATGAAGTCCCGACTTCGCACTGAGGACACCATCCAATGTGTTGTGTGGCACTACCACCGTGCTAAATGGGATAGATTCAGAACAGATCTGGCAGCTCAAAACTGGGCATCCATGAGGCGCTGTGGGCCATCAGCAGCAGCAGAATTGTATTCCAGCATAATCTATAATCTCATGGCCTGGCATATTCCTCACTCTACCATTACCAATAAGTTATGGGAACAACCCTGGTTCAATGAGGAGTGTAGAAGAGCATGCCAGGAGCAACACCAGGCATACCTAAAAATGAGGTGCCAACCTGGTGAAGCGACAACTCAGGACTAAATGCATGCTAAACAACGGAAGCAACGTGCTATAGACAGAGCTAAGCGATTCCACAACCAACGGATCTGATCAAAGCTCTGCAGTCCTGCCACATCCAGTCGTGAATGGTGGTGGACAATTAAACAACTAACGGGAGGAGGAGGCTCTGCAAACATCCCCATTCTCAATGATGGCAGAGTCCAGCACGTGAGTGCAAAAAACAAGGCTGTAGTGTTTGCAACCATCTTCAGCCAGAAGTGCCGCGTGGATGATCCATCTCGGCCTCCTCCCGATATCCCCACCATCAAAGAAGCCAGTCTTCAGCCAATTCGATTCACTCCACGTGATATCAAGAAACGGCTGAGTGCACTGGATACAGCAAAGGCTATGGGCCCTGACAACATCCCAGCTGCAGTGCTGAAGATTTGTGCTCCAGAACTAGCTGCGTCTCTAGCCAAGCTGTTCCAGTACAGCTACAAAACTGGCATCTACCTGACAATGTGGAAAATCGCCCAGGTATGTCCTGTCCACAAAAAGCAGGACAAATCCAATCCGGCCAATTACCGCCCCATCAGTCTACTCTCAATCATCAGCAAAGTGATGGAAGGTGTTGTCGACAATGCTATCAAGCGGCACTTACTCACCAATAACCTGCTCACCGATGCTCAGTTTGGGTTCCGCCAGGACCACTCGGCTCCAGACCTCATTACAGCCTTGGTCCAAACATGGACGAAAGATCTGAATTCCAGAGGTGAGGTGAGAGTGATTGCCCTTGACATCAAGGCAGCATTTGACCGAGTGTGGCACCAAGGAGCCCTAGTAAAATTGAAGTCAATGGGAATCAGGGGGAAAACTCTCCAGTGGCTGGAGCCATACTTAGCACAAAGGAAGATGGTAGTGGTTGTTGGAGGCCAATCATCTCAGCCCCAGGACATTGCTGCAGGAGTTCCTCAAGGCAGTGTCCTAGGCCCAACCATCTTCAGCTGCTACATCAATGACCTTCCCTCCATCATAAGGTCAGAAATGGGGATGTTTGTTGATGATTGCACAGTGTTCAGTTCCATTTGCAACCCCTCAGATAATGAAGCAGTCCGTGCCCGCATGCAGCAAGACCTGGACAATATCCAGGCTTGGGCTCATAAGTGGCAAGTAACATTCGCACCAGACAAGTGCCAGACAATGACCATCTCCAACAAGAGAGTGTCTAACCACCTCCCCTTGACATTCAATGGCATTACCATGGCCGAATCCCCCACCATCAACTTCCTGGGGGTCACCATTCACCAGAAACTTAACTGGACCGGCCACATAAATACTGTGGCTACAAGAGCAGGTCAGAGGCTGGGTATTCTGCGGCGAGTGACTCACCTCCTGACTCCCCAAAGCCTTTCCACCATCAACAAGGCACAAGTCAGGAGTGTGATGGAATACTCTCCATTTGCCTGGATGAGTGCAGCTCCAACAACACTCAAGAAGCTCGACAGCATGCAGGACAAAGTAGCCCGCTTGATTGGCACCCCATCCACCACCCTAAACATTCACTCCCTTCACCACCAGCGCACTGTGGCTGCAGTGTGTACCATCCACAGGATGCACTGCAGCAACTCGCCAAGGCTTCTTCGACAGCACCTCCCAAACCCGCGACCTCTACCACCTAGAAGGCCAAGGGCAGCAGGTACATGGGAACAACACCACCTGCACGTTCCCCTCCAAGTCACACACCATCCCGACTTGGAAATATATCGCCGTTCCTTCATTGTCGCTGGGTCAAAATCTTGGAACTCCCTTCCTAACAGCACTGTGGGAGAACCTTCACCACACGGACTGCAGTGGTTCAAGAAGGCGGCTCACCACCACCTTCTCAAGGGCAATTAGGGATGGGCAATAAATGCCGGCCTTGCCAGCGACTCCCACATCCCGTGAACGAATAAAAAATCAATCGTGGCTAGCACGTTCAGTGAGGTGGTCACACCGCAGGTAAAGATTACGCAGGCAGAAAGGAAATGGGTGACCGCCAAGCAGAGTAAAAGGACCAGGCAGGTAAAGAAGGAGTCCGCTGGGGCCATCTCCCTCTCAAACAGATATACCGCTTTGGATACTGTTGGGGGAGATGGCTTATCAGGAGAAAGCAGCAAGAGCCAGGTTCGGGCACCACGGGTGGCTCTGCTGCACAGGAGAGGAGTAATAAGAGTGGCAGGGCTATAGTGACAGGGGATTCAATTGCACGGTGAACAGATAGGCGTTTCTGCGGCCGTAAACGTGACTCCAGGATGGTATGTTGCCTCCCTGGTGCTCGGGTCAAGGATGTCATGGAGCAGCTGCAGGGCATTCTGGAGGGGGAGGGTGAACAGCCAGTAGTCGTGGTCCATATTGGTACCAATGACATAGATAAAAAAAGGGATGAGGTCCTGCAAGGTGAATTTAAGGAGTTGGGAGATAAATTAAAAAGCAGGACCTCAAAGGTAGTGATCTCAGGATTAGTACCAGTGCCACATGCTAGTGAGTATAGGAACAGGAGAATAGACCGGATGAATGCGTGGCTGCAGGGATGGTGTCGGAGGGAGGGATTTAGATTCCTGGGACATTGGGACCGGTTCTGGGGAAGGGGGGACCTGTACAAGTGGGATGGGTTACACCCGAGCAGGACCAGGACCGATGTCCTCGCGGGGGTGTTTGCTAGTGCTGTTGGGGAAGGTTTAAACGAGAATGGCAGAGGGATGGGAACCTGAGCAGGGAGACAGAGGAGGGGGAAACAAGTATAGAAACAAAAGACAGAAAGGGAAGAAGCAATAGTGGAAGGCAGAGAAAACAAGGGCGAAAAACAAATAGGGCCATAGTGCAAAATAAAACTAAGATGACTAGCAATCTTAAAAAGACAAGTCTAAAGGCATTGTGTCTTAATGCGCGGAGCATTCGCAATAAGGAAGATGAATTAACAGCGCAGATAGATATTAACGGTTATGATATAGTTGCGATTACGGAGACATGGCTGCAGGGTGACCGAGGATGGGAACTGAACATCCAGGGGTATTCATTATTTAGGAAGGACAGGCAAAAAGGGAAAGGAGGTGGGGTAGCGTTGTTAGTAAAGGAGGAAATCAATGCAATAGTGAGGAAGGATATTGGCTCGGAAAATCACGATGTGGAATCTGTATGGGTGGAGCTAAGAAACACCAAGGGGCAGAAAACGTTGGTGGGGGTTGTCTATAGGCCCCCAAACAGTAGTGGAGATGTAGGGGAGGGCATTAAACAGGAAATTAGAGACACATGCAAGAAAGGTACAACTATAATCATGGGTGACTTTAATCTACATATAGATTGGTCAAACCAAATTACCAATAATACTGTGGGGGAGGAATTCCTGGAGTGTGTACGTGATGGTTTTCGAGACCAATACGTTGAGGAACCAACTAGAGAAGAGGCGATCCTAGACTGGGTATTGTGCAATGAGAAAGGATCAACAATCTTGTTGTGCGGGGTCCCTTAGGAAAGAGCGACCATAACGTGATAGAATTCCTCATTAAGATGGAGAGTGAAGTAGTTGAATCCGAAACTAGGGTCCTGAATCTAAATAAAGGAAATTATGAAAGTATGAGGTGTGAGTTGGCTATGATAGATTGGGGAACTTTACTAAAAGGGATGATGGTGGATAGGCAATGGCTAATATTTAAAGAACATGTGCACGAATTACAATAATTATTGATTCCTGTCTGGCACAAAAATAAAACAGGAAAGGTGGCTCAACCGTGGCTTACAAAAGAAATTAGGGATAGTATTAGATCCAAAGAGGAGACATACAAAATTGCCAGAAAAAGCGGCAAGCCTGAGGATTGGGAGCAGTTCAGAATTCAGCAAAGGAGGACAAAGAGATTGATTAAGAGGGGAAAAATAGAGTATGAGAGTAAACTAGCAGGGAACATAAAAACTGACTGTAAAAGCTACTATAAATATGTCAAGAGAAAAAGATTAGTGAAGACAAATGTAGGTCCCTTACAGTCAGAAATGGGAACAAAGAAAAGGCAGAACAATTAAACACATACTTTGGTTCCGTCTTCACAAAGGAGGACACAAATAACCTGCCAGAAATGTTAGGGAACCAAGAGTCTAGTGAGAGGGAGGAACTGAAGCAAACCAGTATTAGTAAAAAAAAATAGTGCTCGGGAAATTAATGGGGCTAAAGGCTGACAACCTAACCCTAACCCTAACCCTAACCCCAGGGCCTGATAATCTACATCCCAGAGTACTAAAGGAAGTGGCCCTGGAAATAGTGGATGCATTGGTGATCATCTTCCAAAATTCTATAGACTCTGGAACAGTTCCTACAGATTGGAGGGTGACAAATGTAATCCCACTATTTAAAAAAGGAGGGAGAGAAAAAACAGGGAATTACAGACCAGTTAGCCTAACATCAATAGTGAGGAAAATGCTAGTCTTTTATAAAAGATGTGATAACAGAACACTTGGAAGGCATTAACGGGATTGGACAAAGTCAGCATGGGTTTATGAAAGGGAAATCATGCTTAACAAATCTACTGGAGTTTTTTGAGGATGTAACTAGTAGAACAGATAGGGGAGAACCAGTGGATGTGTTGTATTTGGATTTTCAGAAGACTTTTGTTAAGGTCCCACACAAGAGGTTTGTGTGCAAAATTAAAGCACATGGGATTGGGGGGAATATACTGGCATGGATTGAGAATTGGTTGACAGACAGGAATCAGAGAGTAGGAATAAATGGGTCTTTTTCCGGGTGGCAGGCAGTGACTAGTGGGGTACCGCAGGGATCAGTGCTTGGGCCCCAGCTATTCACAATATATATCAATGATTTGGATGAGGGAACTGAATGTAACATTTCCAATTTTGCAGACGACACAAAGCTGGGGTGGAAGGTG
The DNA here is from genome assembly GCF_035084215.1 of Heptranchias perlo. Taxonomy (NCBI): domain Eukaryota; kingdom Metazoa; phylum Chordata; class Chondrichthyes; order Hexanchiformes; family Hexanchidae; genus Heptranchias; species Heptranchias perlo. Next base: position 21,806,533 of record NC_090362.1, read on the forward strand.
AGCTGTGAGGAGGATGCAAAGAGGCTCCAATGTGATTTAGATAAGTTGGGTGAGTGGGCAAGAACATGGCAGATGCAGTATAACGTGGATAAATGTGAGGTTATCCACTTTGGTTGTAAAAACAGAAAGGCAGATTATTATCTGAATGGTGATAGATTGGGAAAAGGGGAGGTGCAACGAGACCTGGGTGTCCTTGTACACCAGTCGCTGAAAGCGAGCATTCAGGTGCAGCAAGCAGTTAGGAAGGCGAATGGTATGTTGGCCTTCATTGCAAGAGGATTTGAGTACAGGAGCAGGGATGTCTTACTGCAGTCATACAGGGCCTTGGTGAGACCACATCTGGAGTACTGTGTGCAGTTTTGGTCTCCTTATCTGAGGAAGAATGTCCTTGCCATGGAGGGCGTGCAACGAAGGTTTACCAGACTGATTCCTGGGATGGCAGGACTGACGTGTGAGGAGAGATTGGGTCGACTAGGCCTATATTCACTAGAGTTTAGAAGAATGAGAGGGGATCTCATCGAAACATGTAAAATTCTAACAGGACGAGACAGACTAGATGCAGGAGGATGTTCCCGATGGCTGGGGAGTCCAGAACCAGGGGTCACAGTCTCAGGATACGGGGTATGCCATTTAGAACCGAGATGAGGAGAAATTTCTTCACTCAGAGGGTGGTGAACCTGTGGAATTCTCTACCACAGAAGGCAGTGGAGGCCAAGTCATTAGATGTATTCAAGAAGGAGATAGATATATTTCTTAATGCTAAAGGGATCAAGGGATATGGGGAAAAAGCGGGAACAGGGTACTGAGTTAGACGATCAGCCATGATCATTTTGAATGGCGGAGCAGGCCCGAAGGGCCGAATGGCCTACTCTTGCTCCTATTTTCTGTTTCTATGTTTCTAATTGTCTTGCCATACTGTGTACTTTAATGCCAAATTAAAATTACTGAACAATCGTACCAGTGTGAGCTTAGTTGGTGAATGTAAGTGTCAGTATTTTTAAAATGAGGAAGGTTCCTGTGTATGTCTTATTCTTATCTGTTGATATTGCACTGAGGGGGTTGTGTAAATAGACAGTCTTGGTCTGCATGGTACGATATCTGAGTGTGTGATAACAGAACATTCTTGAATCATAGTTTAGCAAGGCCTGATCATGAATGCAGTAAATTAATTAAGTATAAATATAGCCAGGATTGCTACAGCTTGTTAGAACAGACCTCGGAGAACAGGATTCCAAGGCCAGTGTATCCTCTGTTCTCACGACTGCAGTAACAATGCTCTGTCTGTACCTTCTCAATGCTGTTAATAAAGAGATTAAACTAACTTTTGTTGTCCAAACCATTTGGGAAACGCAGCAACCGAAGTGCTCCCTCAAAAAGCAAAGTGATAATGACCAGATCATCTATTTGATGGTTTTTGCTGAGGGGTAAATATTGGATAGGACAGCGGGGAGAACTCCCCTGCTCTTCTTCGCAATAGTGTCGTGGGATCTTTAACGTCCACCTGAGATGGTTTAACCTCTCATCCAAAAGACGGCAACAGTGCAGCACTCCCTCAGTAAGTCATCTTTACAGTCAATAATAACAACAACAACTTGCATTTATATAGCACCTTTAACGTAGTAAAACGTTTCACAGGAACGTTATCAAAAAAATTTGGCACCAAGCCACTTAAGGACAGGTGACCAAAACCTTGGCCAAAGAGGTAGGTTTTAAGGAGCGTCTTAAAGGAGGAGAAAAGGTAGAGAGGTGAGAGGTCTAGGGAGCGAATTTCAAAGCTTAGGGCCGAGGCAACTGAAGGCACGGCCGCCAATGGTGGAGTGATGAAAATCGGGGATGCGCAAGAGGCCAGAATTGGAGGAGCGCAGAGATCTCGGAGGGTTGTAGTGCTGGAGGAGGTTACAGAGATAGGGAGGGGCGAGGCCATGGAGGGATTTGGAAACAAGGATGAGAATTTTAAAATCAAGGTGTTCCCAGACCGGGAGCCAATGTAGGTCAGTGAGCACAGGGGTGATGGGTGAACGGGACTTGGTGTGAGTTAGGATACGGGCAGCAGAGTTTTAGATGAACTCAACTTTATGGAGAGTGGAAGATGGTAAATCGGCTAGGAGAGCATTGGAATAGTCAAATCTAGAGGTTACATATTTGGTCTTCCCAATATTTAGTTGGAGGAAATTTTTGCTGTGGGACAAGAAATGTGACAAATAAAAGACAGTGGATGGATCGAGAGAAGTGGTGGTGAGGTAGAGCTGGGTGTCGTCAGCGTACATGGGGAACCTGATGTGTTTTCAAATGATGTCGCCGAGGGGCAGCATGTAGATGAGAAATAGGAGGGTGCCGAGGATAAATCCTTGGGGGACTCCAGGGGTAACGGTGTGGGTATCCTGTCTCCAGTATGTTTCAAAGTGCTTCACATCTCCTCATCTTTTCTCCCCACATCTCCTGAACACACTGACCTTTGCTGGGGAATGGTTCGAGTGGCATTGTCAGCCTTCCAGTCCCTCACTCAAACAACCATTCATCTTCAGGTGAGCTTAGGCACATGTTAATTTAATGCCAGGCATTCAAAATAAAATGGGCCAACACCAGTGTTAAAATAATGGCAATGGGAAAACCTGTCAGTAGGTCACTGGCTTATGGGGGGGGAGGGGCATCACTTTTTTACACAGCGAGTGGTTAGGATCTGGAATGCACTGCCCGAGGGGGTGGTGGAGGCAGATTCAATCATGGTCTTCAAAAGGGAACTGGATAAATTCTTGAAGGGAAAAATCTGCAGGGCTATGGGGATAGGACAGGGAAGTGGGATTAGCTGGAATGCTCTTGCATTGAGCTGGCATGGACTCACTGGGCCGAATGGCCTCCTTCCGTGCTGTAACCTTCCTATGATTCTCTGATCACCATGAGGCCTGATTCTGCTCTAACCTGAAGCCCACACATGCACTTTGCAGCAAGTCATTGAACAGCAATCAGAATGGGAAGGCTGGCTGACTTTCCTCTCCTTCTCTAACCCTGTGATACTGAAGTTAACTCTAGTATCCAGCCGCTGGCTCAGCCCAGGAATCAAACCCAATTTCAAAACGACCGAACGCCTGACTTCTCTCAATTTTCCTTCTCCTCTTACAATCTGTAAACTTGTAAAACCCAAACTTGGTAACACCGAAGTAATAATTGCGGATTTATCTAATCTCATCTAGGTTTTGGCAATAAAACAATAATCTGCAGTACCTTTTAGTTATTAAGCCTGCCCTATATCTCTCTTCCACCCATTCTAAGACAAATTAGATCAAAGCTCTGATTCCTGTACAGTTTCCAAAATTCCATATCAATTACACCAAGTTATAATTCCACACTTCCTTTTAAGCACTTTATAATTTAAAAGTATAAAACATACTGTGCCTGCTTACCTGTTGCCTGTAGCTACGTTTGAATTTTCTGTAATTCATTTACAAATACATAAAATAAACATAACCCATGGCAATAATTTGCAAGGCCTCTAACCAACTCTGACCCCCAGTAACGGGTCCCATCATTGAACTAGAGGGCGACATTTCCCTTGCGGGCCCATGCTTGGGTTCCGTTTGGAGCCCGCAGATTTTACTGGTCATTGACTCTAAATACTCCTCCAGATTCAGTACTGAGGGAGTGTTGCAGTGTCAGAAGTACCGTCTTTCAGAGAGACGTTAAACTGAGGCCCCGCCTGCCCGCTCAGGTGGACATAAAAAATCCCACGGCACTATTTTGAAGAGGAAATTGGCTGCTGCGTTTCCCTACATTACAACAGTGACTGCACTTCCAAAGGTACTTCATTGGCTGTAAAGCGCTTTAGGACGTCCTGAGGTCATGAAAGGCGCTATATAAATGCAAGTCTTTCTTTTTACCTACTTAATCTGCTGTCAAATCTGCACAAAGGCATTTTTGCAATAGGTCATAGAAAAATAGTTGATAAAATGATAAGCCGATACAACACAAGGGTAAATGACATCAAACTGGGGGGGACATCACAGTTAAAACTGACCCTGTCCTTGTCTGACTCCCATATATTTTTGAGCTTGGGTTGTAGAAAAGCATCAGGAGATCCCTGGCTGATTTCCCTCCTTAACTCTGGGTACTGAGGTCAAATGTAGGACCACCACCAGTGCCCTGATTGAGGCCAGCTAACGGCAGGCAGGAGAATTGAACCGGGAAATGTCCTGGTCTGTATTGACTCAGCTATCCCCTACCTTAATTGGCTGACTCATCATGAGAATGAGGGATGATTTTATATTGTATTTGCAAAAAAAAATTGATACAGTTGTATAAATGGAATGTGTGAAAGAGATAGAGAAAAAAAGCTCAAGTATAATTTGAAACTAGCAAAGCTGTTGTCTACATTTTGTATGGTTTGACTACACACTAGAATACAAACAACATTTTCTAACCTGTGAACTCATTGCATTCCAGAAGGCAGTTTGCATTCAATTAATTAAGCACTTAATAACTCCATTGTGAGATTTTTGTAAATTGTAAATTTATTTTCAATTATTGGATTATTTATTTATTTATTTTGCAGGAACATCGAAAAACACTTCACTGACTCTGGAATGGCTTTTTACAAACTTCTTTCCAAATTTGTCAGTGGAGAGTTCCCCCTCCCCTCTCCGCTCCCCTCCCCCTCCCCCCTCCGCTCCGCTCCGCTCCCCTCCCCCCCTCCCCCCGCTCCCTCCCCCTCCCCCTCCCCCTCCCTCCCCCTCCCCCTCCCCCTCCCCCTCCCCTCCGCTCCCCTCCCCCTCCCCCTCCGCTCCCCTCCCCTCCCCTCCCCCCTCCCCCCTCCCGCTCCGCTCCGCTCCCCCCTCCCCCCCTCCCCCCGCTCCCTCCCCCTCCCCTCCCCCCCCTCCCCCTCCCCCTCCCCTCCGCTCCCCTCTCCCCCTCCCCCTCCGCTCCTCCCCTCCCCCTCCCCCCTCCCCCCTCCCTCTCCCCCTCCCCCTCCCCCTCCCCCCCGCTCCCCCCTCCCCCGCAGCGCTGTCCCTCCAGTTGTTCGCCATGAGAGATCTGCTGATTGGTAGAAAACTTTATCCAAACTTTATCACGAGTGGTAATCTGTTGATGCTCGAGGGACGACCTGTTATAATCATGTGCCAAGAGCACAAAGATCTCAACACAAAAGGTATGTGTTGGATCGGCTGTAAAACTATTACAGAGTAATTAATGGGCAGCGTCACTGCCTCTAAATCACAACACAACACTCGGGGGGGAAAAGATGGACATTTAGAACTTGCCTCTGCTCGGTTTTCTACCATCAGCAGATCTCTCATGGCGAACAACTGGAGGGACAGCGCTGCGGGGGAGGGGGGAGGACGGGGGAGGGGGAGGGGGAAGGGGGGAGGGGGAGGGGGAAGGGGGAGGGGGAGGTGGAAGGAGGGGAGGGGGAGGGGAGCGGAGGGGAGGGGGGAGGGGGAGGGGAGCGGGAGCGGAGGGGAGGGGGACTCTCCACTGACAAATTTGGAAAGAAGTTTGTAAAAAGCCATTCCAGAGTCAGTGAAGTGTTTTTCGATGTTCCTGCAAAATAAATAAATAAATAGTACTCCTCTGATAGATAAACAAACTTTGTTCCCTCATATGCAACACTTACATAAATAGGTAAATAAGTCTTTGCATTTAATTTGGGGAGAGCTTTTTAACCATTATTGTCCATCTGTTATTAGAGCAAAAGCTGAGAAATATGTAAAATTTGAATTTAATCTTTTCTTATTTGCCAAATGCCTCTGCAACAATACTCGGTGTACTTCAGCAGAACTTTTGATCAAACATTTTAGGTTTAGGACATTTATTCAGAGTCTCCATTAAATGCTATAGTCCTTCCAGAAATTGCTACTTGTTTATATCGACTATCATTTTTGAATGCTGAGTGTAAACAAAGAGATGTGACTTTGTCAACATTTAAAATTCATCTCTAATATATTAAGCATCTGATAATTTTAACCTAAATCAGCAGGCGGGAAACCCATGGGATTGGGAGGAACGCTGGTTTTACACCTGCCCAATATTACTCTGCCCCTATAAACTTCAGCTCATCCAAAACTCTGCTGCCCGTCTCCTACCTCACACCCAGTCCCGTTCACCCATCGCCCCCTGTGCTCGCTGCCCGTCTCCTACCTCACACCCAGTCCCGTTCACTCATCGCCCCCTGTGCTCGCTGCCCGTCTCCTAACTCACACCCAGTCCCGTTCACTCATCGCCCCCTGTGCTCGCTGCCCGTCTCCTAACTCACACCCAGTCCCGTTCACTCATCGCCCCCTGTGCTCGCTGCCCGCCTCCTAACTCACACCCAGTCCCATTCACTCATCGCCCCCTGTGCTCGCTGCCCGTCTTCTAACTCACACCCAGTCCCGTTCACTCATTGCCCCCTGTGCTCGCTGCCCGTCTCCTAACTCACACCCAGTCCCGTTCACTCATTGCCCCCTGTGCTCGCTGCCCGTCTCCTACCTCACACCCAGTCCCATTCACCCATCGCCCCCTGTGCTCGCTGCCCGTCTCCTAACTCACACCCAGTCCCGTTCACTCAGCGCCCCCTGTGCTCGCTGCCCGTCTCCTAACTCACACCCAGTCCCGTTCACTCATCGCCCCCTGTGCTCGCTGCCCGTCTCCTAACTCACACCCAGTCCCATTCACCCATCGCCCCCTGTGCTCGCTGCCCGTCTCCTAACTCACACCCAGTCCCGTTCACTCATCGCCCCCTGTGCTCGCTGCCCGCCTCCTAACTCACACCCAGTCCCATTCACTCATCGCCCCCTGTGCTCGCTGCCCGCCTCCTAACTCACACCCAGTCCCATTCACTCATCGCCCCCTGTGCTCGCTGCCCGTCTTCTAACTCACACCCAGTCCCGTTCACTCATTGCCCCCTGTGCTCGCTGCCCGTCTCCTAACTCACACCCAGTCCCGTTCACTCATTGCCCCCTGTGCTCGCTGCCCGTCTCCTAACTCACACCCAGTCCCATTCACCCATCGCCCCCTGTGCTCGCTGCCCGTCTCCTACCTCACACCCAGTCCCGTTCACTCAGCGCCCCCTGTGCTCGCTGCCCGTCTCCTAACTCACACCCAGTCCCGTTCACTCATCGCCCCCTGTGCTCGCTGACCTACATTGGTTCCCAGACCGGGAATACCTTGATTTTAAAATTCTCATCCTTGTTTTCAAATCCCTCCGTGGCCCTCGCCCCTCCCCATCTCTGTAACCTCCAGCCCTACAACCCTCAGGGATCTCTGCGCTCCTCCAATTCTTGCCACTTGCACATCCCCAGTTTTAATCACTCCACTATTGGCGGCTGTGCTTATGCGCTAAGCTCTGGAAATCCCTCCCTAGCCCTCTCCGCCTCTCTACCTCTCTTTCCTCCTTTAAGACACTCCTTAAAACCTTCCTCTTTGACCAAGTTTTTGGTCATCTGTCCTCAACATGTGGCTTGGTGTTAAATTTTGTTTGATAATCATTCCTGTGAAGTGCCTTGGGACATTATAGAGAGTATAATCAGGCAGGGTATCAAACCAGCATTGCACCCGATCTCGTCAGTTTCCCAACGGGTAGGTTATGTTAAAATTGCCCGTCTGCATGCACTTCCTGTCAACTTTTCCCATTATAAATTCCCATGTCCACAATTATAATTGAAAGTAGCTATAAACTTATCACGCTGAAACTATACCCTCTCACCAGTGACAGAGTTAGATTGGGGTGATGTCACATCTCCTAAATTCCATGACTTCCATCTGCCCTTGAGAATATGCGCCATTGTTTAAAAGCTGCAGTTTGCCAGGACCCATTCAGCAAGGCTGAAATATCTTGTTGAATGGACATTGCTCAACTGAGATTGCTCCTGGAGACTTTTGGCCATAGCTTGGAAACTCACTGCAGATATTGCAAAATATTTTCCACTCTCACACACAGAAAGCCTTCCCTTACATTCTGCATTACCCTTGTAAGCATTCCATTTCAAGCTAGAATCTGATGGCTGCATAATGGGCTTTCCAATGGGAATCTCACTTTACATGATTTACATTCTGAAGGAAGAGTAGCAGCAGGAGGTTGCAATGGAATCCAGGTTAATCAGACTGCCAGGCCAATCCAGCACCATCCATTCAACAGGATGTATAGACCCAGGCACATTGTCCAAGGCCTTTCCCAGGACCTCTGCCTCAGGAGGCTTTGCTTTTTTTTATTTGTTCATGGGATGTGGGCGTCGCTGGCGAGGCCGGCATTTATTGCCCATCCCTAATTGCCCTTGAGAAGGTGGTGGTGAGCCGCCTTCTTGAACCACTGCAGCCCGTGTGGTGAAGGTTCTCCCACAGTGCTGTTAGGAAGGGAGTTCCAGGATTTTGACCCAGTGACGATGAAGGAACAGCGAAATATTTCCAAGTCGGGATGGTGTGTGACTTGGAGGGGAACGTGCAGGTGGTGTTGTTCCCATGTGCCTGCTGCTCTTGTCCTTCTAGGTGGTAGAGGTCGCGGGTTTGGGAGGTGCTGTCGAAGAAGCCTTGGCGAGTTGCTGTAGTGCATCCTGTGGATGGTACACACTGCAGCCACTGTGCGCCAGTGGTGAAGGGAGTGAATGTTTAGGGTGGTGAATGGGGTGCCAATCAAGCGGGCTGCTTTGTCCTGGATGGTGTCGAGCTTCTTGAGTGTTGTTGGAGCTGCACTCATCCAGGCAAGTGGAGAGTATTCCATCACACTCCTGACTTGTGCCTTGTAGATGGTGGAAAGGCTTTGGGGAGTCAGGAGGTGAGTCACTCGCCGCAGAATACCCAGCCTCTGACCTGCTCTTGTAGCCACAGTATTTATGTGGCCAGTCCAGTTAAGTTTCTGGTCAATGGTGACCCCCAGGATGATGATGGTGGGGGATTCGGCGATGGTAATGCCATTGAATGTCAAGGGGAGGTGGTTAGACTCTCTCTTGTTGGAGATGGTCATTGCCTGGCACTTGTCTGGCGCAAATGTTACTTGCTACTTATCAGCCCAAGCCTGGATGTTGTCCAGGTCTTGCTGCATGCGGGCTCGGACTGCTTCATTATCTGAGGGGTTGCGAATGGAACTGACAACTGTGCAATCATCAGCGAACATCCCCATTTCTGACCTTATGATGGAGGGAAGGTCATTGATGAAGCAGCTGAAGATGGTTGGGCTTAGGACACTGCCCTGAGGAACTCCTGCAGCAATGTCCTGGGGCTGAGATGATTGGCCTCCAACAACCACTGCCATCTTCCTTTGTGCTAGGTATGACTCCAGCCACTGGAGAGTTTTCCCCCTGATTGCCATTGACTTCAATTTTACTAGGTCATGAAGTTTTAGAGGAGCTTTGTTCGTTGCCACAGCCAGATCTGCAAACTAGGTCCACAACACCTACAGCTCTGTGGCACAGAAAGTGACCACGGCTCTCAACTTTTATGCCATGGGCTCATTCCAAGGAGCGAGAGGGGACTTTTGTCAGATGCCTCCAATTTGCCATACACTCCTCTATAGGATAGGACACCAATATCCTCTTTTCAAGGACAGCTGAATTTATATAATTTGACAATGCTCACACACATATGACTGACAGGGCTATCAAGTTTTTCAGAATTGCTCGATTCCCCAGGGTTAGCAGGACTATTGATTGCACCCATATGATAATGCATGCCTCAATGTAAACCCCTATATTTATATGGGCCAAGAATTTCCTCAGAGTTGCTTCCGCTTTACTGCTATAACTTCACCGGAAGCACAGCGGAGACCCGGTCACTCACGCAAGTGGGGTTTCCACTAAACTTCTGGCAAAGTTCCGGCAGCAGAGCAGGAGCAGCTCTGAGAAATTACCAGCCATGAACAGAAAAGGCCTTCATCCCCTAACGGACCAGCTCATTTGATAGGCGTAGCTTCTTCCACATGAATTCATGACCTGCTGAGAGCTGTCATAAAGAAAAGAAAAACTTGATTTATATAGCCAGGAAATGCTGGAAATACTCAGCAAGTCAGGCAGCATCTGTGGAGAAAGAAACAGAGTTAATGGGGTCAATTTTAGGATGGCCGAGCTGGTGCGTTCGTGGCGGGGGGGCTCCTAAAATTGGGGAATCCCGGAGCGGGTCTGGAGCCCGGCTCCAACCCGCCCACGTCCGGATTCCCCAATGACGTGAATCGGTGCATGCGCAGCCCCCACCTGCGGGACTCCCACCGGCAATCAAAGCCGGCAGGATGATAGTTTAGATCGTTAGGGAGGTACTTGAGGTCATTGACACACCTCATTGGGAAGAGATTTTAGCAGGGATGTGATTTTGGGCTCTCCTCAACGTGTTTCCCATGCTGAGGGAAAACACTCCCTGTTGTTGCAGACGTGTTTCAGTCAGCAGCCATTGGGAGATGCAGAGGATTCCTTGACAGTTGGGGGGAAAACCTCATTCGTTGCCACAGGGCACTCTGTCACCACAGACAAAGTTTTGCCTGCCACACCATTGTCTCCACACTCCAAATTATTACATCATACCCTAAACTCTGCTGTCCAAACACATTGACCTACTTTGTGGACCCCCTCACACTCACACCGTCAAGATGGAGGGGGCGGGGGAGGGTCCATTGCTGCATTCATCACTCCATTGGAGGATGAGCAACATCACCAGCCTCGCCAGGTACGCCGTCCACCTCCGCCACGTGGAGCTCCACAACACAGTGCTGCGCAACAGGTACCTGCACAAAGTAGTCGTGGAATTACACATACACCCACTGTAGGGTGACCCAATGGGTGGCATCAAGGGTGGTCATGGAGAACCTCATGAAAGAGCCTATTGCACAAGCCAGTCAAGAATGGCCAAGACGTGGCAGTAGTGGTGACAATATAATATGTAATGTGAGTTGATCAGAAATCAAATATAAGTAAAAACCATGACAAACCCTCAAACACCCTTGTGCATCCCCTTCATGCTCACGACACGTTTGCCTTACGCTTCCTACTACACGTATGTGATGCATGCCCTGTGGCTACAGCACAGGTAGTGGCAGGTGGGGTGAGACTGACCGTGAAAGAGATGCATGAGAGGGTGAGTATGAGACAGAGCCATGAGATTGTATGAGGATTGGGTTGAGTGGTAGTGGTGGGATGGGTACTGGGGAGATGAGGAAGTGCAGGTAAGATGAGGATCAAGGTTCAGTGGGTGTGAGGAGTGATGTGATTGAGAAGTGTTGGCAGTGCAGAAGGAGATGTGGGGTGGGGGCGGTGATGTGGCAGACGGAATGTAGGGGAATGAGTAAGTGTACTCACTTTGGCTGACCTACTTAGGTCATTGGAGCGCCTCCTGCACTGTATGCAGGTGGGCGATATGTTGGTGGTGCAGGTGACCTCCTCTGCCACCTCGAGCCAGGCCTTCGTGGTGGCAGAGGCAGGCCACTTCCTCCCGTCCACCGGGTGGAAGATCTCCCTCCTCCTCCTCCTCCTCTTCCTCCTCACCCCATCCAGTAAGACCTGGAGTGAGGCATCATTAAGCCTTTCCCCTGGGCTGCTCCATGCTGTAATTTTGGCTCCATTCTGCTGCATCAGTCAGTGGAGGACTGCCCCTTTAAATAGGTGCTCCTCCAGCCGACAGCCGATGATGTGGGTGCGCAGACCGCCCGCCGCGCAGCTTTCCAGCATGAAACCCGGATGCCAAGGTAAGTGGCTTCAATTTACTTACGATCGCTTGGGGAACTCATCGGTTTCACTGGGCGGGTTACCCACGCGCCCAGTCGACCCCCCGCTGGCCCAATGTTTCAGATCGATGACCTTTTGTCAGAAAGTCAGAAGCTCTGATTAAGGGTCATCAACCTGAAACGTTAACTCTGTTTCTTTCTGCACAGATGCTGTCTGACCTGCTGAGTATTTCCAACATCTGCAGTATTTTGCCTTTGATTTCTATCGTGCCTTTCATGACCTCAGGACATCCCAAAGTGCTCTACAGCCAATGAAGTACTTTTGAAGTGTAATCACTGTTGTAATGTAGGAAACGGAGCAGCCAATTTGCGCAAAACAAGATCCCAAAAGCAGCAATGTGATAATGACCAGATAATCTGTTTTACTGATGTTGGTTAAGGGATACACTTTGGCCAGGACAGCAGAGGCTAACTCCCATGCTCTTCTTCAAATAGTACCAAGCAATCTTTTATGAGCACCTGAGAGGGCAGACAGAGCCTTGGTTTAACGTCTCATCCAAAAGATGGCACCTCCCACACATTTACCTACTTTGCGGACCCCCTCACACTCACATCGTCAGGATGGGTGGCGGGGGTCCATTGCTGCATTCATCACTCCATTGGAGCACGAGCAACATCACCAGCTTTGTCAGGCACACTGTCCACCCCCACAGTATTCCCCTGGAGTGTCAGCCTAGATTATATGCTCAAGCCTCTGGAGTAGGACTTGAACCCACAACTATCTGACTCAGAGGCAAGAAAGCTACCAACTGAGCCGCAGCTGATACAATTAACGCCAAGCCATTGTGAAGGCTTGGGAGAAACAAAAGGCCAAAAATCAAAAGGAAGACCAAGAAAACCAATTCCCGGGTGATATAAGGAGTGGAGCAAATATGCCAGACTGACGAAACAACAGCGCACGGCAGGCACAATCGAGACAGGATCATACACATTATTATCTAACCCGACTCATGACATTGACACTTGAAGGCGGTGACTATGGTTGCTTAGTTGCTAAGTCCACTGCCTATTATGTAACTGAGCTTGAGATGCTGGTTTGTGCTGAGTTATATACCAGCCAGAGGCTGTAGGAATGCTACACTTTGCCCCCATGTCCCATCCCTCATTGTTATCCAGCCACTCCTGCTGAAAAGTTTATCCGTGTGGATACCAGCTGAGGCCATGATTGGGCTCGCACATACACTTGGAGGACAGCCAATGCTCTTGGAACTGTACCCCAGTAACAGCCAGTGCCTTTAGGAGAAGCGAGGAGGAGGAAATAGGAAGACAATGATAAAATTAAAAATAAATTCTGGTAAACAGAGCATCCATTTGCAAATTTATGTCTGTTTTTTTGCTCTACTATATCTTCATTAGTGAACAATCTAGTGTTTTAGTAAGAATGTTAAAACCCTGAATTCTAGAGGTACTATATGGCTGATAGATACAGCATAACTTGCTCATTATTATCTCAATAACTTTGCCATTGGCAGTGCTGAAGGTGGCAACGTTAAGTTCTGCTGGTACACGCGATGCCCCGCATGTCAGTTCTTGTTCATTACAGTGAGGAGCGATGAGGTTGTATGTACTACCAAACTTAGTTGCTGCAATATAGCTTTTTTAAAAAAAAGGCTCAAAAAATAAAATTGCTAACAGCCACATTTTAAAATAATGCTAATGTGAACTTGCCCACTTTGGCAGGAGGAATAGAAAAGCAGTATATTATTTAAATGGAGAGAGATTGCAGAACTCTGAGGTACAGAGGAATCTGGGTGTCCTAGTACATGAATCACAAAGAGTTAGTCTGCAGGTACAGCAAGTGATTAGGAAGGCAAATGGAATGTTGTCATTTATTGCAAGGGGAATGGAATATAAAAGTAGAGATGTTTTACTACAGTTGTACAGAGCATTGGTGAGACCACATCGAGAATACTGTGTGCAGTTTTGGTCTCCTTATTTAAGAAAGGACATAATTGCTTTGGAGGCAGATCAGAGAAGGTTCACTCTACTGATTCCTGGGATGAGGGGGTTGCCTTATGAGGAAAGGTTGGACAAGTTGGGCCTGTATACACTGGAGTTTAGAAGAACGAGAGGTATCTTATTGAAACATATAAGATCCTGAGGGGACTAGAAGGGGTAGATGCTGAGAGGATGTTTCCCCTTGTGGGAGAGACTGGAACTAGGGGCCACAGTTTAAAAATAAGGGGTCTGCCATTTAAGACGGAGATGAGGAGAAATTTTTTCTCAGAGGGTCGTGAGTCTGTGGAACCTCCTTCCCCAGAGAGCGGTGGAGGCAGGGTCATTGAATATTTTTAAGGCTGAGTTAGAGAGATTCCTGATTAACAAGGGAGTCAAAGGTTATAGTAGGTAGACGGGAAAGTAGGGCTGAGGTCACAATCAGATCAGCCATGATCTTATCAAATGGCAGAGCAGGCTCGAGGGGCCGAATGGCCTACTCCTGCTCTTAATTCGTATGTTCGTATAGAAAGGTAATAAAATCCGTAGTGAGGTTTTAAGTTGAGATTCTGCTTTTGGTAAACTACAGCTCATTTGTATTGCTTCTGATCAATGGTTTTTTTCACACTGCAACACTGGATAATTACTTTGTTGTAGTTCAAGTTAATTAACCTAATTTCTGGTGGATCGAAGCCCACCACCCCTTTTAAAGTAGAATTTTTTAACTACCATGGAACAATTCTTAGACATGCCAGAGGATATTTTATCTTGCCGTAGAGTCCTTGTATGCCCACATGTCTGTAATTCTTGCATGGTTAGCTCTGTTTTGTATAATTTGGCTGACAGCCCAGACTTGTGACATCACCTGCTATTTCATCATTTCAGATATGTACATAAGTATAAAATGCACTGAGAAGTCAGAAGTTAAGTCGGATTTGCAAGGAAAGTAAGAGCTGCTGACTGCATTTGAATGAACAGTTATAACCCGAAACAATATCAGTTTGTCAGATGGGGCTCATTTTGAACTCACAACAAAAGCAGCCTATGTGCATTAAAAAGGAACTTATTTCTTGTTTCCTACCATAAGGGACTGGCACTGGCTTTGCTTATTTTCAGTCAGTTCATACGTATGTTTTTGCTTTGAGAGGTGCTTGACTTTTGCCTTCAAGCTTTATGTGTGATCACAACTGGCTTTGACTCCTTTTGCAGCTCCCTTGTCTGCTGTGCTAGGTGCTGTTTCCTACGGACCCTAAAGCTGCACTTTGCCTCAGCAGGGTGAAAGAGCCGTCCTGCTACAGATCATTCTTATTGCTTTGGCTGAAGGAATGTGCCAGTAGAAGTGGATCATTGCCTGACAAAAATCAACCATTTAACTTGTTTGCAGGATTGGCTTTGGAAAGGTAAGTACATTCTCTAATGTACTTATATTGATCATTCCTCCCCTTTCTTTTCTTCAAAGTGCATTTGGGACTATTAATGTTGCTTTGAGTGCTTTTCACAGAAGAACTTGCAAAACAATATGACAGACTTGAGTAAAAAAAACATTGGCACTCTATTCCTGCCAGTCTAGCACTGTTGGGGTGCAAGTTAATTACATCATCCCTCTAACATGTTATTTTTCAATTGTTTTCCTGCAAATCCCAAATTTGCTAGAAAATGACCTTCAACTGTTTTAACCTGCTAAAATACCTTTAAAAATAGCTGTAAAATTGTTACAGACTGCGATTAAAAGGGCAGTGTAGAGCTGAATAAGGACTTTCATAAATCAAGATCACTCTCATGTGCATAAAAAAATTATATTAGAACTTGAAATATGGTAGTATGATCAAGAGACTGTTCAATTTGTTTAGCACATGCTATTGTTCAGGGCTTCTGTTCGGGACCTCTGTAAACTATTAACAAATGCCAAGTCAACATTCCTCTACTCCCTGCTGAATCAAGAATCAGTCCATTTCCTTTTTGCATGCTGAACCAAGCCTATATTCACTATGCTTGGTAGCAATCTATTCCGCAAGTGAACAGTATGAAGCAGTTACCCCTTAAGTTCTATTTAGCTGACAATCATATCTCCTGATTGTAAACAAAGAACTTCTATGTACCTCATGGCATAATTACCTTCATTTTTTCAGAAACTTGGATAATGTCGCCCTGATGCGCATATACTAAAATGTCTGTGCACAGTGAAATGCATATATTATAATGAGATTGCACACACATTATGTATTCGGAAGTAATTTTGGGATCACAATTCTGGGAGTTAGGAAACCCATGGGGATTTAAATATGAATAACTCTTCTGAGAGAAATATTCTATTTCAGGAAGCAGTCTTGGCCATTTGGATCCCAACCTGTTACATGCATGATATTATTCTAACTTACTTTCCTAATAAAGATTGTGGTGAATTTAGGATAAAAACATAAAGGGCAATTAAAGCCATGTCACTGCTGCCAGAAGATTTCACCAATTTTCTCTCCTCTTCTGAAGGCTTTGCTGGGATACAATTCCACGGGGGCTAAACACCCCACTGACACCTCACTGTGTCCATTACTCAGGTGGAAACTTATTTTCTACATTTTCTAAAGTTGTAACCTTAATCCTTGCAAGAAATGTTTTTGCCTACAAATCAAGCAAACAAGCAACATATGGATATTTTTAAACTTTTAGATGACGTGTGGGATCATCCCCAAAGAGAATAAGGCACCTTTTCATTGTTTTCCTGATTGCCCAGAAAGAAGCCCCTTTTTAGATCTGTGATTTAAAAAATGCTGATTATGCAATGAGTTTGAATGCTGTTGGTGAAGTGAAATGTTTGTAAATGCTGAACATGACAAGACTCAAAAGAGGAAATATTGCTTAAAAGACAATTGTCGCTACTAAGTGATTTTCTTCCTCCTCAGACTCTGAGTCAAGCAAGAACTAGCAGAAAACAACATCTAATAGCAGTGGTAAGTTTATATTTGTTCCTATAGTTATAGAAAAACACTAATTTTATTGTATTCTGACCAAGATGTGTAAGAAAATAATTTGCAGCGTTTTATATATAAACGCATTAAAAGCAATGGAACAATCAGAGGGTAAAAGTGAAGCAGCCCAGAAAAAAAAGACAGCCAAGGTCGTCGTTCACTATTACCACAGCCAGATGGCACTAGCCTCACTTTGTGCATAAGTACAATAGTGACACCTAGAGGCTGAGCACCACTACTGAAAAAACATCTCCGCAGCTCCCCCAATATCTCAATGTTTATCCAAAGAGTAGCTGAGTCATATAAGCTAGGACTATTAACTGTTCAATCCCTTGTCAATGCTAAGTTAGTTGATCTCAACCCAGGCAACAGTGGAGTTGCCATAAATGGCTTCGGTGCCCCTTGGTTAGGACAGGGAAAATTAGCCAGGCTTACTGCTTCTGATTGCTGTTTAGTGACGATTGCTCGAAATCTTTGTCTGTGGTTGTTGGATGAGAACAGGATCAACTTCAGCTGTAATGTCCCCCCATGATTAAATAGCTGTTGAGCTCGCTGCCTATGTTTCCACTTGGTGAGGCCCCAGCAAAGCCATCAGGAACGGAGAGAAAATTGATGAGAAAACAGAAAAAAAACACTGTTTAAATGATTAAAAAAATACATTTCAAGCCAGTTCATGGGGGAAGAACACTAACAACTGATGACAAAAAAAAATAAAAACAACAATTGCCAGGAGGAGGGAAGAGGGCAGCAATCAGCACATAACAAAATAACTACCATTCAGGAGGTTCTTGCATAGTGATGCAACAACGCTAACAATATGTCTGCGTCAAGGACGAGAAAGGCCATTGCGCCAATACGTGGCCACCCCATCCTTGGCTGATGTCATCCCTATATGCCAACCCTCCCTCTTCTCACCTCATGGTAGAGACAATGGTAGTTGCCAATTCAAGAGTGCTTTGTCAAGGATCCCTCTCTTACCCTTCAGAGATGACCTGAAAAAAACGATCAGACAAGCCGTAGACATTAAAGATGTCTGACTTGACTTCTGAATGAAGTTTGCAGTTTGGATGAGGAAGGCATTTACCATGGAAGAGCATTTGGATCAACAACACTGGAGGAAAATGTATGAAAGCAGAACGTGAGGTGGTATATGAATTTTAGCACTTATAAAACTGACCAAATATAAGCAGTCTCCTGCCTGTCATTTATCGGTTATGCAGTTGGGTTCACTTGTGATATGAAAATTACACAAACACAACTGGAAGCTTCTAACTTTGTTAATTCACAAATTCATTTGCAGATGTACAATGGGTATGAATGGTTGTGGTCACGTGTTCTATAAAGCCCTGTGCATCATCAGAGCTTCTAAAGCAGTCTCTGCCTCTCCTGCTCATCTCTTTCTTTAAGATTCTCCTTTAAACTCATCCTTTTGATGAGGATGAGGATCCTTTTGACCAAGCTTGTGGTCATCCTTCCTAATCCCCGTCTTTGGTTCAGCATCCTTTTTTCCTTTTACATCTCTGAAGCACCTTAGGATGCTTATTTACGTTAAAGACGCCATATATGTTGTGGTCATCATGTACAGATGTGCAAGTTTGAAAAAGCAAAATGAAGGAAATACAGAGATGCAACAATATTGAAAGAAGGATGAGCACAGCTTCACGTCTGTATTCTCATATTTACATAAAAGTGCAGAATAGTTGAAAGATGCGACTATTTCAGGAAGCTGTCTACGTCAATTGGCAATGTTTCAGCTTTCACTTCACTTGCTGTTGTTTCAGGTTTGTTAACAAATCTACATTTATGACTGTTACCAAGTCACGCGACTCAAATCACAGTGCAATCAGAACTGCCTGTTTGAATATTTTAACATTGAAATATGTTAGAAGAGCAATACAAGGATTGTCTCTCTTAGTCTTACAGGTATGTTTGATTATGTGTAATAAATATCCCAATAAGAGAGAAATCACTGTTGGATCTAGTAATGGTTAATGAACCAGAGCAGATAAGAGAAGTAAGGATCTAGTAGGAAAACATCTAGGCAATATCGATCATAACATAATATGGTTTAAAATAATGATTGAGAAAAACGCAAGTAAGACAAAGACCAAAATAATAGATTGGAAAAAAGCTAATTGTGAGAGGATGAGAATGGAACTAGGGAAGATAAACTGGGGGAAAAAATAACAGACAAAGAGATAGAATTGCAGTGGAAAATATTTAAACCGGTAATCAATAAAGTTCAGGAGAAATACATTCCTCTAAAAAACAAGAACAAATTAACCAATAATCAAACACCATGGATGAATAAAGAGATAAAGGTAAAATTGAAATGAAAGAAAAAGGCAGACACTAAGTACGTATGAGAATCCCTACGTGGTCAGTTTTCGTAAAATATTAAGATGCCTACGTGGCAAAGAAGCAGAATGCAAAATGGTTGGAAAGGGTTAATTAGTTAGTAACTGAGATTGATACAAGTGGCCTGGCCCTCCTGCTGGGCCATATGTTTGCTTAGTCAGCAGGCCTGCATTGTCTTATCAATGATAGGTCTTTGATGTGAGTCAAGGACTGGTCTGAATGTCTCCATGTTTATGGCAGATCAATATAGGGAACGAGCTTAGCCAAAGTTGAAAGACATTCCAGGTTGGGAGATAAGGAACAGAAGGAACAGGGAAGAACATTCCAAGTTGGAAGATGAGGAAGTTATCCCCTTTGATGTCTAACAGCAGCATGATCAGCACATGGACGATTTATGATTGGTCGGAAATAATGTAACCTCGCATGGCAACCTATGCCCGGCTTATGATTGGTGTTGACCCTCGTTAAGTATGTTCCAACCCTATTCATCTGTATAAAAACGTGTGGATTTCTGTATGTTGTTGTTCTTGCTCTGCCAGCATAGAGGGACTCTATCAGGAGTCCAAATCAATGCTGCAGACTAAGAACCCTGCTATTAAAGTTGTGATGAACTTTAAAATGTATTCGACTTCAGTTATTACTGAACCAGACTGAGGGGAAAGAATCCGGTTCGTCACGTAGACAATAAAGGAAAGGATATCAAAGGGGAATATGAAGAGGTTAAGAAAGAAGCCAAGGAAACAATTAGGAAATCAAAGAGGAACTATGAAATTAAATTATCAAGGACTATAAAAAGAAATAGCAAAGTATTCTAATGACACATAAATAACAAAAGAAACATCAGGGAAGGGATAGGGTCACTAAGGGATGCACAAGATAAACTCACAGGTAATGATAGTGAAATGGCAGAAAAGTTGAAGTTACTTTGCCTCAGTATTTACTAGGGAGGCTAATAAGGTGGGCATGACATTAGAAGAAGAGATCAAAAAAGATATAAAGACATTTAAGATAGAAAGGGGGGAGATAATTGATAAACTAATCAAACTGGCTTGCATATGAAGAATGGTAATGTCAACAAAAGTTCTGAAGGGGCCGAGCCATAAATACTCGAAGGCTCGAAATTTGACTCTGGTGTGTGCTGAGTTAGGTGATCTTAGTTACTTGTGAAATCTACCCCATCAGCATCAGGAGAAGGGGAAATAAATTAAAGAAAAGTTTACAAACTCTGAAATGTAACACACCTGATACTTGACATTCTATACACATGCATCTTGCCTATACTTCCTGATCATCCTTCCTTAGCCCTTGGAGTTCTGCATGAGCCTACAGGTGGTTTGTCTGCCAGGGGAATGACTTCTCAGTCATTAATACAACACCAGGGTGCTGCAAAAAGCTTGCATTATCCAAGAGAAGACACCTATGGGACATTAGGTGTGAAGTGGAAGGGCCTACCACTGAACTCCAGCAATGGAGGGCAACAAAAAGATCGAGTGAACACAAAGCACAATGGTAAATACAAAAGAAACCATTAGAAGTGGTTGATTGGCTGCCATCATTTGTGGATTAATGGGAGCACAATGGGGACAACAAAAGTAGGCTATACAATAGGAAAAGAGGGCTGCAAATCAGGTAATTGTTGATTACAATAATACCTTGGGGCACATTCGTAAACTGAAACCTGAACCTATAGCTGGGGCAGAGGGAGGCCCAAAGTGGCCCTGAAAGTTATTTGAACTGTCTATTTTGGCGTACAATGATTATATCATGTCACAGTTCTGATCACTCTAGCTGTATGAAAAATGGATCACCTTGAGTTCAAATTGCGGGCAATGGAGAGTTATATCCATCTTTCTGGTGGTCCAAAAGCCAATTCAGACACCTTATGACTCAGACATATATTTAGCCTACAATGACCAAAGAGCGTTTATTGCATGTGTAGGACAAAGTGTACATATACCCTTTTGTGCTTCAATTGCAACATAATACCGCATTGATACATGGCAAAAAAGAACAAACTTGCATTTGTGCAGTATCCTTCACGATCTGAGGATGCTTAAAAGCAATTCAGTCAATGTATTCAGAACAATTTGCACATAGCAAACTCCGACGGATCCTTTACATCCTGGAAACAGTCAGCAAGTCAGGCAGCATCTGTGGACAAAGGAAGGCAGGGTTAACGTTTCAGGCAGATGACCTTTGGTCAGAACCAGATTTACAGCATCTGGGCATGCGGACAGGTCCCTGGTTTAACATCTCATCTGAAAAGTGGCTTCTCTTAAAAGTACAGAACTCCTTTGATACTGCACTGAAATGCCAGCCTAAATTATATGCTTAAGTCTTGGAGTGGGGCTTGAACACAATTAGACACATCTGGATTCCCAATTAGTCACATCTGGCTGGTGGCTAACGTATCGGGCAACATTGTTATATAATAATGGATTGTGTACCACATGGTCTACTGCTCCTGTCATTATAAAATAGCTCATCCTCTAACTTACTGTGAACACCACAAGAGATCCAATAATATGTTAACACTTTTGACATTTGCATTACTTTTTAACTTAAAGCCAGGAGTACAGTTTTTCCCTCAGCATGCTCAGTTTTCAGTTGGCTCTACTGGTCTTCCACACATTCAATGGGGTCAATTTTTAAGTGACCGCTTCCATCGGGTAGGAGGTGGGTGGAGCGAGCATGCCGCCCACCTGATGGAAGCGGCCAGAGGCCGGAACTATTTTCATGGTCAGGCCTCATTTGCATTCCATCGGCAAACTGCTTACGTTTTTGGACCAGTTTGTCAATCAGAAGGGGAGGGAAATCTGGCAACACCATGGCGGACCCCAGCCAATGCAGATACGAAAAGGGAGGGGAGGCGATCCAGGGGAAGGATATAATTTTAATCTATGAAGTAGTCACCTAGAACCAACTCAGTACAGGAGGGTGTCAAAACTAAGGGCATAAGCCCTGGCAATCTGGCTTACAAAATCCAGTGCGTTTTATTTCTCATTCATTGGGCTTGTCCTGTTTGAATTTTGTGCACCTGGATGCCTGTAATGGGCACATATAAATATTCATGATCATTCAGGGGAGCCAAAGAGGAAAGACTATACACAAACATGATGCTCCTGGTACATGCCCTTAGTTTTCTGTAATATCTTACAAAAAGAAACAGTATTTCTGCTACATGTAAAGGTGGATAGAATATAGGAAGTCCCCCCACTCCCCATTAAGATGCCAAGTCAAGGGGCACCTTTGGAATTTTATTTCTGAGCCATCAAGATCCTTGTGGGCCAACATGCAAGTGGCTCAATGTGTTTTATATGAACCATGTACACAAGCTAAAATAGAAGTAGTTATTACACATTGTGTTAGCTGTATGCAAAACCCTATTATAACTTCATAAAGCTCTTTTACCTATGCAAAAGAGGATGGCCAGCTTGATGACCACTGAAACTGAATAACAAGTACTCAAAAGTTCCATTGCTACTCCATTGCCCTACAAACTGAGATATGCTATTGCTTTTTGGTTTCTGCTTAATGGGAACAGCAAAGGCATTACAGTATAACAATCTATCATATATAAAATGATTTTATTTTCCATATCATGGCATTTGCAAACATTGGTAGTCACAGATATGGCAATAAATGAAAAAGTACCTGTTACATCAAAAAAATTAAATTTTTCTGAAAAATAGCAGGATTAATTGAACTGTACAGGGGTTGAATTGGGTTAGGGTTAGGGTTAGGATTAGGGTTAGGGTTAGGGTTAGGGAATACACCAGTCGCATGAAATGGAGAACAATGGGGCGCAGTGTTAAACGGGCTATCGATTCACGATGAGTCCATTTCGAACTTCTGCTGTACACCAATTTCACTCCCTATGATTTTCAATATTCTGTGGTACTTTTTAAAACCCATGATATTACGACATCTCTAGTCTTCAGGCTGAATAATTTATGCTTAAAGGGCATTTCCTGCGGCAAGCCCGTCCTGTACCAGGTTTGAGCCAATCCAATATTAGTGAGGAACATTTCACAGCAGGAAATTCCCTAGTCTCCCAAAATAAGTCATTTGGATTGCCTGTCTCTTTGTAACCAACACTTTAGCAGCAGCTACATTATTTAAACCAGTACTAACATGCGAGGCCTTGTTTTTGGAGTACAAGAGAGTAAAGACCCTTTTTGACTAGGATTGTAAAAAGGAATTGGGTAAACAGTCACATTTCCTGGTAACTTTCAAACATATGAACAATAGTATTCGCCCATTCAGTATTTGACTTCTTTAATATGCCTGTGAATAAGATCTATTTAAATCAAGTCAGTAGGTTACACCTATCAGGAAAGATTGAACAGGCTGGGGCTCTTTTCTCCAGAAAAGGGAAGACTGAGGGGGTGACCTGATAGAGGTCTTTAAGATCATGAAAGGGTTTGGTAGTGTAGAAGTAGAGAAGATGGTTCCACCTGTGGGAGAGATCGAAACTAGAGGCCATAAATATAACCAGAAGGTTACGCAGAAAGTGGTGAGAATGTGGAACTCACTACCACAAAGAGTCGTTGAGGCGAATAGAATAGATACATTTAAGGGGAATCTAGATAAATACTTGAGGGAGAAAGGAACAGAAGGTTATGCTGATAGGGTTAGATGGAGAGGGGTAGGAGGAAGCTCATGTGGAGCATAAACACTGGCACGGAGGCCCAATGGCCTGTTTCTGTGCTGTACGTTCCGTATAATTCTATGTATTTGTGGTTTTGTCAGTTTGACATTTATTTATGTCAAATAAAATCAGCGGTTTGACGATTTAACAACAACACTGTTACAAATCTTGGTCGGCTGTTGATACCTTTTCAGTTCTGGTGGAGTCAGCTATTCCCATAAGTGATCTGCATGTCTTGCTTTTCTGTGAGTTGACTCACACTGCCCTATATCTGCTTGCACAATAGCGCAACCTGGGGATGTAACAATACTACTCTTTAGTGATCAGAACTGGATATTTGTGTCTTTTGCACATGCACTTCTTCAATTGTTCCGAAGATGGACCAGGCATATATTTGGTGAGATGAGGCTTGATATGAATCAATAAGATGCTTTATTTCACAGTAAGGTTAGGGATGGCAGTTATGAATGGACTCACTTAATTCAATCAGTACAACTTATCTTTGCATAATAATGCAAAATGGAATGCACTACCTGAAAGGGCGGTGGAAGCAGATTCAATAGTGACTTTCAAAAGGGAATTGGATAAATACTTGGAAAGGAAAAATTTGCAGCGCTATGGGGAAAGAGCAGGGGAGTGGGACTAATTGGATAGATAGCTCTTTCAAAGATCCGGCACAGGCATGATGGGCCGAATGGCCTCTTTCTGTGCTGTATGATTCTATGATTCTATGAAAATACAGAACATATCACATTTCCCCAAATCAGTGGGTCATCTTACTTGACAAACAAGATAATTTGTGACTATATTCTCCTGCACACCAACCTTCTCTCAGCCTTTTACTGCCAGAAAACTTCACAACATTCCAATTCCAAACTATCTGCTTGACTACATGTCTCTTGAGTGTTTTATCTCTCGCTATTCACAGCCCGAAAGGAATGACCCACCTGATCATGGTTGAGGTGTTTATTGATTACCAAGACATGATAACATATTGCTCTTATAATTTACAGTCTATGAGGAAACAACATCAGAGCTACATCATTAGCATGTTAACTACCTACTATCTCAGACACTCATTTATTCTTTTTTAAATTGGCACGAATACACAATGCTTTAAAGCACAACATATAAAAAAAACTGTTCTTCGAAATCCTTTCTATGAAAAAATGATCAAAAGATCCCAAAACTGCAAAGAAAATTGAGTAAAGTAGTATTCACATGTCGTCACTTTTTTAATTCATTCATGGGATGTGGGTGTCACTGGCGAGGCCGGCATTTATTGCCCATCCCTAATTGCCCTTGAGAAGGTGGTGGTGAGCCGCCTTCTTGAACCACTGCAGTCCGTGTGGTGACGGTTCTCCCACAGTGCTGTTAGGAAGGGAGTTCCAGGATTTTGACCCAGCGACGATGAAGGAACGGCGATATATTTCCAAGTCGGGATGGTGTGTGGCTTGGAGGGGAATGTGCAGGTGGTGTTGTTCCCATGTGCCTGCTGTCCTTGTCCTTCTAGATGGTAGAGGTTGTGGGTTTGGGAGGTGCTGTTGAAGAAGCCTTGGCGAGTTGCTGCAGTGCATCCTGTGGATGGTACACACTGCAGCCACTGTGCACCGGTGGTGAAGGGAGTGAATGTTTAGGGTGGTGGATGGGGTGCCAATCAAGCGGGCTGCTTTGTCCTGGATGGTGTCGAGCTTCTTGAGTGTTGTTGGAGCTGCACTCATCCAGGCAAGTGGAGACTATTCTATCACACTCCTGACTTGTGCCTTGTAGATGGTGGAAAGGCTTTGGGGAGTCAGGAGGTGAGTCACTCACCGCAGAATACCCAGCCTCTGACCTGCTCTTGTAGCCACAGTATATGGCTGGTCCAGTTAAGTTTCTGGTCAATGGTGACCCCCAGGATGTTGATGGTGGGGGATTCAGTGATGGTAATGCCGTTGAATGTCAAGGGGAGGTGGTTAGACTCTCTATTGTTGGAGATGGTCATTGCCTGGCACTTGTCTGGCGCAAATGTTACTTGCCACTTATGAGCCCAAGCCTGGATGTTGCCCAGGTCTTGCTGCTTGCGGGCTCGGACTGCTTCATTATTTGCGGGGTTGCGAATGAAACTGAACACTGTGCAATCATCAGCGAAGTATGGTCAGTGGGCCATCCGTATGGTCAGAAGTCTTTATGACAACTAAAGCAGAGTTGCTTGCAAACAGTTATGAGGTGCATGGAATACACCGATGTAATGTGTCCTACACTTCCACCATACTTGTGGCGAAGTAACTCTGGTGAAGCGGGTGCAGCTCTGAGGAATTTCGCAACCATTGAAGTATAAATCATCTGTTTTATAATGGCTTAAAAGTGCTCCTAAATGATCTGAGTGTCCTTATCCAATTATGTTACCCTGCCAAAAACTGTAGAACGTAATTGTTTTAAATCTCTACCCATTTTTACTTTGCTTGCATTCATTTGTATTAATTGAATTTCCTGGTGCACAACAATGGTTTTCCTTTTAAACGTGGCAATACCTGAAGGATCGGTGAAAACTAAACAGACACTAGGACTTGACTGAAGCAACTATAAGGGCAGAAATTGTTCAAAGTGTTATAAAAAGTCTTGTAATCAGCCTAGGATAGACCTGTTACTGTGTTAAGACTGAGCATGCAGGGCCCCGAGAACAGAGGAAGCAAAAACACAGTAAATGTACATAGCACAATCATAGATTAATCAACATCCATTCATCTTACAGAGTATTATACTGGACTTATTATTACAATAACAGGTTGGTGATTTTGTTGTTACTCTTCTTTCCTTCTTCCTTTGGCTGGGCCACAATTCTTTTCTTCCTGCCTGCATGTTCCTTTTGTATGATGGTTGTTTTCATTTGTGGTTTCCTTCAATTTGTGGCTGTTCTGTTCTATTTGTCTGATTAGTGGTTTCACAAGTCCATACACAAAACAGAAAAACATTTTATACCTTTAATAGTTCTGCTTAATCAGCTGTCCATACAGTCTTGTGATGTCGCCACCAGGTCTATTCTTCTAATTACAGCGAATGACAAGAGTCCACTGATAATCAACAATAAACCTTGTATAATTAGTAGTTCCTAAAAATCAACACTTGCCTTAACTCAATCAATCAGCAGTTTCTAATAACTAACATTTAAATCTTGTGTAATCAGCTGTTACCAACAAAAGGAAATAGTCACTGTATTACCTTGCCTAGTTATAACCAGGATGTAGAGATGCCAGTGATGGACTGGGGTGGACAAATGTAAGGAATCTTACAACAGCAGGTTATAGTCCAACAGTTTTATTTGAAAATCACAAGCTTTCGGAGATTATCTCCTTCGTCAGGTGAGTGAGTGAAGGGTTCACGGAGGAGGTAAGCTCCGAAAGCTTGTGATTTTCAAATAAAACTGTTGGACTATAACCTGGTATTGTAAGATTCCTTACATTAGTTATAACCAGGTTAGACCTTTTTTGATTGACTTGTCGGGGTGACACTAAGTTGCCACAGTGTTACCAAACGGAAACATAAAATCAATATGGCAAATGCACCATTAATATAATAAATAAACAAAAAAATCCAATTAAATAATATGCTTGATAAGCAAAAGAACACTATAAAGAAATTATACTATTGTCATTGGCATCTACAATACATTCCATACCCTGCAGTGCCCATCGGTTGTGGAAGGCCTCAAGTGTACCAGTGGACACCGCATGCTCCCTCTCCAAGGCCACGCCACGGAAGAAAGGCCGGCAGCCAGAGCAACCCGCCCCATCTTGGACCTACAAATTGACGTTTTGGCAAGACCTAGGAGCAGGCCCATGAAAAGATCTTCCGACTTACCCCTTCCCCACTCCAGGCGGCCGGAGATCGGGAGCGTGGGGCTAAAATGCAGCTATCACCAGGTTAGGTAAATGGTATGATAATGCATTTCAATGTAATTTGTTACTGTGAGATGTGGATGTTCCACATGCACAGAAAACTGGGCAGCCACTTTCTTAAATTGGCCTCCAATGGATTTACACGAGAAGGGAGGGAAAGGACATAATAAACACAGAAGAGTGCTGCACAATGGTTTGGCATCAGTCTTCCAATGGCCAGTGTTTAACATTAAAAGTCTAAAAAAAATGGGAAAGAGCAGCACACGGAGGTCACTCTTCTGAACAACAAAATGGCAAACTAGAAAAACCTTGTACATCTTCATACCATACTGTACAGTGCCTTTTTCTACTATACTCTTGATGGAGCTTCACTTGACGGTTCTTAAAGAAAGGAAATACAAGTCAACTATTAATTCCTCACTGGGATTTTAATAAAATTAAGATTTCCATGATCTACAGTACTACTGTTCTTTTCCTAACTGTTTGCTTATTTATTTACTAGGCCTGTGAATTGGCCTGAGTTCGAGCCTAGTCAAAGTTCTGGGCAGTTCTCATCTATTGTACATTTTCAGACAGTGCATTCAGTAAAATTGACAATTAACAATTGTCCCTGTGACATTTTTACATATTTCTATAAAAATGTAGTTTTACAATTTCAATGTTATAACACAAGGCAGCACAATCAAGCACAGGGAATTGAAATAGATCCATTCCATATCTTGCTGAGAAAATAATGTAAACAATTTTACAACACCAAGTTATAGTCCAACAATTTTATTTTAAAATCCACAAGCTTTCGGAGGCTTCCTCCTTCCTCAGGTGAATGTGGAAATGAAATCCTCAAACCTATCGCATTTATAAATCACAGAACAATGCCTGGTGATTACAGATAGTCTTTTCAACTGCCCGTTGCCAAGGCAACCAAAGTGTTCAGACAGATAGGTGTTACCTACAGGGCCACCGAATATACAAACGGCCGGAACTAAAAAAACAGATGATGTGGCGATGCCAATTAAAATAAACAGAGCGAGAGAGGCAGAAACATAGAAACATCCGGAAGGAAAAGACAGCAATTGACCCGTTATATTAAAAACAGATAACATTTGTTCACTGGTGGGGTAACGTGTAGCGTGACATGAACCCAAGATCCCGGTTGAGGCCGTCCTCATGGGTGCGCAACTTGGCTATCAATTTCTGCTCGACGATTTTGCGTTGTCGAGTGTCTCGAAGGCCGCCTTGGAGTACGCTTACCCGAAGGTCGGTGGCTGAATGTCCTTGACTGCTGAAGTGTTCCCCGACTGGGAGGGAACCCTCCTGTCTGGCGATTGTTGCGCGGTGTCCGTTCATCCGTTGTCGCAGCGTTTGCATGGTCTCGCTAATGTACCATGCTCTGGGGCATCCTTTCCTGCAACGTATGAGGTAGACAACGTTGGCCGAGTCACAGGAGTATGAACCATGCACCTGGTGGGTGGTGTCCTCTCGTGTGATGGTGGTATCTGTGTCGATGATCTGGCATGTCTTGCAGAGGTTACCGTGGCAGGGTTGTGTGGTGCATACCTCATACGTTGCAGGAAAGGATGCCCCAGAGCATGGTACATTGGCAAGACCATGCAAACACTGCGACAACAGATGAACGGACACTGCGCAACAATCGCCAGACAGGAGGGTTCCCTCCCAGTCGGGGAACACTTCAGCAGTCAAGGACATTCAGCCACCAACCTTCGGGTAAGCGTACTCCAAGGCGGCCTTCGAGACACTCGACAACGCAAAATCGTCGAGCAGAAATTGATAGCCAAGTTGCGCACCCATGAGGACGGCCTCAACCGGGATCTTGGGTTCATGTCACGCTACACGTTACCCCACCAGTGAACAAATGTTATCTGTTTTTAATATAACGGGTCAATTGCTGTCTTTTCCTTCTGGATGTTTCTATGTTTCTGCCTCTCTCGCTCTGTTTTTTTAAATTGGCATCTCCACATCATCTGTTTTTTTAGTTCTGGCCATTTGTATATTCGGTGGCCCTGTAGGTAACACCTATCTGTCTGAACACTTTGGTTGCCTTGGCAACGGGCAGTTGAAAAGACTATCTGTAATCACCAGGCATTGTTCTGTGATTTATAAATGCGATAGGTTTGAGGATTTCATTTCCACATTCACCTGAGGAAGGAGGAAGCCTCCGAAAGCTTGTGGATTTTAAAATAAAATTGTTGGACTATAACTTGGTGTTGTAAAATTGTTTACAATTGTCAACTCCAGTCCATCACCGGCATCTCCACATCGAGAAAATAATGGTTAACTCAAGACTCCCCAGGTTCAACGGCTTATTTGTTTTTGAGCAAGCTGTTGAAATTTTTTTTTAAATAATCAGAAATTTCGGCATAAAAAAGGCTATTCAGCCTATTGTGTCTGTGCTGGTCAAGCTCTACATTAGACTAGCCACTACCCCTAGTTAGGAACATAGAAATTGCTAATTGAGAAAAGGCCAAGGTCCACCTCATTTGCCATTTACCATCCTGTTAGTCACACGGTACAATGATAATGGAGTTTTTGACTAATCATGGCAATCAATCTCTAACAATTAGTCTACAACAGACCCAGACATGAGGTGAAGAAAACCCTCAGTGGTAGAATGTTTGGGAACTATAGGTCCAAAATCATCTGTTCCTTTCAAGCATGCAACATTTAACACATGTCATGTCTCAAATTACTCATATACTGTATCCCTAAATATTATTTTCTGAATGAATCAACACTTTCTGCTTCCACCATCTCCCTCGGGAATCTGTTCCATAGATTGACCGCTCGTTCACTGAAATAACGTTTCCACAGATTACTTTTGAATTTACCGCACTTCAAGCGCAGACGTGTCCTCTGGTTCTACTGTTCTGGACAAAATGAAACAGATTGCCATGGTCAACATTATCCAGTCCCTTTAGAATCCTAAAAACAGCAATCATATCACCTCTCAACCTTTTCTTTTCCAGTGAGAACATGCCCAATTTACATAATCACTCCTTATAATCCAATCCCTCCATCCCCATAATCATTCTGGTTGCCCTCTTCTGTATCCTTTCAATAGCTGCAATATCATTTTTGTACTGCAGCGACCAGAACTGTACACATTGTTTTAAGTACGGTTGTACCAATGATTTAATAAAGTGGCAGGATTACCCTATTATTATGGCTGAATATTAATAGGAATAAAATCTGCCTTTCTCCAGTCCCCAGGCACCTCTCTAGTATTCAATGATTTCTGAAAAATTTGTACCAGTTCCTGCAATTTCCTCCCTTAGTTCCTTAAGGATTCTCAGATGCATCTTATCTGGCCCCTGAGATTTATTTATCTCAAGTTTGCACAGCTGTTCTGCAGCCGTGTTGCTAGTAATGTGAATAGTGTCACAAATATTGTTGCTCACAAAAAATATCTGAAGCGTCCTAAAAGTGTTACTTCTAAATAAAATATATATCTTTTTTTAATTTTAATTTTCTGCCTTATTTGCAGAAGTATTTACTCTTATAAATAGATGGTTTGTCACCCTGAAGAATTCATCCCAAAATTCCAGATTTAGGAAAGTTCTTTCTCAAGTAGTAAAAGAACCTACTGAAATTCCCCAAAACAGATTTAGCCTTGAGTAGATAATATAAAAAAGTTGAGCCATTTTCTAATTGGACGTAAGCCTGACCGGAAGTCAGACGATGAGTAAATCACATCACCGACTCCCAGCATGCAAATTTCTGGGATCAGACTAATGATATGACAGACGAGTTCCAGGCAAGGAAACCATCTCTGATTGGAGCTCACTTGTTGGCTGTGGTAAACTGTAGGCTAGCAGGGTTTAAAGTCCTGCAGCATCTTAAAGGACTAGGCATCATGACAGTTGAAATTTTGAAAGTAGGCAAGTTTCTGGTGAAACAAAAAATCTGGAAGAAGTGCTAGAATAAACATTAGGCTGGGTTAAGAGCAACTATATCAGTTCCACCAAGGGAAACACTGTTTTAGAAAACACTAGGCACACGCACAAAATATTTGATTATTAAAAAACGTGGTCGTAATAAAGTTGTTGTTTCTGCAGACTGAGGGACTGTTCTCCTAAGGCTTGGGAGTAGGTTTCATTAGGTGGCATGAATGGCAGAGTTATGAGTTGTATTGAAAAGGGAAGACACTGTAGGTAAAGGGATGTGTGAAGCAGGAATGGAAAGATATGGACAGGACTGTTAACGCAGTGACCTATTTCCAAGTTTTGAAACAGTCTCCTGCATGAGAACTTCATGAATTTCCCTAGGAGCCAGAAACATCATCTTCAGATTACTCGTGCTCATCTAATTGGTTGTACGTAGGTGGTTTCCTCTTCTGGGACTTCCATAATGATACTCCTTTGCAAGGAAAGTTGTGCAGCATGCAGTACACTACCATTATCCTTGAAACCTTAGCCGGGCTATATTTGAGAATGCCTCTGATCATGCAGGCACCTGAAGTGCTGCTTTAACATGTCACTGGTGTGCTAGGTTATTTTGTGAACTGTATGTACCTCATTATGCCTGTTTTCAAGTTTAGTCCTGGAATAACTTAGCAGTGTTACGAACCATGGCTCTAGAGGATAGCCTTGATTACCCAGGAACAATTCTGAGACTTGCCTTTCTGGCCCAAATATTGGTGGCATAAAAAGAAAGTATCATAGAATCATAGAAGTTACAACATGGAAACAGGCCCTTCGGCCCAACATGTCCATGTCGCCCAGTTTATACCACTAAGCTAGTCCCAATTGCCTGCACTTGGCCCATATCCCTCTATACCCATCTTACCCATGTAACTGTCCAAATGCTTTTTAAAAGACAAAATTGTACCCGCCTCTACTACTGCCTCTGGCAGCTCGTTCCAGACACTCACCACCCTTTGAGTGAAAAAATTGCCCCTCTGGACCCTTTTGTATCTCTCCCCTCTCACCTTAAATCTATGACCCCTCGTTATAGACTCCCCTACCTTTGGGAAAAGATTTTGACTATCTACCTTATCTATGCCCCTCATTATTTTATAGACTTCTATAAGATCACCCTTTAACCTCCAGGGAAAAAAGTCCCAGTCTATCCACCCTCTCCCTATAAGTCAAACCATCAAGTCCCGGCAGCATCCTAGTAAATCTTTTCTGCACTCTTTCTAGTTTAATAATATCCTTTCTGTAATAGGGTGACCAGAACTGTACACAGTATTCCAAGTGTGGCCTTACTAATGTCTTGTACAACTTCAACAAGACATCCCAACTCCTGTATTCAATGTTCTGACCAATGAAACCAAGCATGCCGAATGCCTTCTTCACCACCCTATCCACCTGTGACTCCACTTTCAAGGAGCTATGAACCTGTACTCCTAGATCTCTTTGTTCTATAACTCTCCCCTACACCCTACCATATCGTGACAGCTGCCTTGGAAACAGGTGTAGACTTGCATAATATAGTGCTAAAGATCGGAAATAAGTTGAATATTCAGAGAATGGAATCCTTTCCTATTCATATAGATCATGGCATTGTGCAAGGAAGCACATAGGGCCACACCGGTGCAACCAGCAACTCTCTGGACCCTCAGGAATCTTGCCACTCTAAACTGCCAGCTCATATTGAGGTCAGTTGTCCATAGGGAATGATATGAACTGTGTGGCTCAAGGAAACAATGCATCTTGTGATTTTTTTTACACACATTTGTGCACAGCTCACAGTAGTTTATATTCACAAATGTCCCCAGTGGTAGCTTGAAACAGCCCAACACATTTGAGTTCTTTTGTGGCTTTGTTGTGAAGGCTCATCAAAAATCTGAATGGCAATAAGAACAAAACAAAAAGAAGTTTCAGCAAGTGCCTGACAATCTGTCTTTTTAAATTGATTTTGTTTTGGAGTCCAGCACCTAGCAACAGGTTGTACGAGCAGGTAAAGGAAGCAGAATAAACATTATGGAGGATATTATAGAAAATAAAAATCACATGAATTTCATTAGAATATTATGCATCCATCCAAAAATTGGTAGATGCTTCTTGGAGCTAGCAAAAGTCTGATTGCAAAATTGGGCAGGGTAAAAAACAGGCAGAGATCCAGCATTAGTATGAGAATGCCAGAGTGTGGAACTGACAGTGCTAATTACTACATCTGGCAAGTCAGTTTTCCATTCTACTTAAATTTTGCTAAGCAAGGGAAGGAGAGTAGAGCTTAATAAGGTAATTTTATGCAATTGATTAAACATTTCAATATATGTTCATAACTTTATATGAAATTGTGCAGTAGATTGCAAATGTTCTGCAGGACAAAGGATCATTAGCAAAAATCTAAATAATTGTGAAAGACATACTCTCAGCTTTTAAAGCTTGTCCTGATGGTGCAACACGTAATGCTATTAAGTGGCGGGATGTATGTTCACAGCTGCGAGCCTCCACAAGTGAATTCTCAATGCCAGTGACATAACTGAAGAAAATCACTGTGGTAAGTTAAATAATA
This sequence comes from Heptranchias perlo, assembly GCF_035084215.1. Lineage (NCBI taxonomy): Eukaryota > Metazoa > Chordata > Chondrichthyes > Hexanchiformes > Hexanchidae > Heptranchias > Heptranchias perlo. Next base: position 21,840,469 of record NC_090362.1, read on the forward strand.
ATAATGCCTTTGGTGTAGAGGGAGCCTATGCCAGCTGCACACAAGCACCCAGTGCACCAAAGGTAATTTATTTGGTCAAATGATATCTGATCCATAAGACACCTGATGCAGCCCAGATATTTAATCGTGAAGTGTCAAGCTGGTGAATATCTGATTCCCAATTAGTTCGAGCCCAAGAACAGATGGAGTCACTGAGTTTGATTAATCTTCAACATTTATTCAATTATGTGAATAGTTGCTAGCTAACGTTGCCTGTGTTTGCTTACATTACAAAACATGGATTCATGCTCACATATACTTATGTCATAAGAAACCAGCAGTTCTTCTCCTGGAGACAGTTATCTTTAGGCTTGCCTCTGGTTTCTCTTGTCCGATGACAGAAATATCTCCCATTTTCTTCAGGCTTTTATAACTCCTTTGATTACAAACAGTTCGACCGTGGAGTGAGGCCAGAATCAGATCAGCCACGATCTCATTGAATGGCGGAGCAGGCTCGAGGGGCCGAATGGCCTACTCCTGCTCCTGCTCCTATATCTTATGTTCTTATGACTGGCTTACTTACTGTACCTGGACCATAATGTGAGACATTCAGTGTCTGTTATTCTTCCTTATCTTGTTTTAACCATCCTCAAGGTCCCTTTGCTTTTTACCATTGTTTGCAAGAGCTAATCACAGGCTTTGTGAGTGCAGATGTCTGTCTGCCTGCACTCCTCTTCACATGGTGTCCTTCATTATTCTTTGGTAATTTGCCATATCAGCACAAGGTTTTGCACACATGCCATATAGACATCTTCATATAAGCGCCAATTCGCTCTCTATATATTAGAATTTTGAACATTTTGTCTTTCCATCAGCGATGTCCTTGTTACAATATTTTTGGAGCCAGTACAATCGCAGCCCACATTTTTTTTTGCAGGCACATAGATTTTAATTGGCATGGGAATTTAACCTTTGTCCATATAAACTTAATTTTAGTTAGCATAATACAATGATTAATAATAAACATTTTTTATATATATATAGTGTATACAACACCAAGTGAAGGCCAATGCTTCCTTGCAGTCTTCATAATTCAGAAACATTATTTTCAGTTTTAACATTGTATTTTTATGCTGATCACGATGAGGAATCCCAGTACTGGGTATGGGATACTTTTCCACTGTGAGTATCCATTGTCAGCATCAAGTGTTTCCAAGTTAGGTGCAGCTTGGCCAGATACAAAGAAAAACATCCTTACATAGCTCAGTTGAGATCCCTGAACACCAGCTTGAAAAAAACCACACACAATTGGATTAAAGAAAAGACTTGCATTCATATAGCACATTTCACATCCTCAAAACATCTCAAAGTACTTCATGGCCAATTAATTAATTTTTGAATTTTATTCACTATTGTTATACAGGCAAACATGGCAGCTAATTTGCACACAGCAAAGTCCCACAGCATTGAGGTAAATGACCAGTATATCTGTTTAGGTGATACTGGTTGTGGGATACATGTTGGCCGGGTCACCATGAGAACTCCTTTGCTTTACTTTGAATAGTACCATGGGATCTTTTATGTCCACCTGAACAGGCAGTTTAATGTCTCCTCTGAAAGAAAGCACCTCCAACAGTGCAACACTCAATCAGTACTGCATTCTGAACCCACAACCTTCTTATTCAGAGGCGAGAATGCTACCACTGAGCCGAGGCGGCATTTAGTGTGACATTTTTTTCCCTGCACAAGCATCCTGGGATGCATTTGATTGTATCTGGGTATCAAATTGTGAGCAGTTAGCTGTTGGCCCAAGAGAAACTGAGCTGCCTGTACAACTTCTATTACACGTAGAGCCCTTACAGCTGGCCCAGACAGGGAACTTTCATCCCACTACTGTCTGGTACTTTTTAAGGAAAATTGAATTACATTGATGGTGAAATTCTATGTTGCTTTAATGTTAATTGACACAGAATACAATGCTGTTATAATATAACCGTTATTATATAAATGCAAGTTGTTGTTGTGATGAACACAGATCTTCAACACTGATATTTATAAGGCTGGGTGGGAGCTTTTCAATATTTTGTACCATAATTAGAACAAAATGCAGGAATTCTTTCCTTGATTTAATGCAAGAAAGAGAAAAGTTGCATTTATATTATATTGCATTTATATATTTTATAGTTTCATGTCTTCAGGATGTCCCAAAGCATTTCATGACTGATGAGCTGCCTTTGAAGTGTAATCATTATTGTTTTGTAGGCAGGCAAATTGCACACAGCAAGCTCCCACAAACAGCAAACGAGATGAATAACCAGTTAATCTGCTTCTGTGCTCTTCTTCCAAAAAGAAGTGTCATGGGACCTTTCGCACCCATCTGAAGGCAGAGTGGGCCTCAGTTTATCGCCTCACTCAAAAGATCTCTGATAATGCAGCACTCTCTTAGTACTGCACTAAAGTACCAGCCTAGATCATGTGCTCAAGTCCTGAGAGTAGGAGTTGGAACCCCTAAACTTCTGACTCATAGGCAACAATACCACTAACTAAGACCAGCAGACATGTAGGAGAGAAATTCTCAATCAGGAAAATAACAGAAATTGTGGCTCTCTTTATGCTTTTGAGTCTGATTTATAACTCCTTTGATTACAAACAGTTCGACCGTAGGCATGTAGTTTTTTTCCCCCCAATAGAATCATGACTTTGAATTGCTGAAATGATCTTGGGAGGTGAATGCTTCTCCTTGCTCCACACAAATTTAACCCAGAAAATTTTCTGGGCCATTTTTTGGAGCGTACTGTTGGTTAGGCCGCTCAAAACCAGGACACATAAGTGAAGCATGTGCAGCGAATGCTTTGCCAATGTGTCCTTAAAAATTGCAATCGGGATCCTAACTAATTTGTAGCATAATTAAGAGGCCTACCACCTAAAACAAGCAGGCTTTATGATCGCCCACGGAAGGCCCTTTAAAAATAGCGACGATTGGAGCGTCAACATAAGCAAAGCAACAAATTGACCCGCCACGATTTGAGGCCATTACCGCCCCATTAATGCCAATTTGGCCAGGTGCAAATCGGACCCACTGTGCAAAATGTTATGTAGGGCTGAAGATTACAAAGGAAGGGAGAGATTATGTCATTAGAAGGATTTGTAAATGGGGATGAAGATTTTGAAGTCAATGCTTTGGGGGAGGCAGTGAAGATCAGGGAGTACAGGGCTGATAAGGGTGCAGGACTGAATATGAGATAGGATGCAGGATGGAGATTTAGACAAGTTTGTGAAGGGTGGAGCTGAGGAAACCAGTACGGACGGAGGGTAAGAACAGAAATGGAGAATGTTAGAGGTGAAGGCAAGTGATTTTGGTGATTAATAGGATAAGTGGATGTCTATACAAGTTTAGACTAATTTAACTTCAATTAATCTAGTATATTTTCCTTAAATATATGTGCTACAAGTCTCCAACATATTTTCATTTCATTATAAATAGTTTGATCTCCAAATGCTGTTTTCCCTTTCAATTTTCTTGCCTTGCTCTTCCTCTCCTAAAGGCCATGATGTGGAGATGCCGGTGATGGACTGGGGTGGACAAATGTAAGGAATCTTACAACACCAGGTTATAGTCCAACAGTTTTATTTGAAAATCACAAGCTTTCGGAGATTATCTCCTTCGTCACTCACCTGACGAAGGAGATAATCTCCGAAAGTTTGTGATTTTCAAATAAAACTGTTGGACTATAACCTGGTGTTGTAAGATTCCTTACATTTCTCCTAAAGGCAGCAGCTCATAACACCAATCCTCAAGTAAGGGTACATTCTTTATTTATAAGCTAATGAGGTAAGTGTCAGCATTCTATTCATCCACGTGTGCCTGATACAATCTTCAGCCCACATCTGCACACGTGCACTTCTGACAGCTTTGTGAGTTTGAGGGGAGGGCGTAAAAGGGTCACTGGATCAATATGAAGAATAGCAATCCTAGCCAAGTGATGCTGAAACCTCTATTGTAATTAGTTAACTCAGCAGAGATTAGTCTGCAAATTTCCTGAATGTCCCACATCACATGTGCATAAACCCAGTAGCCTTGAGGATTGGGGGGAGGGGAGTCTTTGTCTACCAGTATGCAGACTGAAATGTCATTGTTCACAGAAATACTGCCTGGGAGGAGTTTACTGTGTCTCTTAACACCTATGAAAAGTGTGAGGTCTGAAGCATTGTGTAAAAGATCAATGTTGAAGTAGTTGATAAGGTGTTGTAAATGGCTTTTATGTTAGATGTTATGTTATCTGCAAAAGTAACCTTATCGTGAAATAAGATTACCTTAGAATTTGTACGCAGTTTGTACTTCTTACCACAGGCTGGAGGTACTCAGTTGCAAAACCAAATGTTTTGGGGGAAGGGAAGATATTGTTTTAGATTGACAGGTACTGTAATTTAAATAACCATAATATGGTAACATTTGCTGGTAGTTTTAAATTCATTTGTGTAAAACAATCTACTGGAATCAATTTGAGGGTGACAGAGGGAGATTAAAACAAAACATACATTTAAATCAAAGAATCATAGAAAGGTTACAATACGGAAGGAGGCCAAACGGCCCATCAAGTCTGTGCCAGCTCTATGCAAGAGCAATCCAGTTTAATACTTAAGTAATTTACATACAGTAGTTTCCACCTTTGGACTAAAGCAGATATTTAACTCAATCATCTACATATGTCTTCCTATTTAACTCAATCATCTACATATGTCTTCCTTTTTCCTCAACTGAGGATTCCCCATCACTGTAGTTGACAGGGCCCTCAACCATGTCCCTCCAATTCCCATACTTCTGCCCTCACCCCTTCCCTTCCCTCCCAGAACCATGATAGGGACCCCTTGTCCTCAACTTCCACCCCACCAGTCTCCACATTCAACGTATCATCCTCTGCCATTTCCGCCACCTCCAGCACGATCCCACCACCAAACATGTCTTCCCCTCCCCTTCCCTGTCAACATTAAGGAACCACTCCCTTCACAACATATGGAATTCGCTGCCTGAATTGGTGGTAGAGGCAAGGACCCTCAACTCTTTTAAGAAGTATGTGGACCTGCACCTAAAGCGCTGTAAGCTGCAGGGCTACAGACTGGGTGCTGGAAGGCGGGATTAGAGTGGGCACCTGATTGTTCTTCGAGCCGGCGCAGATACGATGGGCCGAATGGCCCCCTTCTGTGCTGTATCTTTTCTATGGTTCTATGGCTTGTATTACTCATGTGCTGGCCAATAAAATCTGACAAGTTGATCGGACTCCTGGATGTCGAGCCTTTATTTTGCAGAGTTTGGATCACTTTGCAACAGTTACCTCCAATTCCATGCACTCTCATTTTTGCTAATAATCGGAACCTAATCAAATGCCTTCTTGAAGTCTATATAGACAACATCTATATAGGATTCCAGGTGGTCAGTGAAGAAAGTGGGCTTCTGTCCATCTGTCATAAGATTTCTGTATTTGATGACTTACTAACATATTATTTCTGTTGCTGTGTACTAAACACAAATGATTTCTGCTGTGATAACTGTTTTCCTTCAAGCAGCTGATATCTCTCAGAAGTTGGGACATGGGGTCCCCAGGAGCATGTTAATATTTTCAGGGGATTCCCAGGAATGTGTCAATAGTTCCAGGGGATCCTTCACACAGAAGTTGAAAGCCTCTTCCTTCATTTCCTGTCCCGTGGAATTCACCATTTTTACATTGCGGGCAGATTCTATAGCACCAAAAAGGTGCACACATCACTCTGAGTCACAATTTCCAACTTCATCCTGGTTGCCTTACCTTCTCCAAAGGCTCGGCCAGTGATTGACAAACCAATTTACTGGCTTTTATGGTCAGATTGAGCACTCAGCCCACTAAATCAGAAAAGGTGGCAACCTGCAGATGTGCCATCACGTTGCAGTGCGGCTGCATTTGGAGGTACTGTAATCTCTTCAGATGATGTCAGCTTCCGCATGTGCAATTGATGCAAAACCTCTAATGCCAAGTTTGATCTTGTTGCTGTCAACGGTGGCAGTACATGCAGGGACACCTTTATCTTAACATTGAAATGATCAAGTTGCCATTGGTGGCAAACCTGCAATGTTAATGTGGTCATGGATTTTGTTTTTAGAAAGATTCACTGGTTTATTTTTTCCCCCACAGTCTGATATTTCCAATTCTCAAAAATGATTTACTAATTACTGCTAGCTTTATAACTATTGCATTTTTAATAACTTAAAAAAATTATATATATTTGAAAATCAAGGATTTTACTACACAAATCACCCACCAACGCATCTAAGAACTGATTTTAGTACATACTGACTACATTTTGGTGTGTAGGTGAAGAAAACATTAGACTTGCTTCACCTTGGCCAGGAGTCTCACTGAAAATTATTTGTTTGCCAACCTTGGTCATACAATTTCCTTTTGACTTCTCTTAATCAGTATTTTTTTGCGAAGTTTCTTTTTATGAATAATGAAAAGCAGTAATGCTTATAGAATCATAGAAGTTTACAACATGGAAACAGGCCCTTCGGCCCAACATGTCCATGTCGCCCAGTTTATACCACTAAGCTAGTCCCAATTGCCTGCACTTGGCCCATATCCCTCTATACCCATCTTACCCATGTAACTGTCCAAGTGCTTTTTAAAAGACAAAATTGTACCCGCCTCTACTACTGCCTCTGGCAGCTCGTTCCAGACACTCACCACCCTTTGAGTGAAAAAATTGCCCCTCTGGACCTTTTTGTATCTCTCCCCTATCTACCTTATCTATGCCCCTCATTATTTTATAGACTTCTATAAGATCACCCCTAAACCTCCTACTCTCCAGGGAAAAAAGTCTCTGTCTATCCAACCTCTCCCTATAAGTCAAACCATCAAGTCCCGGTAGCATCCTAGTAAATCTTTTCTGCACTCATTCTAGTTTAATAATATCCTTTCTATAATAGGGTGACCAGAACTGTACACAGTATTCCAAGTGTGGCCTTACTAATGTCTTGTACAACTTCAACAAGACATCCCAACTCTTGTATTCAATGTTCTGACCAATGAAACCAAGCATGCTGAATGCCTTCTTCACCACCCTATCCACCTGTGACTCCACTTTCAATGGCTTGTGTCTGCAAAAACCAACTCCACCAAATTCAAAGTTAACTTTCCATGAGATTCTGATCTCCATTTGTAGTAACAAGCTGGTTATAAAACTGAAAAAGAGTTTGCTTCATTTCCTTATACTCTGGATGCTATAGTGAAGATCAAACAAACACTCCACCCATGTCTGTTTTAAGGCTTCTAATTGTTCCCATGTTGTACACACTCAATATAACATGTACCTCTATTTAATTTCAAATATGCAAAATGCATGGCTCCAAAGAACTTTACAAGGACTACTAGCAAAATGTCAAACTTTTCCTATTGTGTCTGTTCAAAGACACCCATGATGTCACTTTAATTACCTATTACAGAAACTGGTAGAAAAAAAGAGGCAGCAGATGGAGGTTTACATGCTTTTCACAGAAAATTGGATACCAAAAATAGACCTGTTTTTGAAGCACAATATAATGAATCCCTATATGTAATGGCATACAACCTTGACTCAAAGGCAAAAGACAATTTAACATATAAAAAGAAACAGAATTTGTCTTTAGCTTCACCAACATTTTGGTTGTACTTGGAATAATGAGTTAGTGTATATATCAATACAGAATGTCTAAAATGGCAGCCAGCACCAGCCCAGCTGGGAAAGCAGTAAAGGCATTCTTTGAATTGTTTCAATAAGGTCACAGGTTTGAAGTGCTAGTTTATGCATTTGATGCAAAAACATTGGTCATGGTCTTAATGATTTGCTAACCATTGTATTCCTCTTGTCACAATGCCAATGATAACAAAACATTTGTCTAGAAGTTGTAAGTTAGTAATAGTTGTGCAATCCCTTGTATAAAATCTCTATTTCAATATCAATGTAGGTTGTATCATTGTACAGTATCCTTGAAATGTTACTTTTTTTTGCTTGCTAATTTTCTCCCGAAGGCATTGACTCCCTGCTGGAGTTCAGATCCACAGGTGTCAGGTCACCCTCCAATACCTTGTCCAAGTATTTATTCTTCATGTGAGCCTTAATAGTGAGTTTGGCAGGTTATGGTTAGGGTATGATTCTGTCCACACACACACGCATATCACCAGATAACAGGGAGGAGCCAGAACTTTGGTTGATTTTGCTCTCCCTAGGGCGATGAAGTCAATTATAGCACTCAAACTGCAACCCTGCTGACATCAGCTAATTCATAGACCTTGATGTCTGTATGGCACAGATACTTATTGAATACACTGAATCAGTCATTGGTGGTGATTAATATCATGTCTTTAAATTGTTTATATACTAATATATTCAAGTATTGCCTAATCCGCTTCAGGATTTGAGTTTGTCCTTTTTTGTCTGATCGCCTAACCTCATTGTTAATTATAATTTGAGTACTGAACTTATCCAACTTAATTTGATGAGCCACTTTCAAAGTGATTGACATCTTTTGAGATGTTCGCTGAAAATACGACTGCAATTCATTCTGCATTACACACAACTGACATTCTGTACAGGATTCAATTCCAAACATCCAAAATATTTGTTCAGTATAGAAGGAAAACTGTTGTTTCAATATATTTATAGGAACTTTAACCAAATGGTCAAAAGAAGTCAAATAAAAGGTTAATTACTTTTACAGGACATTGCTGGTCAGATTGTGTTAGATAGTATCCTGATTAACTGACAAATCTGTTTCATTTTATTCTGTGTGCTGGTCAATAAATACATTTGTTACTTTAACTATGTAAATATTTTGACCCCAAGTTTGATATTCTACCAGATAGATAACATAGCACATGACTACAAATAGGTGATTGTTAATCTTATAAGTCACACTATCTGCAAGGGACATACCCACATACATTGTCTGCGAGGGCACAGTATGAAAAAGCTACATCGTAGGGGACAAATTCCACTGCAAGAAATGCTGTGAAAGAGAAAATGGGACTATAAAACCCCAAAAATTTTACGTGCCAACAATGTTCATTGGATGCCGTTGCTGTTACTTCGAGACAAGATTCAAAACAAACACAAGATAATTAGCAATTAATGAGAGCAAGGAGGAGAGGGGAGAGAGTGGGGGGGGGGGGGGGGGAAGAGAGACGGGGGGGGGGGGAAGAGAGACTGGGGGGGGGGGGGGAAGAGAGACGGGGTGGAGGGAGGGGGGGGAAGAGAGAGGAGGGGGAGGGGGTGGAGGGGAAGAGAGAGGAGGGGGAGGGGGAGGGGGTGGAGGGGAGAGAGAGACGGGGGGGGGGGGGAGAGAGAGACGGGGGGGGGGGGAAGAGAGAGACGGGGGGGGGGGGGAAGAGAGAGACGGGGGGGGGGGGAGGAGAGAGACGGGGGGGGGGGGAGGAGAGAGACGGGGGGGGGGGGGGGAGAGAGAGACGGGGGGGGGGAGGAGAGAGACGGGGGGGGGGGGGGGAGGAGAGAGACGGGGGGGGGGGGGGAGGAGAGAGACGGGGGGGGAGAGAGAGACGGGGGGGAAAGAGAGACGGGGGGGGGGGGAAGAGAGAGACGGGGGGGGGGGGGGGGGAAGAGAGAGACGGGGGGGGGGGGGGGGAGAGAGAGACGGGGGGGGGGGGGAGAGAGAGACGGGGGGGGGGGGGAGAGGAGAGAGCGGGGGGGGGGGGGGAGAGAGAGACGGGGGGGGGGGGGAGAGAGAGACGGGGGGGGGGAGAGAGAGACGGGGGGGGGGGGGAGAGAGAGACGGGGGGGGGGGGGGAGAGAGAGGAGAGACGGGGGGGGGGGGGGGAGAGAGAGAGAGACGGGGGGGGGGGGGAGAGAGAGAGACGGGGGGGGGGGGGGAGAGAGAGAGACGGGGGGGGGGGGGATGAGAGAGAGACGGGGGGGGGGGGAAGAGAGAGACGGGGGGGGGGGGGAAGAGAGAGACGGGGGGGGGGGGAAGAGAGAGAGACGGGGGGGGGGGGGGAGAGAGAGAGAGAGACGGGGGGGGGGGGGGAGAGAGAGACGGGGGGGGGGGGGAGAGAGAGACGGGGGGGGGGGGGGAGAGAGAGACGGGGGGGGGGGGGGGGGAGAGAGAGACGGGGGGCGGGGGGGGAGAGAGAGACGGGGGGGGGGGGGGGGGGGGAGAGAGAGAGACGGGGGGGGGGGGGGAGATGAGAGAGAGACGGGGGGGGGGGGGAGAGAGAGAGACGGGGGGGGGGGGGGAAGAGAGACGGGGTGGAGGGAGGGGGGGGGAAGAGAGAGGAGGGGGAGGGGGTGGAGGGGAAGAAGAGAGGAGGGGGAGGGGGTGGAGGGGAGAGAGAGACGGGGGGGGGGGGTGAGAGAGAGACGGGGGGGGGGGGGAAGAGAGAGACGGGGGGGGGGGGGGAAGAGAGAGACGGGGGGGGGGGGGAGGAGAGGAGACGGGGGGGGGGGGAGGAGAGAGACGGGGGGGGGGGGAGGAGAGAGACGGGGGGGGGGGGGAGGAGAGAGACGGGGGGGGGGGGGAGGAGAGAGACGGGGGGGGGAGAGAGAGACGGGGGGGAAGAGAGACGGGGGGGAAAGAGAGACGGGGGGGGGGGGAAGAGAGAGACGGGGGGGGGGGGGGGGGAGAGAGAGACGGGGGGGGGGGGGGAGAGAGAGACGGGGGGGGGGGGGGGGAGAGAGAGACGGGGGGGGGGGGGGAGAGAGACGGGGGGGGGGGAGAGAGAGACGGGGGGGGGGGAGAGAGAGACGGGGGGGGGGGGGGGGGGAGAGAGAGAGAGACGGGGGGGGGGGGGGGAGAGAGAGAGACGGGGGGGGGGGGGGGGAGAGAGAGAGACGGGGGGGGGGGGAGAGAGAGAGACGGGGGGGGGGGGGGAAAGAGGAGAGAACGGGGGGGGGGGGGGAAGAGGAGAGACGGGGGGGGGGGGGAAGAGAGAGAGACGGGGGGGGGGGGGAGAGAGAGAGACGGGGGGGGGGGGGAGAGAGAGACGGGGGGGGGGGAGAGAGAGACGGGGGGGGGGGGGGGGAGAGAGAGACGGGGGGGGGGGGGGGGAGAGAGAGACGGGGGGGGGGGGGGAGAGAGAGACGGGGGGGGGGGGGGGGAGAGAGAGACGGGGGGGGCGGGGGGGGGAGAGAGAGACGGGGGGGGGGGGGGAGAGAGAGAGACGGGGGGGGGGGGGGGAGAGAGAGAGACGGGGGGGGGGGGGGGGAGAGAGAGAGACGGGGGGGGGGGGGGAAGAGAGAGACGGGGGGGGGGGGGGGGGAGGGGAGGAGAGACGGGGGGGGGGGGGGGAAGGAGGGGGGGGGGGGGGGGGAAGAGAGAGACGGGGGGGGGGGGGGGGGGGGGAGAGAGAGACCGGGGGTGGGGGGGAAGAGAGAGACGGGGGGGGGGGGGGGGAAGAGAGAGACCGGGGGGGGGGGGAGGAAGAGAGAGACGGGGGGGGGGGAGGAGAGAGGACGGGGGGGGGGGGGGGGGGGAGAGAGATCGGAGGGAAAGAGAAAGGGAAGGATACAAATGGCTGGATGTTGAGTCAGCCTCCAACCAGTTTCACCACTTCCGAACTCGTTTAGTGTGTGTGATTCTGTTGTAAAGACAAGTTAATTCATTCTCTGGATCCAAAGATTAGCGTCATAGTTGGGTGGGAGTTCAAGCGTTTCATGCAATTCTGTTCATTAACACTCGGCCCGCCCTGTTGTTACTGGTGACAGGAGCCATCTCCCTTTCTGTTTCTCTCTCATTTCAGCGAACATTGTTTTCTCTGCCTAGCTCTTTACCCGCGTGTTTTCATTTTGCTTCATGTCCGGTCCCCGGTCCTCGGCCCCCGGCCCTCGGCCCCCGGCCCCCGGCCCCCGGCCCCCGGCCCCCGGTCCTCTCTCCTCTCCTCACTAAGCTGTTCGATATTTGAATCAGGAGCCGCCGCCGACCGTTGGCCCTTTTTAACTCGAGCCGCCGCCGCCCACGTGACAGCCAGCACGAGCAACGCCCAACGGCCCCGCCCCCTCCTACCTCCCTCCCCCAGCTCCTCCCCCTCGCCCCTCCCCTAGCTCCTCCCCCTCGCCCCTCCCCTAGCCCCTCCCCCTCCCCTAGCCCCTCCCCCCTTCTCCCCTCCTTTTCTTTCCCCCCCCTTTCTTTTAACGAAGAAAAGCCATTTCCGATGGTACGTCACCGGCGCACGTGACCGCCTCTCCCTGGGGCGGGCGGCGGTTGTGAGGAGAGTGCGAAGCCCCCGGTCACCGGCTGACGGACCGGACCGGACCGGCTGGGCCACCGGCCGACGGAACGGGCCCGCCAACCGCAGTCTGTTTTTAAAAAATGTTTGTATTGACCGGTATGGATTTATCGCGCTTGGAGGGATATCGAGGAGCGAAGCGGTGAGGTAAGTGGTGTAACGGGGCTGCCACACGACACGATGGGCGGCGGTGCGAACGGCGCCCGGTCACCTCGCCTCCAGTGGCGGCAGCCCAGCGGGAAAGGAGTTAATCCGCCGGCATTGATAGCTTTACACACCGCTCCCAGCCCTCTGTAAATCTGTTGCTATGGTATTAAAGTGACCGATTGCAACTTTGCACAAACTTTTTTATACTTTTTTTATAACTTTTTATTTGCCTTTTTTAACTGTACGAGGAGTGGGAACCCATTGGGTCTTCGCCTATATTTGTTGTAGGGTCTCCTTGAAAGAAGCCCTTCACTATTTTAGTGTGCGTTTTAAGATCATGTTCTTGCAGCGCATAATAATACTCACAGTCGTAATTAAAGGTGGCATTTACAGAGGGTGATTCCCCCCGATCTGTGTGACATTCACAGGCTTTGCACCGGGCTGCCTGCTGTGAAGCCCAATGTGGTGGAAGAGCACCTCTCCAACCACCCAGCACTTACTGTTCGCGCTGCTTCATTACACCACCGGCACCTAATAACGTGCCAGTGAAGCAGCGCGAATTGTACCATTGGTATTAACAAAGTATCATGTGAAATATTATCACTCTGACGAAAGGGATATAGCTGGTTTTAAAAAAAATAATCGGATAAAGTATTTGTGGGTAATTTTTCTCCAGTGAAGATCCATAATCGGAAGTGAAACCCCCCTTTCTCTTTCTCCCCCCCCTCCCCCCAAGAAGAGTTTTTTTTAATGAGCACCCACTCTTACTATTTTGATCATCGTTCTTCCTCCGCCAGCTTCACTTCAACTTTTGCTGGTCTCTCTACTCTTCGCGGTAAGTCAGCTCGCACCATCTAAATTCTCATGTGGTCACTTTGCCTAATAAACGTTTCTAGAATTGCATAGAAAACAGAAATGCAACGCTCTTTGTAGAGCGTAGTTTAGCAAATAACGCACATTTTAAATCTGTGGAGGCAGGTTGTCGTTAAACGCGCTCATAGTCTTGATATGTTACATAGATCTACAACCTTCCATTCCACTACCGTGGGTTTTCGAGAGGAAGGCGCTTAACCACAGGAAGGGAAGAAAAATTGATTCGTACTGCTCTTGTGCGTATATTTTGCGGTTTTGACTAAATGTCTTGGTATCAATGTGCTCTCGTCAGAAAAGCTGTTTGTGTTGCAGGTCAGGCAGCATCTGTAGAGAAAGAAACAGTTAACGTTTCAGGTTGATGACCTTTCATCAGAACTGGAAAATGCTAGAGACGAACAGATTTTAAGCAACCACAGAGCCAGGGAAAATTGGGGGGGGGGAAGAGATAAGAAAAAACAAAAGGATATCTAGTTTAAAAATAAAATACTATACATGCTGAAAATCTGAAACAAAAATAGAAAATGCTGCAAACACTAAGCAGGTCAAGCAGCATTTGTGGAGAGAATAGACAAGGTAACACTTCAGATGTAAACCCAACAATTTTGAATAACCAATGAATTTGTTTTTGATGCTGTAGTTGAGGGAGAAATGTTGGGCAAGATATAAGGATAACTACCTGTTTGAATAGTACCACAGATCTTTTGTATCCACCTGAAGAGGTATATGAGGCCTCGGTTTAACTTGCCACCTGAAAGCTAACAGAGTACAGCACTCCGTGTCAAGCTTAGAATATGTGCTCAAATCTGAACCCACAATCTTATGATTTAAGTAACCAACTGAGCTAAGCTTGCACCTAAACAGATTTTGTGTTAGATGGCCATCCAGTGCTGGAAATAATTTCAGTGGTTAATTGCAACTAATTGTTTGGACTTTTGACAACCTATTTTTCTATTCCCATACTTAATGACAGCTACTTTGTACTTGCATGTCCAGTTGCAGCAATTGTTTTAAAATGTTATTGTGTTACAATGGAGCAGAATTTTTACAAGATGTGGGTCCAGTCTTTGGTTAAGCCAGCAAAAGGACTAATTATAGTACCAAGACTGTGTTCTAAATTATATCTTTAAACATCACTTATTATGGTTCTTTTTGCCATGAGTGCAGTTCTGACAACAGGTCCACACCTGCAATGATAAATTAATCCGTTCTCTCCACAGATACTGATTGACCTGCTGATCGTTCTTGGCATTTTTTGTTTCAGTTGAATACAGTAATGGTTGTAATGAAAATCGTGGTACATAACCATGGCATTCATGCTGGCAATGGGAAATTCTGTTTCTGTAATTTTTTTAAGATGCAGCATTGAGAAAATAGTGTGATGTAAGATTGTACCTTGCTCATGATTTGTCACTTGTGGTGCATCATAGATCTTGGAGTTTCTACTGAATAGATCTCCTTTCATTGCTTTCATCTGATTCTTATCTGGCTGATAGTTTGTAATGGTAGAGCTCTCCTTATTTAAAAAAAATTTACCAACCAGATGAGCATGTGGCACCCTCTAATGGACACTGTAGTGTCCACAACATTCCAGTCACAGCAAAAAGAGATTTCATTTCAAGATGTGGAGATGCCGGTGATGGACTGGGGTTGACAATTGTAAACAATTTTACAACACCAAGTTATAGTCCAGCAATTTTATTTTAAATTCACAAGCTTTCGGAGATTTTCTCCTTCCTCAGGCAAATGTTTCAAGAGCTCCTTGAAGCCTACGCATTTATACATATAGAACAATACATGGTGTTTACAGACTGCCCCTGCAACTGCCCGTTGCCAAGGCAATCACCGTGTTCAGACAGAGAGGTGTCACCTGCAGAACCCCCGAATACACATTCAACAAAAAAACAAACAGGGAAAAAAAAACAGAGAAAAAAAACACAGAGAGGGGCAGAAACATCCCGGAAGGCAGAGAGAGCCAGCAAATGACCCATTATAATAAAAACTGATAACATTTGTTCGATGGTGGGGTAACGTGTAGCGTGACATGAACCCAAGATCCCGGTTGAGGCCGTCCTCATGGGTGCGGAACTTGGCTATCAATTTCTGCTCGACGATTTTGCGTTGTCGTGTGTCTCGAAGGCCGCCTTGGAGTACGCTTACCCGAAGGTCGGTGGATGAATGTCCATGACTGCTGAAGTGTTCCCCGACTGGGAGGGAACCCTCCTGTTTGGCGATTGTTGCGCGGTGTCCGTTCATCCGTTGTCGCAGCGTCTGCATGGTCTCGCCAATGTACCGTGCTCTGGGGCATCCTTTCCTGCAACGTATGAGGTAGACAACGTTGGCCGAGTCACAGGAGTATGAACCATGCACCTGGTGGGTGGTGTCCTCTCGTGTGATGGTGGTATCTGTGTCGATGATCTGGCATGTCTTGCAGAGGTTACCGTGGCAGGGTTGTGTGGCGTCGTGGACGCTGTTCTCTTGAAAGCTAGGTAGTTTGCTGCGAACGATGGTCTGTTTGAGGTTGGGTGGCTGTTTAAAGGCGAGTAGTGGAGGTGTGGGGATGGCCATAGCGAGGTGTTTGTCCTCATTGATGACATGTTGAAGGCTGCGGAGAACATGGCGTAGTTTCTCCGCTCCGGGGAAGTACTGGACGACAAAGGGTACTCTGTTGGTTGCGTCCCGTGTTAGTCTCCTGAGGAGGTCTATGCGATTTTTTGCTGTGGCCCGTCGGAACTGTCGATCGATGAGTCGAGCGTCATATCCCGTTCTTACGAGGGCGTCTTTCAGAGTCTGTAGGTGTCCATCCCGTTCCTCCTCGTCTGAGCAGACCCTGTGTATTCGCAGGGCCTGTCCATAGGGGATGGCCTCTTTGACGTGGTTAGGGTGGAAGCTGGAAAAGTGGAGCATCGTGAGGTTGTCCGTGGGCTTGCGGTAGAGTGAGGTGCTGAGGTGCCCGTCTTTGATGGAGATTCGTGTGTCCAAGAAAGAAACTGATTCTGAGGAGTAGTCCATGGTGAGCTTGATGGTGGGATGGAACTTGTTGATGTTATCATGTAGTCTCTTCAGTGATTCTTCGCCGTGGGTCCATAGAAAGAAAATGTCGTCGATGTATCTGGTGTATAGTGTTGGTTGGAGGTCTTGTGCAGTGAAGAAGTCCTGCTCGAACTTGTGCATGAAAATGTTGGCGTATTGGGGTGCGAATTTGGTCCCCATGGCTGTTCCGTGTGTTTGGGTAAAGAACTGGTTATCGAAGGTGAAGACATTGTGATCCAGGATGAAGCGGATGAGTTGTAGGATGGCTTCCGGAGATTGGCTGTTGTTGGTGTTGAGTATTGATGCTGCATTTCAAGATGATTAAGGTTGAATTTTTGGCAAAGTCCCACTGTTGTTTTAAATCTCACTGGTGTAAAATTATGGTTGTATGAAACCTCTTAAATGTAAATGGCTAAAAAGTGCTAATAGTATCCATAAAAATACATACATATAGATTAATAAGCTGAACACTTTTTACCTATTTTGAGATGAAAAAGTGAAAAGACATTCAAAAATACCGAAATTTGAATTCCTAATCTTTTTATGTAGTCAGTGCATTTTTCATCAGTTTTCTGAATGAACATAAGAAATAGGAGCAGGAGTAGGCCGTATGGCCCTTCGAGCCTGCTCCACCAGTTAATAAGATCATGGCTGATCTTCGACCTCAACTCTACTTTCCTGCCCAATCCCCAAGTCCCCAGATTTGCCTAGAGTCCAAAATTCCATCTATCCCACCCTTGAACCTACTCAACAACTCAGCATCCACAGCTCTCTGGGGTACAGAATTCCAAAGATTCACAATCCTCTGAGTGAAGAAATTCCTACTCATCTCAGTCTTAAATGACCAACCCCTTATCCTGTGACTATACCCCCTAGTTCTAGACTCGCCAGCCAGGGGAAACAATCTCTCAGCATCTACCCAGTCAAGCCCCCTTTGAATCTTGTATGTTTCAATGAGATCACCTCTCATTCTTCCAAACTCTAGAGAGTATAGGCCCATTCTACTCAATCTCTCCTCATAGGACAACCCTCTCATCCCAGGAATCAATCTAGTGAACCTCCGTTGCACTGCCTCTAAGGCAAGTATATCCTTAGATAAGGAGATCAAAACTGTACGCAGTACTCCAGGTGAGATCTCACCAAAGCCATGTACAATTGTAGTAAGACTCACTTATTCTTGTACTCCAACCCCCTTGCAATAAAGGCCAAGGTGCCATTTGCCTTCCCAACATGGGATGTGGGTGTCGCTGGCAAGACCAGCATTTATTGCCCATCCCTAATTGCCCTTGAGAAGGTGGTGGTGAGCCGCTGCCTTGAACTACTGCAAGGAATCTTACAACACCAGGTTATAGTCAAACAGTTTTATTTGAAAATCACAAGCTTTTGGAGGCTTTCTCCTTCGTCAGGTGAGTGTGGGATTCCCTGAAGGTTACCGCATATATAGTCAGAGAACAATGCCTGGTGATTACAGATAATCTTTCCAACTGCCCGTTGTCAAGGCAATCAGACAGAGACACATTACATACAGGACTGCTGAATATACAAAAGGTCCAGAGACAGAGACTTAAAAACAGATAAGTCTTTTTCCGCTGGTGGGGTTACGTGTATTGTGACATGAACCCAAGATCCCGGTTGAGGCCGTCCTCGTGGGTGCGCAACTTGCCTATCAATTTCTGCTCGACGATTTTGCGTTGTCGTGTGTCTCGAAGGCCGCCTTGCAGAACGCTTACCCGAAGATCGGAGGCTGAATGTCCTTGACTGCTGAAGTGTTCCCCGACCGGGAGGGAACCCTCCTGTCTGGCGATTGTTGCGCGGTGCCCGTTCATCTGTTGTCGCAGTGTCTGCATGGTCTTGCCGATGTACCATGCTCCAGGGCATCCTTTCCTGCAACGTATGAGGTAGACAACGTTGGCCGAGTCACAGGAGTATGAACCATGTACCTGGTAGGTGGTGTCCTCTCGTGTGATGGTGGTATCTGTGTCGATGATCTGGCATGTCTTGCAGAGGTTGCCGTGGCAGGGTTGTGTGGTGTCTTGGATGCTGTTCTCCTGAAAGCTGGGTAATTTGCTGCGAACGATGGTCTGTTTGAGGTTGGGTGGCTGTTTAAAGGCGAGTAGTGGAGGTGTGGGGATGGCCTTAGTGAGGTGTTCGTTGTCATCGATGACATGTTGAAGGCTGCGGAGAACATGGCGTAGTTTCTCCGCTCCGGGGAAGTACTGGACGACAACTCTGGTTGCGTCCCATGTTTGTCTTCTGAGGAGGTCTATGCGATTTTTCGCTGTGGCCCGTCGGAACTGTCGATTGATGAGTCGAGCGTCATATCCCGTTCTTCACCACTTGAACTACTGCAGTCCATGTGGTGAAGGTACTCTCATAGTGCTGTTAGATAGGGAGTTCCAGGATTTTGACCCAGTGACTATGAAGGTACGGCGATATATTTCCATGTCAGGATGGTGTGTGACTTGGACGGGAACGTGCAGATGGTAGTGTTCGCATGCACCTGCTGCCCTTCTCCTTCTAGGTGGTAGAGGTCGTAGGTTTGGGAGGTGCTGTCGAAGAAGCCTTGGCGAGTTGCTGCCGTGCATCTTGCAAATGGTACGCACTGCAGCCATGGTGTGCCGGTAGTGGAGGGAGTGAATGTTTAAGGGTGCCAATCAAGCCGGCTGCTTTCTCCTGGATGGTGTCGTGCTTCTTGTGTTGGAGCTGCACTCATCCAGGCAAGTGGAGAGTATTCCATCACACTCCTGACTTGTGCCTTGGAGATGGTGGAAAGGCTTTGGGGAGTCAGAAGGTGAGTCACTCGCTACAGAATACCCAGCCTCTGACCTGCTCTTGTAGTCACAGTATTTATGTGGCTGGTCCAGTTAAGTTTCTGGTCAATGGTGACCCCCAGGATGTTGATGGGGGGGATTCAGCGATGGTAATGCCATTGAATGTCGAGGAGAGGTGGTTAGACTCTCTCGTGATGGAGAGGGCCATTGTCTGGCACGCATGTTACTTGCCAATTAACAGCCCAAGCCTGGATGTTGTCCAGGTCTTGCTGCATGCGGGCACAGACTGCTTCATTATCTGAGTGGTTGCAAATGGAACTGAACACTGTGCAATCATCAGCGAACATCCCCATTTCTGACCTTATGATGGAGGGAAGGTCATTGATGAAGCAGCTGAAGATGGTTAGGCCTCGGACACTGCCCTGAGGAACTCCTGCAGCGATGCCTTGAGGCTGAGATGATTGGCCTCCAACAACCACTACCATCTTCCTTTTGTGCTGGGTATGACTCCAGCCACTGGAGAGTTTTCCCACTGACTTCAATTTTACTAGGGCTCCTTGACGCCACACTTGGACAATGCTGCCTTTTTATTTGTTCATGGGATGTGGGTGTCGCTGGCGAGGCCAGCACTTATTGCCCATCCCTAATTGCCCTTGAGAAGTTGGTGGTGAGCCACCTTCTTGAACCGCTGCAGTCCGTGTGGTGAAGGTTCTCCCACAGTGCTGTTAGGAAGGGAGTTCCAGGATTTTGACCCAGCGACGATGAAGGTACGGCGATATATTTCCAAGTCGGGATGGTGTGTGACTTGGAGGGGAATGTGCAGGTGGTGTTGATCCCATGTGCCTGCTGCCCTTGTCCTTCTAGGTGGTAGAGGTCGCGGGTTTGGGAGGTGCTGTCGAAGAAGCCTTGGTGAGTTGCTGCAGTGCATCCTGTGGATGGTACACACTGCAGACACAGTGCGCCGATGGTGAAGGGAGTGAATGTTAAGGGTGGTGGATGAGGTGCCAGTCAAGCGGGCTGCTTTGTCCTGGATGGTGTCAAGCTTCTTGAGTGTTGCTGGAGCTGCACTCATCCAGGCAAGTGGAGAGTATTCCATCACACGCCTGACTTGTGCCTTGTAGATGGTGGAAAGGCTTTGGGGAGTCAGGAGGTGAGTCACTCGCCGCAGAATACCCAGCCTCTGACCTGCTCTTGTAGCCACAGTATTTATATGGCTGGTCCAGTTAAGTTTCTGGTCAATGGTGACCCCCAGGATGCTGATGGGGGATTCAGCGATGTTAATGCCACTGAATGTCAAGGGGAGGTGGTTAGACTCTCTATTGTTGGAGATGGTCATTGCCTGGCACTTGTCTGGTGCGAATGTTACTTGCCACTTATCAGCCCAAGCCTGGATGTTGTCCAGGTCTTGCTGCATGCGGGCTCTGACTGCTTCATTATCAGAGGGGTTGCGAATGGAAGTGGACACTGTGCAATCATCAGCGAACATCCCCATTTCTGACCTTATGATGGAGGGAAGGTCATGAAGTCATGGATTAAGCAGCTGAAGATGGTTGGTCTTAGGACACTGCCCTGAGGACCTCCTGCAGCAATGTCCTGGGGCTGAGATGATTGGCCTCCAACAACCGCTACCATCTTTGTTTTAGATATGACTCCAGCCACTGGAGAGTTTTCCCCTGATTCCCATTGACTTCAATTTTACTAGAGCTCCTTGGTGCCACACTTGGTCAAATGCTGCCTTGATGTCAAGGGCAGTCACTCTCACCTCACCTCTGAAATTCAGCTCTTTTGTCCATGTTTGGACCAAGTCTGTAATGAGGTCTGGAGCAGAGTGGTCCTGGTGGAACCCAAACTGAGCATCGGTGAGCAGGTTATTGGTGAATAAGTGCCGCTTGATAGCACTGTTGATGACACCTTCCATCACTTTGCTGATGATTGAGAGTAGGCTGATGGGGCGGTAATTGGCCGGATTGGATTTGTCCTGCTTTTCGTGGACAGGACGTACCTGGGCAATTTTCCACATTGTCGGGCAGATGCCGGTGTTGTAACTGTACTGGAACAGTTTGGCTCGAGGCACGGCTAGTTCTGGAGCACAAGTCTTCAGCACTGCAGCCGGGATGTTGTAGGGACACACAGCCTTTGCTGTATCCAGTGCACTCAGCCGTTTCTTGACATCACGTGGAGTGAATCGAATTGGCTGAAGACTGGCTTCTTTGATGGTGGGGATATCGGGAGGAAGCCGAGATGGATCATCCATTCGGCACTTCTGGCTGAAGATGGTTGCAAACACTACAGCCGTGTCTTTTGCACTCACGTGCTGGACTCCGCCATCATTGAGGATTTCGATGGTTACAGAGCCTCCTCCCGTTAGTTGTTTAATTGTCCACCACCATTCACGAGTGGATGTGGCAGGACTGCAGAGCTTTGATCTGATCCATTGGTTGTGGAATCGCTTAGCTCTGTCTATAGCACGTTGCTTCCGCTGTTCAGCATGCATATAGTCCTGAGTTGTAGCTTCACCAGGTTGGCACCTCATTTTTAGGTATGCCTGGTGTTGCTCCTGGCATGCTCTTCTACACTCCTCATTGAACCAGGGTTGTTCCCATAGCGCGTTGGTAATGGTAGAGTGAGAAATATGCTGGGCCATGAGGTTACAGATTGTGCTGGAATACAATTCTCCTGCTCCTGATGGCCCACAGCGCCTCATGGATGCCCAGTTTTGAGCTGCTAGATCTGTTCTGAATCTATCCCATTTAGCACGTTGATAGTGCCACACAACACGTGTGAAGACGGGACTTCATCTCCACGAGGACTGTGCGGTGGTCACTCCTACCAATACTGTCCTAGATGCATCTGCAACAAGTAGATTGGTGAGGACGAGGTCAAGTAGTTTTTCCCTCGTGTTGGTTCGCTCACCACCTACCGTAGGCCCAGTCTGTCAGCTATGTCCTTCAGGACTCAGCCAGCTCAGTCAGTAGTGGTGCTACCGCGCCACTCTTGGTGATGGACATTGAAGTTACCCCATCCAGAGTACATTTTGTGCCCTTACTGCCCTCAGTGCATCCTCCCAAGTGGTGCTCAACATGGAGGAGTATTGATTCATCAGCTGAGGGAGGGCAGTAGGTGGTAATCAGCAGGAGGTTTCCTTGCCCATGTTTGACTTGTTGCCATGAGACTTCATGGGGTCCGGAGTCAATGTTGAGGATTCCCAGGGCCATTCCCTCCTGACTGTATACCAGTGTGCCGCCACCTCTGGTGGATCTGTCCTTCTGGTGGGATAGGACGTACCCAGGGATGGTGATGGAGGAGTCTGGGATGTTGGCTGAAAGGTATGACTGAGTGTGTGGCTGTGTCAGACTGTTGCTTGACTAGTCTGTGGGACAGCTCTCCCAATTTTGGCACAAGTTCCCCGATGTTAGTGAGGAGGACTTTGTAGGCTCAGCTCGACTTGGTTTGCCTTTGTCATGTCTGGTGTCGGGTGGTCCGTCCGGTTTTATTCTTATGTCATTTTGTAACGGGATTGTACACCTGAATGGCTTGCTAGGCCATTTCAGAGGGCAGTCATGAATCAACCACATTGCTTGCTGTACTGCATGCTAACTTTTTATGTTTCTTTGTACGAGGGCACCCAAATCTCTGAAAACCAACATTTAATAATTTCTCCCCATTTTAAAAAAAAGTCTTTTTCTATTCCTCCTAAAAAGTGAAAAACCTCATTTCCCTACATTATACTCCAGCTGCCACCTTCTTGTCCACTCACTTAACCTGTCTGTAGCCTTTTGCAGCCTCAATGTGTCGTCCTCACAGCTTACTTTCCCACCTAGCTTTGTATCATCAGCAAACTTGGATACATTACACTTGGTCCCTTCATCTAGGTTTTAATATAGATTGTAAATATGAAACTACTTTGGTGGTGTAACATTAAATGGAGGTTTCAACTTGTGCTTTTCAGTGTTTCTAATGTTCATTACGCTGTTTGACGAGAGGGCCTGACGGGCTATGCATAATAGAGGGAAGGAAAATAAATCTCCCCGGGCAGCTCTTGTTTTACCCCAATGAATTAAGAGGTGTAAGAAATGTGATAGAGCCAAAAAATACCTGGATAAGGGAATGCATGCTCACACTAGTAAAAAGCAAATTTGGAACCGATGTCAGGAAGATTTCATAAAAAGCACGGACTACCAGGTGGAATGGAGGAAGCAGAAATCTTAGGAACATTTCATAGTTCAAAAATATACATTGCATTGAAAACTGATGTACAGAATATCTATATTATGTGTACATAAACCTTCACAGGAGTTTTAGGCAAATGCTGTACTTGTTTTATATTTACATTATTTAAGAATAGCTTTGAAAAAAGTTTTTAAGTTCCTCCACTAGAAATGAACTGTATTCATCAGATAGAAGACCAATCTTTGATTTTCAGGCAACAACAAAAAAACCTTGTTTATGTAGTTCCTTTTAACGTGGTAAAACATCCCAAAGCACTTCACAGGAGTGTAATCAGACATAAAATTGACAGATATAGAAAGATAACAGGACCGATGACTCAAAGCTTGGTCAAAGAGGTAGAAATAGTGGATGCATTGGTTGTAATCTTCCAGAATTCACTAGATTCTGGAAAGGTCCCAGCGGATTGGAAAACCGCACTCGTAAGACCCCTATTCAAGAAGGGAGTGAGACAGAAAGCAGGTAACTATCGACCAGTTAGCCTAACATCTGTCATTGGGAAAATGCTAGAATCCATTATTAAGGAAGTAGTAGCAGGACATTTGGAGACTCATAATACAATCAAGGAGAGTCAACATGGTTTTATGAAGGGGAAATCGTGTCTGACAAATTTATTAGATGTGGAGATGCCGGTGATGGACTGGGGTTGACAATTGTAAACAATTTTACAACACCAAGTTATAGTCCAACGATTTTTATTTGAAATCTACAAGCTTTCGGAGGCTTCCTCCTTCCTCTATTTACCTGAGGAAGGAGGAAACCTCCGAAAGCTTGTAGATTTCAAATAAAAATCGTTGGACTATAACTTGGTGTTGTAAATTTATTAGAGTTCTTTGAGGAAGTAACGGGCAGGGTGGATAAAGGGGAACCAATGGATGCAGTATATTTGGATTTCCAAAAGGCATTCGATAAGGTGCCACATAAAAGATTACTGCACAAGATGAGAGCTCATGGTGGTGGGGGTAATACACTGGCATGGATAGAGGATTGGCTAACTAACAGAAAACAAAGAGTCAGGATAAAAGGGTCATTTTCAAAATGGCAATCTGTAACTAGTGGGGTACCGCAGGGCTCAGTGCTGGGGCCTCAACTATTTACAATATATATCAATGACTTGGATGAAGGAACAGAGTGTCTTGTGGTCAAATTTGCTGATGATACAAAGATAGGTGGAAAAGCAAGTCGCGATGAGGACACAAAGTGTCTGCAAAGGGATATTGACAGGTTAAGTGAATGGGCAAAAATTTTGCAGATGGAATATAATGTGGGAAAATGTGAAAAAATAAAAAAGCAATATATTATTTGAATGGAGAAATACTACAAAATGCTGCAGTACAGAGGGATCTGGGTGTCCTCGTACATGAAACACAAAAAGTCAACATACAGGTGCAGCAGGTAATTCGGAAGGCAAACGGAATAGTGGCCTTTATTGCTAGGGGGATGGAGTATAAAAGCAGGGAAGTCATGCTACAACTGTACAGGGTGCTGGTGAGACCACACCTGGAGTACTGCGTACAGTTCAGGTGCCCTTATTTAAGGAAGGACATACTTGCATTGGAGGCCGTTCAGAGAAGGTTCACTAGGTTGATTCCAGGTATGGAAGGGTTGTCTTATGAGGAAAGATTGAACAAGTTGGGTCTATACTCATTGGAGTTTAGAAGAATGAGAGGAGACCTTATTGAAACACACAAGATTCTGAGGGGACTTGATAGGGTAGATGCTGAGAGGATGTTACCCCTCATGGGGGAATCTAAAACTAGGGGGCATAGTCTCCGAATAAGGGGTCGCCTGTTTAAGATGGAAATTAGGAGGAATTTCTTTTCCCAGAGGGTCGTGAATCTTTGGAATTCTTTACCCCAAAAGGCTGTGGAGGCTGAGTCATTGAATACATTCAAGTCTGAGTTAGACACATTTCTGATCAGCGAGGGAGTCAAAGGATATGGGGAAAGGGCGGGAAAGTGGAGTTGAGGTAAAAATCAGATCAGCCATGATCTCATTAAATGGCAGAGCAGGCTCGAGGGGCCGAATGGCCTACTCCTGCTCCTATCTCTTATGGTATTAAGGAGCATGTTAAAGGTGCGAAAGCGGTTTAGGGAGGGAATTTTAGAGCTTAATGCCTAGGCAGCTGAAGGCATGGTCCCCCAATGGTGGGGCGAAGGGTGAGGTTGCATAAAAGGCCAGAGTTGGAGGAACACAGAGCTCTTGGAGGGTTGTAGGGCACTGGACATGGTAATAGATGGTGCGAGTTAAGATCCAGGCAAGAGTTTTGGGTGAGAAGTTTATGGAGGTGGATGATTGGAGGCCTGCAGGGAGAGTATTGGAATAAAAGCTAAATACTGTGGATGCTGGAAATCTGAAATAAAAACAAAATGCTGGAAGGTGCTCAGCAGGTCAAGCAGCCTATGTGGAGAAATAATGTGGAGATGCCGGTGATGGACTGGGGTTGGCAAATGTAAATTGTTGGACTATAACCTGGTGTTGTAAGATTCTTAACTCTCTTTCTCCACATATGTAAACGTTTCAGATTGATGACCTTTCATCAAAATTGAAAGATGTTTGAGATTAACAGTTTTTAAGCAAGCACAAAGCCAGGGAAAGGGGAGTGGGTGGGGGGGGAGTAAGAAAGAAAAGGGAAAAGTCTGTGATGGGGTGGAGTGCATGTGACCTAAAATAACAAAAGGGATGATGGTGCAAGGCAGAAGAGGGTGGTAATGGGGCAAATGAGCAAACAAAAGATGGGTCTGGAAGAGGTGTAAACGGTTACAGCAGAATAACACAAGGCAAGGGAAGCATGTTAAACCTGGCAGAGGAGAAGGCTCCCTTGGCCCTGGAATGTGGTGGAGAAAGGAATGGTGGCTTTTAAAAAGGAATTGTATAAATATTTGAAGAGAAAAAATTTGCAGGGCTACGGGGAAAGAGCGGGGGAATGGGACTAACTTGATTTGCTCTTAAGAGCCGGCACTGGGCCAAATGGCCTCCTGTGTTGTAACGATTCTATGATTCTAAAGGTAGGTAGACCCCAGGGGTGCGGACCGCCGATGAAATATGCACCAATAGGGGGATCTCCAGCCCACCCCTCCAGTCCCAGTGGCTCTGCTGCAGCCATCCTCCATTAGCAGCATCTGCTGTCTGAGAAAATGGGAGCACCGGAGCGGTGGTTAAGATCTCAAATTGTTAAACTCGATATTTATACCGGAAGGTTATAAAGTGCTTCACAGGTGGTATTCCTCGAGCTTGCGTGAGCTTCATTGGAACAGTCGATTCTGGAGGTAACAAAAGCATGGATGAGGGTTTCAGCAGCAAAAGGCAGGGGTGGCGACAGGCGATGTTATGTAGGTGAAAGTAGGCGGTCTCTGGTGGAGAGGATATGGGGTTAGAAGCTCAGCTCAGGGTCAAATAGGATGCCACGGTTGCAAACAGTCTGGTTCAGCCTGAGACGGTAGCCAGGGAGGGAGATGGAATCGATGGTGAGGGAATGCATTTTGTGGCAGAGCCTGAAGATGATTGCTTCGATCGTCCCAGTGTTTAATTGGAAGAAATTGTGGTTCATCCAGGACTGCACGTTTGACAACAGAGGCAGTGGAGGGACCGAAAGGTGGAAGAGCTGGATGTCATTAGCGTACATGTGGAATCTGACGTCATCTTCAGATGTCACCGAGGGGCAGCATATAGATGAGAAATAGGAGGGGGCCAAGGATTGATCCTTGAGGGACTCCAGAGGTAACAGTGCGGGGGTGGGAAGAGAAACTATTGCAAGAGGGCTATTTAGCTATGACTGGATAGGCGAGTGGAACTAGGCGAGGGCAGTCTCACTCAGCTGGACAATGGAGGAGAGGTGTTGGAAGAGGATGATGTGGTCAACTGTCAATGGCTGCAGGCAATTAAGTGTAGCAACATTACTAAAACAATGGATGGTTTTCATGCGAGATCATTAACTTTGTCATTGTGATTTTGCAGAGAACAATTGGGATATTTGTTGAATGTGATGGAAGTCTTAATCGTCTTCTGGACTGTATCATTCTGTCGTCTTGATAATCATTCAAGTTAAAGCATTGGTCATGGATTGGAAGACTGAATTGGTCTACTTTACCTTCAAGTTTGAATTGTGACTTTATCTTGGATCAGATTGGTTCATTGATTTATTTAGCAGATTGTTTGATCAAAAATAACTGGTTTGTTCCATTGTGAAGAGTTGCGTGCAAAGTGTAAATCTCTCGATATCCTGCAAGTATTTTGGTTAGTGCTTCTGCTATTTTTCATTGTATTTATGCATGAAAATTGATTTACAGTGTTAGACTCGAATTTTTGGAGCAAAACCAGACGGAGACGGAACTGCTGACTAAGTTAAAGTTTATTAGAAAGCTTTGTGCACAAAGGGAGAGTGGTAAGCTTCCTCGAGCTCGCACCTAACTCTCAAAGGAACATCAGCACTACAAGCGTGTTTATACCTTTCAATAAGCAACACCCACCTGCTGTGAAAGGTGGGGGTACATATTTACGTAACTACAGTGGGTTTCATTGGGTGGTATAGTCTGCCACTCGCTTGTCAGGGGCTACCTTGGGTCGTCTCATGACATTAAACATCTCACATTCCTGAGGAGGACCCTTATCAGTAAAGACATAAGTCCCAGACATTGAGACTGCACGGAGGGTCTTCACAAAGTCCTGATCAGCTCATCCCTTCCTCCCTTTTGTGCTGGGGTGACCTTGGAGATACCCACCGCTCCTCCCTTAATCATCTGAAGTAAGCTGGTTAGGATAAACAATGTCAGCCTCTGCCTTGGGTAAACATTCCTTAATGTTCTGGAGATAAGCGAGCTGGTGTCCATAAATCCAACAAACCTGCGTTTGTCAGCTTTTACAGTGAGAGTCACGAACTGCTACCATAATGGTCAAGTATCCCATCATGCTTTGCTGCTACCTAAATGCTGCATGTGCGATTTAACTACTTATGTATGTGAGGATAGGAGTGGCTAATCATTCTTTAATACATGTATATATCAGGTTAGGTGAGGGGAGGATGGAGGTTTTGGATTTCTATTCACAAGCCGGTCTGAGCATTCCCAGATGTATTGGTTTTAACAGCTGATTAAAAGCAGGACCGTAGAGCAGCACAGATATTGTTTTAAAAGCTTTTGCTCAGATCATATCTGGAAATTCTTAGTTTTAATTTTTGAACTGGAGTGGAGATGGGGCAGAATTTGTTTTTCAAATTGATAGGCTTTTCAACTAAACTAGAATTTCTTACTGTGGGTAATATTAACCCCTTTGTGTTATGCATAAATCAGACCTTTAGTAGTCTCCAGCTATTGTGCTTCATATTGTGCAATATTTCAAAGTTATTAGTTGCTTTAGATTGCAAGCTCTGGTCTGTATGAAATCAAATTGCCAAAGAGAATTTGGTAGCTTGTGAAACTACATTAAATCTGGGGAAAAGATTACTGCAGTTGGGGTAATTGTTAGCCTGTTACGCACTTCCTACAAGGGCAAGAACAGAAAAGGTACGGCTTCTGGATTGTAGAGAACAAGGATCCACTTGGGCAAATCACTGTTAGACAATTGAACATGAAGATGTTACAAAAATACCCAAAAAGTGTGTGGTTGTGGGGGGGGAGAAAGAGGGAAAGAAAATACATGATATCGCACATGTCTTTTATTATGATTTCTCTCATATCTCCTATTGTCTCATGATTCCATCACTTATGCCATTTCACCATCTCCTGTTTTTCACTTAACCATTTTACAGGTCATTCTGTTTATTTTTCCTGGTTTTTTTCCCCTTCTGTTCTGTTTTTTTAAAATGCGTCAGTATTTACACTCGAAAAAAAGTGCCGGAAATCCCAAGAAAACTTATAATGAATCGGGGACAGGGACTCGATAAAATTAACATAAGTAAAGCAACAGTAATGAAGAAAATATTAGCACTAAAGAGTGACAAATCCCCAAGACCAGATGGTTTCCATCCCAGGGTTTTAAAGGAAGTAGGTGAGCACATTGCGGATGCCCTAACTATAATCTTTCAAAGTTCTCTAGATTGGAAAATTGCACATGTCACTCTGCTTTTTAAGAAAGGAGAGAGAGGGAAACCAGGGAATTATAGACCAGTTAGCCTAACATCTGTTGTGGGGAAAATGCTGGAGTCTATAATTAAGGATCGGGTAACTGAACACCTCGAATTTTCAGTTAATCAGAGAGAGCCAGCATGAATTTGTGAAAGGTAGGTCGTGCCTGACAAACCTGATTGAATTTTTTGAAGAGGTGACTAAAGTAGTGGACAGAGGAATGTCAATGGATGTTATTTATATGGACTTCCAGAAGGCATTTGATAAAGTCCCACATAAGAGACTGTTAGCTAAGATAGAAGCCCATGGAATCGAGGGAAAAGTACGGACTTGGTTAGGAAGTTGGCTGAGCGAAAGGCGACAGAGAGTAGGGATAATGGGAAGGTACTCACATTGGCAGGATGTGACTAGTGGAGTCCCGCAGGGATCTGTCTTGGGGCCTCAATTATTCACAATATTTATTAACGACTTAGATGAAGGCATAGAAAGTCTCATATCTAAGTTTGCCGATGACACAAAGATTGGTGGCATTGTAAGCAGTGTAGATGAAAACATAAAATTACAAAGCAATATTGATAGATTAGGTGAATGGGCAAAACTGTGGCAAATGGAATTCAATGTAGACAAATGTGAGGTCATCCACTTTGGATCAAAAAAGGATAGAACAGGGTACTTTCTAAATGGTAAAAAGTTAAAAACAGTGGATGTCCAAAGGGACTTAGGGGTTCAGGTACATAGATCATTGAAGTGTCATGAACAGGTGCAGAAAATAATCAATAAGGCAAATAGAATGCTGGCCTTTATATCCAGAGGACTAGAGTACAAGGGGGCAGAAGTTATGCTGCAGCTATACAAAACCCTGGTTAGACCGCACCTGGAGCACTATGAGCAGTTCTGGGCACCGCACCTTCAGAAGGACATATTGGCCTTGGAGGGAGTGCAGCGTAGGTTTACTAGAATGATACCCGGACTTCAAAGGCTAAGTTAGGAGGAGAGATTACACAAATTGGGGTTGTATTCTCTAGAGTTTCGAAAGTTAAGGGGTGATCTGATTGAAGTTTATAAGATAATAAGGGGAACAGATAGGGTGGATAGAGAGAAACTATTTCCGCTGGTTGGGGATTTTAGGAGTAGGGGGCACAGTCTAAAAATTAGAGCCAGACCTTTCAGGAGCGAGATTAGAAAATATTTCTACACACAAAGGGTTGTAGAAGTTTGGAACACTCTTCCGCAAATGGCAATTGATACTAGCTCAATTGCTAAATTTAAATGTGAGATAGATTGCTTTTTGGCAACCAAAGGTATTAAAGGTATATGGAGTTAGATCCCAGATCAGCCATGATCTTTTCAAATGGCGGAGCAGGCACAAGGGGCTGAATGGCCTACTTCTGTTCCTATGTTCCTAAATGAATGTTCTTCATATAAGTCCAGACCAAAAGTGTCTCGACTACAGTCAGCTGTTCACATTCGGTCCCCACCCTTTGTTATCCAACCTGTAAAGACCGAATGATGCTTTTTCTTTTTGCATTCAATGCAGATGAGATCTCTTAATTTATTTTGTGGATCTGCTAGTTTGGAAAGGCCTCTTTGGGATGCTCCTTCATTAGTGAATAATACTAAAGCCACCAATAAGTGAGCAGTGTTATGAAGCCCCTTGTAACCCACCAGGCTCCCAAATTTCAAGTAGGAGGAACCAATGGAGCAAGAAATGTAAACAGTCAACATCAAGGAGAGCAGGAACAGGACATTGGGGAAATTGGATATCGGTTGATGTATCATGAAAAATACGTTGGAGAAGACAGCACATCTGGAATGGAGAGAGGATTGAGGCTAGCTCATCAGGAAGAGAGAAAGTAGAATGAGGGTGAGCACACTGAGGATTTGAAGGCAGCAGGATAGTTTAAGAGAGAATTTCTTTTATCACAAAAAAATTGGTAAGTGACAGTGTGATAATGTAAATCTGTATATTAACTATTGAGATCTGCAAGACAAGATGCAATTGCAAACCTTATTGCCCAAAACAAAGCAAATTAATGTATATTACTGAGAAATTCTATTGAGGTACGGCATTAAGTTAAACAGAATGCTCATGTAGAGTTCTTCATCAATTTTCTAACAATCAAAAGTTTTGTTTTGAACTAGTGTTCCAAGAATTTTGTGTTCTGTCTTGCCATGTTTTATATACAGCCTGCAAGGTTCCATGAAGTGCAGCTAAGTGGCTCACTAAGACAAAAATCTGGGCACTTGTGGTCTAGACCAATGTTTGCAGGGCTTTCAATATGGATGGAATCATAATCAAGCCCAGTTCTATCATCTCTGTTCAGCTGTTTAAAATTGTGAGTGCAGATTAACATTGAGCGTTCTGGTGTTAGCCTGAAAATGGGACTGGAAAAATAAATCTGAACAGCGTGTCGGCAAAGAGACGCTATTCATCCAATCAGTTAGCTGTTTGCAGTACTGGTGAGTACAATGCATATCAGTAGTCACTGCTACTGATCCACTGGTTATAGTGATCATTTGGTCAACTGACTTAAGTCCATAACTAACCAGATTCCACTGCAAGTGTTAGACAAAAGTGAGGAAAAGATTGCCGAACAATTGAGAGGAAAGAAGATTAAAGCCAGCTTACTGGAAATATACCACAGGAAGAGTGGGCTGTTTTGACATAGCAGTTAAAATGCTAAATCAAGAAAGCCACATGCCTTTACATTCACAAGATTGCAAGATGGATACAGATGAGGAGGAACATTTGGCACATCCTACTTCATCCATCCAAGAAAGCCATGCTGATTACTGTTTCTGTGAAGCATTTCCTGATCTTTCACCAATTTCAGTTTGCACCACCTTGTCCTACTGATTAATTTGAGGTTATGTTCTGGATTCCCACTTAGTATCTGGTATATGGTTGTGAATTGTTTGCCTCGGAGGATGCACAATGACTGTCGTGGTTCAGGACTCTTTGGCCATTTTTTTTACAAGTAGGACTTGAACGCAAGTGGTATATAATGTGTACTCTGAGCAAAAGCTGCCTAAAAGTTGTTAGCTTTGCATGATAATCCCATGCTGAGTGATGGGGGCATGGGCAGACAAGAAGTATTTAAAATGCAGGATGGACAGTTGTTTTGCACAAATCCCAAACAATGGGCAATATGTTAGCATTTTCTGGCCATTCAGGAAGATATCTACCGTCTTGGTGTTGACATTCTTTTGATTTGTACTAATTTTTGAAGAAGGGCTTTTAAAAGTCTTGATGGTGACACTAGAAAGGCCCGCAGCAGAAGACTGCAAAGGGAGAAGCGCTGCCTTGGTCAGGGAGAATTTGTGCTTTTGCGTTACTAGATGAGTACACGAGTGAGAAAGGAATAGAAAGGTATGCTCGATGTAACATGTTATTTTTGTAATACCATGCAAACAAAAGTTAAATTGATTTTACCAAGTATTCTGTGATTTGCCTCGTGAAGTAAAGCAGTTTATGAATTGAACTGAACATCATCCTGCCTATTGTTGAGAGTCTGCATTTGGAGAGAGAGATTGAAGGAGTACACATGCATACAGCATAGAGATCTGTTCCAGAACACATTGGAGCTTCGCTGTTACATTTC
The DNA here is from genome assembly GCF_035084215.1 of Heptranchias perlo. NCBI lineage: Eukaryota > Metazoa > Chordata > Chondrichthyes > Hexanchiformes > Hexanchidae > Heptranchias > Heptranchias perlo. The sequence goes on from NC_090362.1 coordinate 21,873,405, forward strand.
CGGGCCCGTGTTATAGCATTAGTAGATACAGGTCAGCGGGCTTCAAGTTCCATAAGAAGCAACTGGCCAGATTTTTTTTTATTTGTTCATGGGATGTGGGCGTCGCTGGCGAGGCCGGCATTTATTGCCCATCCCTAATTGCCCTTGAGAAGGTGGTGGTGAGCCGCCTTCTTGAACTGCTGCAGTCCGTGTGGTGAAGGTTCTCCCACTACTGTTAGGAAAGGAGTTCCAGGATTTTGACCCAGCGACGATGAAGGAACGGCGATATATTTCCAAGTCGGGATGGTGTGACTTGGAGGGGAACGTGCAGGTGGTGTTGTTCCCTTGTACCTGCTGCTCTTGTCCTTCCAGGTGGTAGAGGTCGCGTGTTTGGGAGGTGCTGTCGAAGAAGCCTTGGTGAGTTGCTGGAGTGTATCCTGTGGATGGTACACACTGCAGCCACAGTGCGCCGGTGGTGAAAGGAGTGAATGTTTAGGGTGGTGGATGGGGTGCCAATCAAGCGGGCAGCTTTGTCCTGGATGGTGTCGAGCTTCTTGAGTGTTGTTGGAGCTGCACTCATCCAGGCAAGTGGAGAGTATTCCATCACACTCCTGACTTGTGCCTTGTAGATGGTGGAAAGGCTTTGGGGAATCAGGAGGTGAGTCACTCGCTGCAGAATACCCAGCCTCTGACCTGCTCTTGTAGCCACAGTATTTATATGGCTGGTCCAGTTAAGTTTCTGGTCAGTGGTGACCCCCAGGATGTTGATGGGGGATTCAGTGATGGTAATGGCGTTGAATGTCAAGGGGAGGTGGTTAGACTCTCTCTTGTTGGAGATGGTCATTGACTGGCACTTGTCTGGCATGAATGTTACTTGCCACTTATCAGCGCAAGCGTGGATGTTGTCCAGGTCTTGCTGCATGCGGGCTCGGACTGCTTCATTATTTGCGGGGTTGCGAATGGAACTGATCACTGTGCAATCATCAGCGAACATCCCCATTCTGACCTTATGATGGAGGGAAGGTCATCGATGAAGCAGCTGAAGATGGTTGGGCCTAGGACACTGCCCTGAGGAATTCCTGCAGCAATGTCCTGGGGCTGAGATGATTGGCCTCCAACAACCACTGCTATCTTCCTTTGTGCTAGGTATGACTCCAGCCACTGGAGAGTTTTCCCCCTGGTTCCCATTGACTTCAATTTTATTAGGGCTCCTTGGTACCACACTTGGTCAAATGCTGCCTTGATGTCAAGAGCAGTCACTCTCACCTCTGTCCATGTTTGGACCAAGGCTGTAATAAGGTCTGGAGCCGAGTGGCCCTGCCGGAACCCAAACTGAGCATTGGTGAGCAGGTTATTGGTGAGTAAGTGCCGCTTGATAGCACTGTCGACTATACCTTCCATCACTTTGCTGATGATCGAGAGTAGGCTGATGGGGCGGTAACTGGCCGGATTGGATTTGTCCTGCTTTTTGTGGACAGGACATATCTGTTCAATTTTCCACATTGTCTGGTAGATGCCAGTGTTGTTGTTGTACTGGAATAGCTTGGCTGGAGGCACGGTTAGTTCTGGAGCACAAGTCTTCAGCACTGCAGCCGGGATGTTGTAGGGACACACAGCCTTTGCTGTATCCAGTGCACTCAGCCATTTCTTGACATCACGTGGAGTGAATCGAATTGGCTGAAGACTGGCTTCTTTGATGGTGGGGAAATCGGGAGGAGGCCGAGATGGATCGTCCACTCGGCACTTCTGGCTGCAAATGCTTCAGCCTTGTCTTTTGCACTCACGTGCTGGACTCCGCCATCATTGAGGATGGGGATGTTTGCAGAGCCTCCATTCACGAGTGGATGTGGCAGTACTGCAGAGCTTTGATCTGATCCGTTGTTTGTGGAATCGCTTAGCTCTGTTTATAACATGTTGCTTCCGCTGTTTAGCATGCATATAGTCCTGAGTTGTAGCTTCACCAGGTTGGCACCTCACTTTTAGGTATGCCTGGTGCTGCTCCTGGTATGCTCTCCTACACTCTTCATTGAACCAGGGTTGATCCCCTGGCTTGTTGGTAATGGTTGGGTGAGGAATATGCCGGGCCATGAAGTTACAGATTGTGCTGGAATACAATTCTGCTGCTAATGGCCCACAGCACCTCATGGATGCCCAGTTTTGAGCTACTAGATCTGTTCTGAATCTATCCCATTTACCACGGTGGTAGTGCCACACAACACTTTGGATGGTGTCCTCAGTGCAAAGACGGGACTTCATCTCCACGAGGACTGTGCGGTGGTCACTCCTACCAATACTGTCATGGACAGATGCATTTGCGACAGGTAGATTGGTGAGGACGAGGTCAAGTAAGTTTTTCCCTCGTGTTGGTTCGCTCACCACCTGCCGTAGGCCCAGTCTGTCAGCTATGTCCTTCAGGACTCGGCCAGCTCGGTCAGTAGTGGTGCTACCGCGCCACTCTTGGTGATGGGCATTGAAGTCCCCCACCCAGAGTACATTCTGTGCCCTTGCTACCCTAAGTGCTTCCTCCAAGTGGTGTTCAACATGGAGGAGGATTGATTCATCAATTAATTAAATAAAAATCTGGAATTAAAATACTAGTATCAGTAATGATAGCCATGAAACTACCGGATTGTTGTAAAAACCCATCTGGTTCACTAATATCCTTTAGGGAAGGAAACCTGCCGTCCTTACCCGGTCTGGCCTATATGTGACTCCAGACCCACAGCAATGTGGTTGATTCTTAATTGCCCTCTTAGGGATGGGCAATAAATGCCGGCCTTGCCAGCGACACCCACATCCCGTGAACGAATTTTAAAAAAGGGTACAAGTTACTCGATTAATTTCCCTAGCTATTTTGTTTTTGCATTTTTTAAGAGAAGGCACTGAAGTTAAAGAACTGTATTTCAAGCCACTTCTGCAAGTTTGGAATCTTTAACATTTTTGTTGTCACTTATAACATTTATTTCATCTGACCTACACACACTTTTGAAAGCCACAAATCACTTTTGTAGTCAGGAATTATTAAATTAATGTGACAACACCAAAAAATGGGTTCTCTAAGAAGTTGTGAAAATATTTTAACTGGTGCCCCCTTTGTTGCTATCACCTTCCCTCCAACAGATTTTGTGGCTAGGCACCTATAATAGTTTGAATGGTAGTACTGGGAAGATGCAGAGGGAATTATGTAAATCAGTCTGGTACTTTTATTGCTTTTGTCAGATCATTAGTTTGGGACTAAATCAACGATTTAGATCAAACAGTCACCGTGCCAGATTGGGGAAGCTTGGCATTCCCCCTTGGGTTTTCATCCAAATTAAACAAATTGTGTTAACTCAACCATGTACGTGGTGCATTATTTTTCTATGGAAGCAGATTGTTTATGAATATTGGCATCACCTTTACATTTTAAGTTGTTTTCTCTCCAAAGAACTTCAACAATGGAATGCCGTTTAAATTTGAATCGGTAGTTTTCACATTTTATAGAACCTGAAAAGGTAAATATAAAATGGAGGCGGAACATCTAATGTTTGTTTTGTTTTTAAAAAAAACAGTATTCTGTTGATTGTCAAAAGATTAATTTTAAAATCCTTGCGTCAGTGCTTTACAGCTGGCAAGTATTGAAAGTGAAGTGTAATTTCACTTTTACACTGTTGGAGAAAAAGCTATAGCTTCAACTATAAATACAAGAGCAGAGAAAGAAAACGTAAGCTTAAGTGATAACGTTCTAGTTCATTGTTCGTAACTGCTATAGTCGAGGCAAATTTTGTGATTAATCTAGATATAAATTTGCTTATCTTAATTTTTAAATCTGCTTGTTGGTACATGATTGAAACACTGTAGATGGATTAATAATGACTAGTGGATAAAAATATTTGCAATCTCTGCTGATAGCTGCTCTTCAAAGAGAGTACTTGGCAACGGGTTATTGGCTGATCCTGCAGTGATTGTCACGAGTCTGTGTTTCCTTTGCCAAATAGGCATCATACAGCACCTAAGAGTTTCCATTTGTTACTGCTTCAGCTACAGTACAGAACGTAGGTTGGGTTCCCTAAAGTTTCTGAGGAGCCAGTTTATTTGTGCATGCATTTTATCTCTGGGATTAATGATGGACCACATCAGTAAAGACCTGTAATAGTATGTATTGTATTTGTTACAGATATTAACTATTTGTGCTGTTGTGACAACCTTTTATATGGTGCAATAGCAGGTTAATAATTTAAAGTTTCTTGTGTGGTGACATGTTTTGCAGTGGTTGTCACAGGAAAATCAGGGATACAAAAATGCCAGTGAAATAACTTCAAATTTTTTAAAATAGTTTTTAAGAACAAAGTAGCTTGCGCGTTCAATATAATGGTTTCAAGCTGTATGTCATATACTGGAGCATTGTTCTATGTGAGGAATATTATTCATTTTGAAACTTGGCTGATACTGCATTGAGTAGGGGAAGATACTTCTCTATACCAATGCATTAATATTGTAGTATGCTAATATTAAGTGAACATTTTTCTTTTGTGATTAAACACCATAGTAATTGAAAGTCAATGGTAAAGGTTGCTAACAAGCAACTGTAATGAGTCAACCAAAATTCCCTGAAAAATCTTGTTAATTCCTTGAGGAGAGCAAGCTCTGAAATTCCATAATTATTTTTCTCTTGATGGTACAGTTTAAAACAAGCAACGTGATCATCCAGGCAGCAATTTCTTCTATTGTGAAAGGGCATTGTAATCAGCTTTAGTAGAATTCTTGGTATATAAGCGCCACTTGGTGGTAGTTTGACAAAACTGCACTTTTGAAAATGTATAACTATCATGAAAAAAATCTTAAGTTCACAACAACCTGTTGTAATATAAGTCATAAGTTCAATTGATTTGTATTTTACTTTTTCTTATTATACTAGTTCATCTTAGCACCACTGATTGTTGCATAACTACAAGAAACACTCACCCTTAAGTGTGCATTCACATGAAGTTACAAATCTACTCGAAATCAATCTTTCGATTGAGGTAATATCAAAGCACAGAGATCAGTTGAGTTTTAGCTAAACCCCTCAATTGATAGAACCTTGTAGCATACAGGTACGCGGGAGTTGCATGTAATCAAAACAGGTGACTTGGATAATGAGATTATGGGTTTCTGTGACCATATCAAACCATTTTTTATATTTGGTTCCTGCTGTAATTTTTAAGACTTGCGGACAATAACCCAGCTTGTAGAAGACTTTTTTATAATACATGAATTGTATGAAACAACACTAATTTTTTTGTTAGTTCACAACGATAATCCACAGAATCCAATCTTGATTGAGCATACTGCAAAGTGCTTACACTGTAATAATTGTTGTGCACCTATATTTGAATATCCAAATATAATGAGTCAATATTAGGTTCAAGGAGTCAAATTTGAAGAAAAAGTTGGAATATTGAAGTTCTGCCTCTAGTTGGGTCTTTGGCATGTTATGTAAATATTAGTTAGTTAAATTTTCAGACTTGGATCCTCTATTACCTTAATTGGAATGTCAGTTGTCTGTTGGATAGATGTTTTTGTATAATGCTAATTAATAACTTTATAACTAGTTTGAGATTTTTCATTAAGTGGGATTTTGAGATCCACTCATATGAGGCATCAGCTAAGCACTTCTGTTCTCTGTGGTGTGTACCATAGTTGAAATATAATTTGTTAACTTGCTGCTTTCTTGTCCTCTTCCATGAGTAAGCTCCAAAACATGATATTGGAGCTCAGAACTTTGATAAGAAATGGCATTGACTTTAAAAAGTTGGTGCCTTGTCTAGCATGAATGTAAATTTATGTTAGAAATGTGCTAATTGTAGCATTGGTGTAAGTGACTCCCATGAAGTTAGCTAGAAAGCACGTATCAATAATCCTGCATGCTTGCTTTTGAATATTTCACAACAATTTGCAATTTTGAATGAGTTCCTTTTCAATTCTACGGTTTTCAGTACTTGATGTGATCATGGCGAGTAAATAGTGTGATTCGAACTGCAATGGATTAATCGTCAAACCAGCACCATTATATAACCCAATTTTACTGCTTTTGACTGACCAGTAGGAGCTGGCTATAATACAGTGAGAGATTCGTGATGAATGGTTCAAGTAACTGATCTTCATGAAGATCGAAAACTAGGAAGTGAGGCAGGTTTATTCACTAGAGGATATTCATGTCACAAATTGGGATTTTTATTTGCAACTTGTCACTCTTAACTTGAAAACCATTTAATAAAAAAATTAACAAGTCCTTACTCAATAAACTGTCTTAAGAATTGACCACTTGCCACAATAAAACTTAGTCTGTTGCAATCCTGATAATTCAAATGAAACTTAGCAAACTGCAGAGAATGGACATATGTCTCCTCGTTTGCAGATTAAAGTACAACTAAACAGAAAATAGGTTAGGAGACCAGAGAAGAGAGCCTAGTCTTTTGACGATTTACAACTTTATGAACTATGCTCAGAATGACCAAATCCCATTTATGTGTGTTGTAATTAACAATTTTAGATAAAAGTCAACTTCCACTGGACTATTTTCCAGTTCATTTTCATTCAAATAAAACTGTTATAGAATTGAGTCATCTGTTGCATTACATCCTTTCCCTGTTGATTCCAAATGACAGGAAGGTCATGGCAACGAACATGGTTGAAATAAGTGAGCAGGGACAGTGGTGGCCTGAGTAAGTAGTTGTTGAGAAAAGATTAATAGAGAACAATACATAACTAATGTCATTATTGGGGATTGGTTCTTTTAATTGTATTTTCCTATATTGTCTGACTCTTCATTCTTGCTATTATGATGTATTCCACTGCTGAAATACATTCAAGCTGTGGCAGAATGTTGAAAATTATATTGCGCTGAAACAATTCTATATTTGCACAGGCTGCCATTTTCCATAAACATCTAGCTGTTAATTATGTAAAGTGTATATTGCATAGTTGTTTTAGCCACGATAGTGTCACTTTTAAAACTTCACGAAGATGTCATTTTAATATTCTGTTCTGTTTCTTGTTAAGGCTCTTTTCCTTCATCTGGAGCGGATAAAAGACTGGAAGCATCATGATGGCCAATAAAAGAAATCTTGATTGTATGGATTCGCTTATTTGTAGCAAGATACCTCGACTGGAAAATGAACACAATGGATTATCGGCAGGGCTTTGTAAACCCAGCCCCTTACCTAGTTATACACATGAAAATCCCCTTAAGTACACCGGATCTTATTTAGCCTATCATCTTAGAAATCGAGATGGAACTGACCTACCAGGAGTGTGGAGCCAGCCAAGACCTTATTTGCAGCATATGGGTAATCCAACCATCCAGTCGCAACCAAGTGATGCTTCACATCTCAGCAGCCACTTGTATCGGACAGAACCTGAAACACTGTCCCCAGCATTTCAGTCAACTGTAAATGAGAAGGATAAACTTGATTTGGTCAAAGATTTGATGAATGTTCGGTCAAAATGGGTCACTTTTGTTGAACGGCAGAAGAACTTGAGACATGGCCATAATCTCCCGGCGGTACTCTGTTCTTCTCAAGTTGGAAAACATAATTTAATTGCACCTACATTATCTACAGTTCATAATTGTGTAAATATAGCATTTCCTCAACCTGTATATAGAAATAGTGTCTGTTATTCAGGGACTGGTTGCTCTTTGGAAAACCCAGTGGATCATTTTCATAGACGAGGCCAGGAAACGGAATGGAGAATGCCACCGCCTGTTACTTCAAGTTGTTTGATTGCCAGTAACGATCATCTGATACATAATCAGCAATATGGTAATCTTCCTCCTTTGAAAAATAAATCATTGCATCATGGATCTGGCCATATACAGGTTAGCTCTGTGGGCAGAATCACCAAAGAAACTGGAAGACTACCTGGAGTGCGTTCACCTCTGTGTCAAGGATATGGAACGTACAATAGGAATGTTCTACAAGATCCCAGAAATTCTGTACTCTCGCATGATAACTCTAATGGAAACCTACCAAGTCACATCAACACGTCTATACATAACCTGCAGGACTTCCAAAAAGTTCCCTTGCACCCATTTGCAACAACTGATGGGCAACAAATGCAGCCACCTTTATATTGTGATAAGCTATCACCTCCAAAGTTTCCAATACCAATTCAATCAAAAGTTTTACACTCTCAAAACACTATTTCAAACCAGCAAAATACAGGTACTTACTCATCGTTGCATCCACATAGCTACAAAGCACCATTTCCAGGCACAGGTGGGCTGATGCCAGTATCCAGTTCCACTTTTGCAGATCAACTTAGTCCAGGAAATTCTTATCCACAGCCTTCAGAATCTCTTGGGTATCCTGCCCATCCCCCTCCTTCATTGCAGAAAAATGTCTCTATGACTGTTCCTTTGATTCATCCTGCATTACAGCCAGTAGTACAACCATCAGAGTTTGAGTCACAGAGTCCCTCCAGAAAAAATATGTCTGCATCTCTCAAAGATCCAGCAAATATAAAGCTTCCTTCACTGGACATGTTGCAGTTCAGGCCACGTGTTATTGTTGATGCACAAACAGATGAAAGGTGCTACAATTCATTAAACTCACTTTATAATAAGGAATATGTTGGTCAGCAACAGTTGATAAGTAAACACAGTGCCTTTCACCCTGTACTATCTGGAAAACACCTGAAGGGGACATTTGAGAGACCTGTTGGCTCCCCTGCAGATCAAAGACCAAAGGACATCTATATGCAGGAACATATGCCAAGCATTCATATTTCATCCAACGGTGATCATGGTAGGTCTACATTCAGTAAAGAAAGTGAAAATATCAATAATAAACCAGTAGAAGGTAGACTGGAAAGCCCACCAAAAAGTTACAGTATTAGTCCAACCAGAAAAATATCTGAGATGAATTCCTCTCCTGCTTCTAAGGAAGACAAGAGAGCAACTCCCCCTGCTTCCCCCCCTATGCCAGTCATAAACAATGTGTTCAGTTTGGCACCTTACAAAGCTTACCTGGAAGCCACAGGTCTGTTCTTTTCAAAATGTCTGAAATGTCAGTCAGATTGTGATGAATCTCTAATCTGTTCATGTTCTTCAGAAAACAAAACTAAGAATTGCAGATATGGTGTCATAGACCTGGATTTAAATAATAGCTCTATTAGGCTTTCAAAGGCCATCAATGAGTTGCAATCCAAGAATGCTGAATTGGAAAAAAACAACCCATCTGTGTGCATAGAATCCACTAACGAGAAAGGTTCATCAGGAAAAAATGAGCTAAACAAAACTGTAAGTGAGAAGATCTCTTTAGACATTCAGCATCGAGACATTAGTCTTTCTCCTAATCACAGTAGGCTTAGAAATGATGCACATCAGCAAAGTAGTAATTGTAATACAAACTGTGCAGTTAACCATGTTGATGAAAAGCTTGGGATGAACAAAATGCAAGTTGATACGGCCTTAGACCTCAGCATTAAGAATAAAAATCAACTTGTGGATGTCACTCAACAACCACTTTCAGTTTCATGTGGGATCAGAGAAGAATTGAAAACTACTAAAGAAATATTAAATGAAAAGGAAGAAAATACTACAAAATCTGTGAGCAGTACAGAGAAGCATGAAAGCAAAGGACCATCTGGAAAGCATGGAGAAAAGACAATTATTACAGCCTCTGAAACCAGCAACCTGAGTAACTACCATAGGACAGAACTTAATAAAAAATATAAAATATTGAGACCTGCCCCTCTAAAAGTTGGTGAAATGAATCCAATTCAGCCATCTGAAGGCATTAATGAAACTAATAAATTTAGTTTGATTGGATCAGTTGATCCTTCGACATTCATTCTGAGACCTCTGAAGCTAACATTACCTGATGTCCCCAAATCAACGTTGAGTCCTGTTCTAGACGCTAAGAAGCTGCTTTGTGAAACTAAAGTCGGTATGCCCAGTAATGAAGAATTAATGCAGTGCGAGAAACCTCTGAAGCTAACATTACCTGATGTCCCCAAATCAACGTTGAGTCCTGTTCCAGAAGCTAAAAAGCCTCTTTGTGAAACTAAAGTCAGTGTGCCCGGTAATGTAGAATTAATGCCGAGTGAGAGTGGCACTTACGCTTATTTTGTGCGTCTTCATCAGTCCCTGTGTGGCATGATTGCACAGTCTGTGGCTGAAACTTCTGAAGAAGTTTTGCGTGTGTGTTTGCAGGACATTGAAGTGCAGAATGATGGCAAGGAAAATCCAAAATTGAGATCGTCCCTAAAGTCAAAGAATGGTACAAGAAATTTTGAGGTATTAAAGATGTCAAAATCAAAAGAGATTTGGCTCAGCTATGGACAAGTTCAACCGACGATGCAAAAACTGCTTTCTCATCTGGAGACCTATCTTTTTATTACAAGATGCCCATTTCCCCATGTAATAAGGGCTGGTGCGATTTTTATTCCAATATGTTTAGTGAAGGAGAAATTGTTTTCCAGCCTTAAGGGAGCAATGATTGATCAGGTTTTTCAGCAGCACAAAATAGAACTGCGACCAACTACCCTTTCAGAGGAGAAGAAACTGCAGAGTGAGTTGAAGCTTCAGAGGTGTTCCTCCAGACTAATCAAGCTGCTTTCCTTAAAGCAGTTGCCTGAAATCTATACAGACTTGCTGAATGTTCTGTGGCATTCTTGTGTGAAAATTCGTCTTGGTAAGTGTTTCTGCATTTTTCTCTGCACTTTGTCTCGGGTATGTGCAGTTTATCAGGCAAGTCTAATCTTGGGGTATGACCTTTTTATATGGTTATCAAGCTGGCTACATTTCTTTTTAATTGAAATTTTAAAAACGGCATTAGCTGAAATAAAGGTCATAAATGTTGGTATCACAAGTTCTTTTACTGTAATTTCATAAATAACCTTCTGTCACAAGTATGCATAGATGCACTGCATCTTAATGTCACTTCCCAAGCTACACCACAACTATTTATATTTGCCTGCCTCTTCACACACTTACATCTCAATTATCCCTCATGCTATCTTCATTACAAGGATTAATCTGTTAACTCTTTGCATGCTAATATATCATTGCAACTTTCAAAATATGCAAGTTTCCTATTCTTTCTATTAAAATGCTAACGTTGGATCTTGTAGAATAAGTATATTAAACCCCAAAACACTAATATTTATAAAGCTAATCCTGTTTTCTTTTGGTGCAGAACAGTCGTCAAACAGTTAACTGTATGGAAACTGGAACTGACCATCCTTCTGGAAAATATCATGTAGAAGTTTTCCACATATACAACCCATATATAGTAGTTTAAATGCTGATTTTACACCTACTGTGCAGGTTATTTTTGAAATGACAGTATTAAAATTATCGCAGGTTATTATAGTCTAGCTGTTGATGGATTCTACTTTAGCCAATCCTCTCTGATTTGAGAAGACTGGGAATTGGTTTTGGTGTGAGTAAAGCAAAAAGTGGCAATATCAAACATTGATTTTTTTTAAGGGAGGGAAAGAATGGATTATGTTTTTATTTGCAAGTATGTTCAATTATTTGGTTGACAAATTTGATATTTCAATACTTTGCCTACATAAAATGTCCTGTCTTTCAGAACTGACGTAGTTCAAGATGAGTCTCAAAATTAACTGAGTAGAAAGTGTGGGTTTGAATGTGATGACCTAATTAGCTTTTTCGGACTCTTCCTCCACTGAGTGTTGGTGAACACCCCCCCCCTGGTGATTTAATTTACAACTTTGTTCACTGACCCTGTGCTGCCAAGAGGGCAGAAGACACTGAAAGATGCTAGTTGATCTCTCGTATGACTCTATCTGGGTTACGGGGACAGAGTAGGTTCTCTACGCCCCCCCCCCACCTTTTTTGCTAGGAGACGCCATAGCACCTGCCTGCTCGACATGGCTCATGGGAGCTAAGCAGGTCAGAACTCAAACTTGCATCCATTCCTGATCGGCACCATCACATCATCCCAACTCTCAGTAAACACAAGACTTACTAAGTGCTATCTAACTTTCTAATTCCCATGGTTGAGTCCCATCAAGTTAATGTGAATAGTTGTCTACAAGAAAGGTAGACTTTGGGTTTTGTGTTGGTTAATGTATTTACCAAAGAGAAAATTATTTTTTTCAAGAAAAAGTGCTACATCATTTCAAAATATTATACTTTTAATACATGTTTTAGAAATTCTGAAGATCAATCTTAACTAAACTCCACTGACCTGCCTGCAGGGTTGTCACTAGGATTTTGCTAAAGCATCATGGTGGGCGTTGGCACCTAACATTTGGAGTATGTGTTCTGCCTCCTTTTTACATTTAATTATTTTTAATTTCCTTTTACTGATTTTCATTTTAATTTTCTCGCTTGCTTTTGTTTACAAGTTTTGTGCCTGAGAGTCCACTTGATACTAATGAAATAGTCAGTTTATTACTAATGGAGATGGAGTTTACTGGTGTTCCATAGTGGCAATGAATCGCTGTAAGGAGGCCTGTAATTTTGGCATAATAAACTTTGGGGAAACCATAGGTTAGTCAAGGTAAAATGTCAGTCATATAAATCATAGTAATACTTATGAAAAGTCACTGACATATTGATCAAACTGCCTTTTACTGCCACATACTCTTTCACTTCAGTGGGTGGGGGAGAGGCTAAGCACATTCAGTTGGCTGAGGGGATTGACTCTGGCCACAGCCAATTGGAAGGAAGCACTGCAACCCGGCCTTCACAGCACCCTTGGTGCCCATGTCAGAAGTTACAGACTTTGCTATAATCATAAAGTTTTACATTCATGCAATATGGGTAATCTGTGTTTCCAGTAATATGAAACTGACTCACCCATAAACTGAACCACATTTATAATTCATTGGGCTAGGTGCAATGATAAATATGTCGTGCTGTGCCTAAATGAGGCAAGTGACAACTTCGAAGTGGCTTAACCATTGTGTTATAAGTTCAGATTTTGAGATGTACCAATAGCCAGTGAGTAAATGCACCACGCAGTGTAACTCTGCGCAGCTTCAATTCCTAGTCGCTGCTGAGTCAATCAACTCTATCTGGGGCAGTAGTTAGGGTGCTGCAGTTGAGAAGGGAAAAATTCCTGATTCCTATCTAGTGACTCCTGCTGGAAAGTGCATGTCTGTCGAAAACGGAATCGGGCTTGCTGGTAGATATTCAGCGTCTAGGTTCACATGTGAAATGGTCATGGGTAATATTCTGTAGGGCTGCTAGTGCTTGTGGAGTCACATCATTTAAGAGAAAAGGACCAAAACCTGAGGGGGGGAAATGGAGTTTTTTTTAAAAATGAACTTGAAAGTCACTTTGGAATTTTCACTTGATTAACTTGCAAAATCCTATCAAATTAAGTTAGGCTAACAGAAAACAGTAACAATCAGACTAACAAAAAATACATGGTATTTTTGAAATTAATGTTGGAATATTTTAATCTGAATATTATCAAACGGTTTTATCACAAAGTACTGTTTATAATCTTAAAAACTACTCCTTAGTTGAAAGTCATTGCTATGAGCAAAAAAGTTGTCTTCGCCTTGTATAAATTTTTTATATCTTGTACTTCAGGACAGATTTCTTCCAAACACCCGCTATTTGTAACATTAACGTACTACAGCTATAAATATTGTATAAGCATGTATTTCCTTTCCCGAAAACCTCCTGTTGTCACCATTTTTCACAACGCTTCAAGTCAACATTAGAATATCAACATTTATAATAGGAATTCCTTATTTACTGTAAACAATGGGCTGTCACGGTTCTGGTCTCCATTCAGTAGGTGACATTGTAGCAGCTCCTTTATCTGTCTCCCAGCAGCTTAGCTTTTACTCAGATCATAATCTCAATCTTCTCCATTCTATTGCAGTTTCTGTATTTCAACTTCCTATAAATAATTTTGAGAACCATTTCTACAGCTTTTTATTAGGATTTTTTTATATTTCTGTGCTTGAACTTTCACCTTCCAATTTCTTTTTCTTGAACTGGGATTTTTACTCTGGCCACCCTGTCACATCACCACTTTCAAGTTCATGCCAGTGCCAGTCCAAGATGCAGTCCAACCCTAGCCCCCCTCTAATATCCTGGTCCCACTGTAAAATTACTTTCATCCCTGCTCCTAGGTCTGTGTCTGCCTCACTGTCAAATTTTCTAGCCCTACTCTAATACTTTCTTACAAATCCTATGTTGTGCCATATATTCAGCCATGTTTGTCTCACCTGTGCCCCTTTTATTTGTGTTTTTCCTCCTCCTTGCCATTACATCCCAGCCCTAACCCATCCAAGACCTAGTCAGAATATTTTCCTACTGCTTTGTTGTGCCTTTAGGGTGTTTTTTGAATTCCTAACTTGCTCTTTTAACCCTCAACTGTACCCCTTTTTTAAATTTCCCAAACCGTTCTTTATAACTGGCTTTTTATTTAACATAAGTGTAACATAAGAAATAGGAGCAGGAGTAGGCCATACAGCCCCTTGAGCCTCCTCCTTTCTTTACTTTTTTATTTCCTGCCCTACTGTTTAACCCCCAATTATACTTTTTCTCTCTTATTCTCACCAGCTGTTTTAACTCCCAATTGTCCCCTGTTTTTAATTTCCCAGCGTACTCTTTAACCCCCACCCCCTCCCATTCTATCTCTCTTGCTTCAATGCCCAACTATCTCCAAGTACCGTGGGCAATGCCAGAGGAGATTCACTTTTTTAAATCACCTTCTTTAACAAGTTTAATTATGTACTTGTGGAGCATTATCATGGAAAGTCTAGTTGTACACAACATTTGCTTGTAAGCAATAATGTTTACAACAGACTTCCACTGTACTAATTGCATAACATTCTTGGTCAACTTTGTGTAATGCAAAGTTGATATCTTCAACCAGAGTTCTGAGCTTTACATTTTGAACTAAAATACATAATCCTTCTGGCTTTTACATATTTTGGACACACTTCGTGCTCAAGACAAGTGTATTAGTTTCCGGTAATGCAAAATTTTCCTATTTCAGAAACCCAGTGTCGGCATGAAGATCTCCCAGGTCTGTTTTCGCACAGTCAGTTGCGTTATAAAGCTATTTGCCGTGCCCTTGATATGCCTATCCCAGCCCCAGATGATGACTTCTACCACACCAGTATGGCATTTCTATTTTTGACACCAACTATTCTTGTGGGTTCAGTTTGCTAATTGATGCTGTATTGGAATAATTTTGTGATGTGGGCCCATAAGGATTGGGTTGATACTGCCCCAATTTACTTCATACAAGATGTGTTAGATAGTTCACAAAGACTCTTCATTTATCAGTGTGGGCTACATTCAACTTCCAGTAGTCACTCATTAGGCTTAATTATTTTCTCCTCTTCCCCCATCCCCTCCTCACCATCAGCGTTCACTGAAACCAGCGCAGCTCATAGTGGAAATTAAATGCCTGACCATTTAGTCAGTTGCTTTACCCTCTGCTTCCTCCTTCGCTCATCCTAGCTTGACATAACTTCCTATTTCTAAGCCTTGCACAGCACAATTGTGAACTCTGTTTTATTGTTCCTAGATCAATGTAAAACTGTAATTGACAACCTCCATTTCTGCGTTCATCGGAGTTGACTTTTTTAGCCTGTGCTGTTTTTTTTCTCACCTCTAGTTTTCTTCCCTCTTTTTGAAGACTGTGACTGAGGACAGAATTCCATGGCTGTGTATAGTAGCCTAGTATCTTATCCAAATGGCTCTTCATGTGTTGGCCTAGACAGTTGAGCATTGGTGGGCTATTGGCGGAAGGGGAAGAGAGCATCATAGTCAACCCTGATTCCACCCTTATCCACTATCCATACATGTAACAACTAGGAGCAGAAACCCTAGCTAGACTGTCCTACAAGCCTGCAGGTTCTGAGGCCTACATTACTGCTGCCCTAGCTGAGATCAGCAAATTGAGTTCAGGCCAGGAATTGAACCCAGGATCTTCCTAGTCTATATCATACCATCCAGTGAGTCATTGTGCAGCAATGAGAATTTATTGTAACCCACAGGGGAAGGTGTTTCTTGTTACTTGTGACTCCATTCTCCCTCCACCTCTACCCTTTGCAAATGTATGTATTAGAGCACAGTGTTGCAGTCTGAAAATTCTGCAATGGATTCCAGAGAAGGAGTTTCTTATCTGTTTAAGCCAATTGACTTTGTGAGTTAAATCTCTTCACTTGGAAGACTGTCTCAATGGTAGCTTGTGCTTTTACTGAGGTTCAGTAAATGTAATTGCTTTGAGACCAGCTATCCCTGTCTGATGCTTCTGATTTAAACAGTCTAATTTTTCTAGAGGAGGTGAGGGTCGATTTTAACTCTTCCCACCGGGCGGGAAATGGGCAGTGGTGGGTCCACCGCCCGATTTTATATATATTTATATTTTTTTCCCTCCACTTATGTTGGTGGAAAGGTAAAACAGGCAGCCAACCCATTTCTGCCCATTTCCCGGCCAGCGAGAACAGTTAAAGTCGATCCCGTGGTATTGGCGCTGTAACTGCCTCAAAATCTATTCTTTTCTGTCCTGTTCCACATAAATCTGAATTGGAGCATAGATTCCATTCTAGACTAAAATGAGTCATGATTTTTCGTGATTGGTTTGGCACTGTGTAAACTTTCCTATTGGAATCAAAATGAGAATGAAGTTATGTGATCAGCTTTTTAAATATGCAACCTTAGGGGAATATCTGCAAAATGGTCAAATGGAGCAACTCGCTCATCATTATCACATGTACTTTAGACCCAGTATGAAAGTAAACTTGTGGCATGTTAGCCCCAGCTATAGCTCCTAATCTTAAAGTACAGCACTTCAGGAAGAGAGGACTTTTTGAGA
Organism: Heptranchias perlo; assembly: GCF_035084215.1. Taxonomy (NCBI): domain Eukaryota; kingdom Metazoa; phylum Chordata; class Chondrichthyes; order Hexanchiformes; family Hexanchidae; genus Heptranchias; species Heptranchias perlo. The sequence goes on from NC_090362.1 coordinate 21,890,174, forward strand.
GGGATGAGTATCAAAGGATTATTGCCTTGTGTAATTCAAAGAATAAGGATTGTTCTTTAAATACCAACTCTCTTATCCTCTGCAAATCTTGTTCCGGATAGAGGAACTTTTAGACTCGGGCTGATCTAAAAATAAAATGCATTAGATGCAATAATCCAGTCTTGTCAGATGTTGGGCAGGTTGAGGTTTTTGGCATCCTAGTAAACAATTTGCATATTTTCCCTGTCCCACAAGTTGCTCAGTGGGGAAGTTAAATGACTAGCTTTCTGTTACTTTTCTGATAAAAGTTGCCACTGACCTTAACTGAAATAACACAAAACGAAGAAATGTCCGTGGAAAGGGAAGGTGTCATTTGATTGGGGTTAGCATGATGTGTTTGAAATCTTTACACACCTCTTTCCCCCCCCCCCCCCCCCCCCAGTGAGTGTATAATGCAAGCTTTGGAAAAGACTCTATGTAGAGCCTTTTTTCAAGATTGAGGACCACTGTGCATTGCGACTAATTACATTTTTTTCATCTTACTACACAAATAAATCTAAATTCAACTCGGAATTTTTGTTTTTGGTAGATTTCCTGTCTTAATCTGAGATAATCTGACTTTTAATTGTGTGCCAGTTTTGATCATGGTTGATATTGCCGTGGATAAGACCATTTGCCCTCCTGAACCTGAGAGAGGTTATGCTGGGAAACTTGCAAAAGAGAAAAAAGTGGGAGAGGAAGAAAGAAGGATCTTATTACTGCCAGATAAAAGCTTCAAAACTTGTTTAAAAATAAATCTATCATGTTAGTTGTGGGCCAGCAGTTTTGCAACTCTATTGAAAATATTTTTCAAGCAGCTAGTTCTAGAAACCAATGTTGTCAAACCAACTTAGTTGGGAATATATTACATATAAATAAGTCTTACATTAATAGTTAAAGATCACTGTAAATAAATTTATTTTTTGCAGATCTACCTTCACATGTTGGTCTAGATGCTCCAGTGCAGGTATCTTTTAACCAAAGTGTTTTGAATCCTGTAGCACTTTTTTTTTGTTTTTGTTTTCTTTCATAAATGGCAATTTGATTGTCTGCATTATTAATGGGATACAATTTGCTTTTTAGGTGTGCAAAATGATGAAAACATGAAGAAGGTGACTATCACTCTGAATCCAGCTGACAGGAATGATCAAAATCAGCAGAGACACAAAAACAAAACAGTAGCAAACACTTCTTCCTCGGAGGAGAAACCCAACAATGGTATCGCTGTAGCCAAACTTGACGTAAAGCTAAGAAAAAGACGAAGGAAAAAAAAATCTACTTCCTCATCTTTAAATTCTGACCCTCTACGTACTAATTCAAGTGGCAGTTCACAATCTGTACACAAAGTAAAGCCATCATCAGTTGTCCATTCAGAGAAAGCTTCCTGCACAGAACCTGATCAAGATGCTAGTACAGTGCATTCGGGCCAGGTTTCCCAGCCAGGTCCTAGAAAATTACAAAAAAGTACAAACGGACTTTTGGAGGAAAAGGCTTTCAGGAAAGGTCATTTTGAAAAGAATGGCAGTACTTTGGTGGTTAGACTGAATCGAGTGGCTGTCAGTGAGGATGATAAAGGATCAGTTTCCCATACTGTAAAGATCAAAAAATCTCTCATACCAATAAAGAGAAAGAAGAATAATGGTGCATTGAGGCCGACGAGAAGCACATCTAAAGTGTTGCATCTTCGAGGTTCGATTGTGCGGTTAAAATTTCAAAAACCAGTGCAAACTGCACCATGCAGAAATATAGTACTGAAACCAATCATTACTACAAGAAAACCTTTATTAATACATACTTCCCAACGACTGGCTCAAAAGAAAACAAAACCTCTACCCCTCAGAAGACGTCAGAGAAAAGAGTACCCAAATTTAGTGGGCAAACGTATAAGACACCTGTATGAGGAAAATGATAAAACTGAGTCCTGGTATAAAGGTGTAGTGGTCAGAGTGCATGAAAAGCACCAAAATCCTTTAGAGACTGTGTATGAAGTTAAATATGACACTGAACCTGACTGGCAATACTACCTTGAACTCTTGCAGGATTATGAAAAAGGGTGGCTAAGGATTGATGACTGACTTAAATTTAAGCATTATGTATTAGTCTTTGTTTCAATTTCTGTAATGGTAATCTCAAACACTTGTCCATGACTTGCAAAAGTAAGATAGAATTGTAGATTTTGTATACCTGTGGGAGAAGTACAGCAGATCTTCATTATTCAGTTTATATTGCAGGAAAAAGCCACCTGCAGGTCTCAATTCAAAAGGCCACAAAATATGTTGTATTTTGATTTCAGTAGGAAATTGGGGCATTGACTATTAGTCAGCTGAAGATAATAGTATACTTGATCCAAACATAATTTAATCCCAGGAGAGAATTGCAATGCACCAAATCCCATCCCATTGTAGTGAATTCCTGAGCCAAGTATGAATGGTATTGTGCACTGAATATTTTCTCCACTCAAATCTATTCTAGTGATTTGAGTAACACAAGATTTTTTTCTTTCTTTCTTTCTCGTGAAGGCTCTAACTTTTCCTTTGGGGCACAGTTTGTGTGCCAGCTGCCTCCAGTCCTTGCCAAAGTAGCCATTCTTCATGTGTGAACCAAGACAGTGAGTGTTGGTAGGATATTTGGCTGTGGGGAGCATTACAACTGAGTCCTGTCCAATTGTTGCTGGATGTCCAGTGGCAGTCACGGGGTAGCAATTGGGAATTGTAACCCTGGTTCACTTTTTCTATTTCCCAGCCTAGGGCTGCTGAGGTCATTGTAACACCTCAACCACTGAGCTAACTCAGGACTGTATGATTTATAATTAACAGCAGGTGGTGCACAATTGTATAAATGTTTTTACTAGGTTGATTGTATCACAGCCATTCAAGTTCAGATCTGCAAATTGGATTATTTAGACATAGAATTATTTTGAAACTTTCAATAGTACCAGCACAGTTATTAACTCCTCCTCCCCCCCCCCCCCTCTCACAATCTGAGAGTGTTAACTGAATAGTAACATGGAGCTTAGTAGGAGCTATAGTTTGCACTGCCAACACAGACAGTTAAAATCAATCTCTTTCCTTGAGTTGGCAGTGATAAATTGCTTAAGCTTTGCTGTTCTGGTCAACCATGCTGCCTTTACCCTGTCCACTTACATCTCTCTTGAGTTGGGAGGAGGGTGCTAGCAGAGCTCTGTGAAAGTGTATTCAAACACAAACTGTGCTGCTTGGTGGCCTCTGTTGGTTAAGATATTTATCAATAAAAAGAATTGCTGACTGTTAGTATAGGAGGCTCCCTTAGTTTTAATATTTTTATCAAGTTTAAACCAATTTTTATTGGCAGCAATTACACAAACACAATTAATGCAAGACCACCTCATCAGCAATTTGTTTTTTAATGTACTTACTTTTCAATATGGCCCCTCCACTGAGATGCAGTTAAGAATTTTCTTTTTAAAAAGTTTTTTTTGTATCCATTCTAGTGTTCATTTTACAAATCCTTGGGCCAAATATGTTCTCTATTGTTACTGCAGTACAGACTATTATAAATTGGGGCATTGATAACACAACTGCATTAAGTAGTGTAGTTACACTAGTGTTTTATAAGTACTTTTTTTAATACTAGTTAGCTTTCTTAGTAAGTTAAAGATGTTAAATTGTTACATTTTTCATATTTGAGAGTAATTGACATTATTGAAATACTGTGCCTAAATGTGAGAATGGTAGGTCTAAAAACCAGTGTTGTTACAAACCACCTTTTAAGTGTGTATACTTTTGTATAAAGATTTGAAATTAATTTGAAATTTTGTCTTTTATTCTTTTAAGAAATGTACTTGAATAACAAATGAGATGAGAATTGTTTTGGCTTATGACTCTAGGAAGGTGCATTGTTGCAGGGCCATAACTGATGAGGCCCATGCTACTACATGATCGAGCAGACTATATAGGTATTCTCAAGTCTTGAATTAGGTGCTTAGATAAATCTAGTGGAGCCCTAAAATATAGCCTAGTGAGTGTCCGAAAGCAATAATAATGAAGAGGGGGTGGAAGGACTTCCCTGCCCTTAGTCGCAATGATGTGGAGATGCCGGTGATGGACTGGGGTTGACAATTGTAAACAATTTTACAACACCAAGTTATAGTCCAACAAATTTATTTTAAATTCCACAAGCTTTCGGAGGCTTCCTCCTTCCTCAGGTGAATGGTGTGGAAATGACATTTTCGAATCCTTCGTCTTTGAAAATTACAGAACAATGCCTGGTGATTACTGCCCGTTGCCAAGGCAATCACAGTGAGCAAGAGGATGCATAGTAAGGAGAGAACGAAAAGCAAAGAAAAAAACTTACATTTATATAGTGCATTTCATGGCCTCGAGATGTCCCAAAGTGTTTTACAGCCACTGAAGTGCTTTTCTTTTTTTTAAAAAAAAGTGTAGTCACTTGTAGGCAATGCAGCAGCCAATTTACACATAGCAAGGTCCTGTGAACGGTAGTGAAATAAATGAACAAATTATCTGTCTTGTGTAGTGGTTGTCACTATCTCCAGGTCATTGGAAACTTCCTGCAATGTGTTGTAGATGTAGGTAGTCTTCTCCCATGTCCATCATCTCAACCATGTGTGTAAAAGTCCTCTCCACTGTCTCTGCAAGATTGATGCTCACTAATTATAGATTTTGAAGCCAGCACCCATTAGACTTGGGTTCTTGGGTTCCTCAGCTGAGGAATGGCACTCATCCTTTATGCTGTTCCATGGCCCTCATTCTCATAAGTGCTTAGTGCTTCACCCACTGACACCCCTTCTGACTTGCTAACTACTTCCTGTGTGCCTGAGCTGGTGCTTACACGAGTAAAATGTCATCATGGTATTGATGACAAAACTGGCAGGAGTTGTGAATCTGGATGTGCCCAAGTGATTGGAGTAGGTGGCCACTTCCTCCAACACACCCTCTATGATATGAGAAACAGAAGAGCTTATTTAGCTGGGCGCACAGTGACATTTTTGCTTAAAGAAATTGCTGACTAAGAGCTGGGACTATGTATAATGAGCCTTTACCAACCTCTTACTAGCTTGTCCCCAACCTCGCCATCTCCCAGGGCCTCACCTGTCGACAGCCTGAACCACCATCTTATAGGGATTCCTGCCTTCAGTGCCCAATAATCTTGCTCTTCTGGTCTTCCGTCAAAAGGACCGCCGCAGATGCATACATCTGGGGGTCCTGTCAACTGCTGACACCCCTGAGGCTGCTGCACATTTGCCTGTGGCTGTCTGCATAAAGACTGGTGCCACGTTGAATCGCTATAGTAGTTTCAACACCGCAGCTCTGAATTTCCTGGTGGCAGTAAACCTATCGAGGAAGATAGGTGAGGTTGCTGTCATCGGACAAGAGAAGACAGCGGTAGGCCAGGATCACTGGAACAGAAGCACCAAGTCACCGTTTGGGAGTTCGGACCCAGAGTGGCAGTGTGTTGAAATTCACGTAAAAATGCTATATTAAGAATTGTAGAATCAACAAATAAACTAATAAATCCATCACTAGGATCAGCAAATTGGGATGTGGGTGGGAAAGATCCATCACAGAGCATTGAGACTCATTCTACTCAAACAGTGGCCACCTCTTGAGGCTACACATAAGGCAGCTTGAAGCAGTTTTCATGCTATCTTGAGCTTTTTGCTTCAGAGGTCAAGAACTATAGTACTTCAAACTGCATTGAATGTCTAGGTTCTCGAGGCCTAACATTGTTCAATATTACAATGGTATACTTAGTTTTATGTGGAAAGAACGGCAGATAATTAATCTTTCTTATTTGTTGAAAAACATGGCTCTCTGTTTGGTGGCTGCTGAAATGAATTGTCAACAAGACGAGCCATTCACAAAGCATGCCAACAATTTTTTTAAAAATCTGTTCTCAGGATATGGGTGACACTGGGAAGGCCACATTTGTTACCCTCATTGCCCTGAGGTGGTGGCAGCCTTTCTTCTTGGTAGCAATTGTTTTTGCAACTGAGTGGCTTGCTCTCAGAAGACATTAAGAGTCAACCACGCAGTGTGGTCAAAAGTCACATAGAATCATAGAAGTTACAACATGGAAACAGGCCCTTCGGCCCAACATGTCCATGTCGCCCAGTTTATACCACTAAGCTAGTCCCAATTGCCTGCACTTGGCCCATATCCCTCTATACCCATCTTACCCATGTAACTGTCCAAATGCTTTTTAAAAGACAAAATTGTACCCGCCTCTACTACTGCCTCTGGCAGCTCGTTCCAGACACTCACCACCCTTTGAGTGAAAAAATTGCCCCTCTGGACCCTTTTGTATCTCTCCCCTCTCACCTTAAATCTATGTCCCCTCGTGAAAGACTCCCCTACCTTTGGGAAAAGATTTTGACTATCCACCTTATCTATGCCCCTCATTATTTTATAGACGTCTATAAGATCACCCCTTAACCTCCTACTCTCCAGGGAAAAAAGTCCCAGTCTGTCTAACCTCTCCCTAAAAGTCAAACCATCAAGTCCCGGTAGCATCCGAGTAAATCTTTTCTGCACTCTTTCTAGTTTAATAATATCCTTTCTATAATAGGGTGACCAGAACTGTACACAGTATTCCAAGTGTGGCCTCACCAATGCCCTGTACAACTTCAACAAGACATCCCAACTCCTGCATTCAATGTTCTGACCAATGAAACCAAGCATGCCGAATGCCGCCTTCACCACCCTATCCACCTGTGACTCCACTTTCAAGGAGCTATGAACCTGTACTCCTAGATCTCTTTGTTCTATAACTCTCCCCAACGCCCTACCATTAACGGAGTAGGTCCTGGCCCGATTCGATCTCCCAAAATGCATCACCTCACATTTATCTAAATTAAATTAAACTCCATCTGCCATTCATCGGCCCACTGGCCCAATTTATCAAGATCCCGTTGCAATCCTAGATAACCTTCTTCACTGTCCACAATGCCACCAATCTTGGTGTCATCTGCAAACTTACTAACCATGCCTCCTAAATTCTCATCCAAATCATTAATATAAATAACAAATAACAGCGGACCCAGCACCGATCCCTGAGGCACACCGCTGGACACAGGCATCCAGTTTGAAAAACAACCCTCCACAACCACCTTCTGTCGTCAAGCCAATTTTGTATCCAATTGGCTACCTCACCTTGGATCCCGTGAGATTTAACCTTATGTAACAACCTACCATGCGGTACCTTGTCAAAGGCTTTGCTGAAGTCCATGTAGACCACGTCTACTGCACAGCCCTCATCTATCCTCTTGGTTACCCCTTCAAAAAACTCAATCAAATTCGTGAGACATGATTTTCCTCTCACAAAACCATGCTGACTGTTCCTAATTAGTCCCTGCCTCTCCAAATGCCTGTAGATCCTGTCCCTCAGAATACCCTCTAACAACTTACCCACTACAGATGTCAGGCTCACCGGTCTGTAGTTCCCAGGCTTTTCCCTGCCGCCCTTCTTAAACAAAGGCACAACATTTGCTACCCTCCAATCTTCAGGCACCTCACCTGTAGCTGTTGATGATTCAAATATCTCTGCTTGGGGACCCGCAATTTCCTCCCTAACCTCCCATAACGTCCTGGGATACATTTCATCAGGTCCCGGAGATTTATCTACCTTGATGCGCGTTAAGACTTCCAGCACCTCCCTCTCTGTAATATGTACACTCCTCAAGACATCACTATTTATTTCCCCAAGTTCCCTAACATCCATGCCTTTCTCAACCGTAAATACCGATGTGAAATATTCATTCAGGATCTCACCCATCTCTTGTGGTTCCGCACATAGATGACCTTGTTGATCCTTAAGAGGCCCTACTCTCTCCCTAGTTACTCTTTTGCCCTTTATGTATTTGTAGAAGCTCTTTGGATTCTCCTTTGCCTTATCTGCCAAAGCAATCTCATGTCCCCTTTTCGCCCTCCTGATTTCTCTCTTAACTCTACTCCGGCAATCTCTATACACTTCAAGGGATCCACTTGATCCCAGCTGCCTATGCATGTCATATGCCTCCTTCTTCTTTTTGACTAGTGCCTCAATCTCCCGAGTCATCCAAGGTTCCCTACTTCTACCAGCCTTGCCCTTCACTTTATAAGGAATGTGCTTACCCTGAACCCTGGTTAACACACTTTTGAAAGCCTCCCACTTACCAGACGTCCCTTTGCCTGCCAACAGACTCTCCCAATCAACTTCTGAAAGTTCCTGTCTAATACCATCAAAATTGGCCTTTCCCCAATTTAGAATTTTAACTTTTGGGCCAGACCTATCCTTCTCCATAGCTATCTTAAAACTAATGGAATTATGATCACTGGTCCCAAAGTGATCCCTCACTAACACTTCTGTCACCTGCCCTTCCTTATTTCCCAAGAGGAGGTCAAGTTTTGCCCCCTCTCTAGTCGGGCCATCCACATACTGAATGAGAAATTCCTCCTGAATACACTCAACAAATTTCTCTCCATCCAAGCCCCTAATGCTATGGCTGTCCCAGTCAATGTTGGGAAAGTTAAAGTCCCCTACTATTACCACCCTATTTTTCTTGCAGCTGTCTGTAATCTCCTTACATATTTGCTCCTCAATTTCCCGTTGACTATTTGGGGGTCTGTAGTACAATCCTATCAAAGTGATCTCTCCCTTCTTATTTTTCAGTTCTACTCATATAGACTCAGTGGGCGAACCCTCGGATATATCCCCTCTCACTACTGCCGTGATGTTCTCCCTAATCAAGAACGCAACTCCCCCTCCTCTCTTACCTCCTGCTCTATCTTTCCTATAGCATCTGTACCCTGGAACATTGAGCTGCCAGTCCTGCCCCTCCCTTAGCCATGTTTCAGTAATAGCTATAACATCCCAGTCCCATGTACCCATCCATGCCCTGAGTTCATCTGCCTTGCCCATCAGACTTCTTGCATTGAAATAAATGCAGTTTAATCTAGACTTCCCTTGGTCTTTGCCCTGCTTTCTCAGACCATCTGTCCGGTCATGTTTTGTACACTCTCCCTTACTGCCTTTTGTTTCTGTCACCACTTTATTTCCCACTGACTTCCTGCATCAGTTCCCATCCCCCTGCCACATTAGTTTAAACCCTCCCCAACAGCACTAGCAAACACTCCCCCTAGGACATTGGTTCCAGTCCTGCCCAGATGCAGACCGTCCAATTTGTACTGGTCCCACCTCCCCCAGAACCGGTTCCAATGGCCCAGGAATTTGAATCCCTCCCTCTTGCACCATCTCTCAAGCCACGTATTCATCCTAGCTATCCTGTCATTCCTACTCTGACTAGCCCGTGGCACTGGTAGCAATCCTGAGATTACTACCCTTGAGGTCCTACTTTTTAGTTTAACTCCTAACTCCCTAAATTCAGCTTGTAGGACCTCATCCTGTTTTTTACCTATATCGTTGGTGCCTATATGCACCACGACAACTGGCTGTTCACCCTCCCCCTCCAGAATGTCCTGCAGCCGCTCCGAGACATCCTTGACCCTTGCACCAGGGAGGCAACATACCATCCTGGAGTCTCGGTTGCGTCCGCAGAAACGCCTGTCTATTCCCCTTACAATCGAGTCCCCTATCACTATAGCTCTGCCACTCTTTTTCCTGCCCTCCTGTGCAGCAGAGCCAGCCACGGTGCCATGAACCTGGCCACTGCCACCTTCCCCTGGTGAGCCATCTCCCCCAACAGTATCCAAAACGGTATACCTGTTTTGGAGGGAGATGACCGCAGGGGACCCCTGCACTGCCTTCCTACTCTTCCTCTGTCTGTTGGTCACCCATTCACTATCTCCCTCAGTAATTTTTATCTGCGGTGTGACCAACTCACTGAACGTGCTATCCACGACTTTCTCAGCATCGCGGATGCTCCAAAGTGAGTCCATCCGCAGCTCCAGAGCCGTCAAGCGGTCAAACAATAGCTGCAGCTGGACACACTTCCCGCAGGTGAAGGAATCAGGGATACAGGAAGGATCCCTGAATTCCCACATCCCACAAGAGGAACATGACACGGCGCTGGGATCTCCTGCCATGACTTAACCCTTAAGTTAGCTTAACAACAACTACAATGTCAAGAGAAAAAAAAGGAAAGAAAAACTACTTACCACTCCCTTTAAGGAGTTTACTCCTTTAAATTGTTCTTAATTTAGAGAATGTTAACTACACTAGGGACCTTGATTCACTAAAAAATAAACGCTACTTCCTATAAGACCTGCAGACCTTCCCTTTCTTTTTACTTTAGTTACTGTAGATAAGTAGAAATACTCACCTGAACCTACTCACCAATCAGGTGCCTCCCCTGTGTCGCGTCCCGATCTGATTCCTGACGTCACTTCGAACTCGGTCGCAGCTCCGCTCGGCTCGGCTCCTCTCAGCTCCTCTCAGCGCTCTGAAATCCCGCCTTTTATCGGACGCTCCCTCCGCTCGGCTCGGCTCCTCTCAGCTGTTCTCAGCGCTCTGAAATCCCGCCTTTTATCGGACGCTCCCTCCGCTCGGCTCGGCTCCTCTCAGCGGTGAAACAGATGTAGGCTAAACCCAAATGGTTCATAGAAACATAGAAAATAGGAGCAGGAGTAGGCCATTCAGCCCTTCGAGCCTGCTCTGCCATTCAATATGATCATGGCTGATCCTCTATCTCAATACCATATTCCCGCTCTCTCCCCATATCCCTTGATGCCTTTTGTGTCTAGAAATCTATCTGGCTCCTTCTTAAATATATTCAGTGACTTGGCCTCCACAGCCTTCTGTGGTAGAGAATTCCATAGGTTCACCACCCTCTGAGTGAAGAAATTTTGCCTCATCTCAGTCCTAAATTCCCTACTCTGTATTATGAGACTGTGACCCCAGCCAGGGGAAACATCCTCCCTGCATCCAGCCTGTCTAGCAGTGTCAGAATTTTATACGTTTCAACGAGATCCCCTCTCATTCTTCTGAACGCGAGTGAATACAGGCCTAGTTGACCCAATCTCTCCTCATACGTCGGTCCTGCTATCCCAGGAATCAGTCTGGTGAACCTTCGCTACACTCCCTCTATGGCAAGTATATCCTTTCTTAGGAAAGGAGACCAAAACTGCACACAATACTCCAGCTGTGGTCTCACCAAGGCCCTGTATAACTGCAGTAAGGCATCCTTGCTCCTGTACTCAAATCCTCTTGCAGTGAAGGCAAACATACCATTTGCCTTTCTAACTGGTTGCTCCACCTTTTTTTTTTATTCGTTCATGGGATGTGGGCATCTCTGGCGAGGCCAGCATTTATTGCCCATCCCTAATTGCCCTTGAGAAGGTGGTGGTGAGCCACCTTCTTGAACTGCTGCAGTCCATGTGGTGAAGGTTCTCCCACAGTGCTGTTAGGAAGGGAGTTCCAGGATTTTGACCCAGCGACGAAGGAACGGCAATATATTTCCAAGTCGGGATGGTGTGTGACTTGGAGGGGAACGTGCAGGTGGTGTTTCCATGTGCCTGCTGCCCTTGTCCTTCTAGGTGGTAGAGGTCGCGGGTTTGGGAGGTGCTGTCGAAGAAGCCTTGGTGAGTTGCTGTAGTGCATCCTGTGGATGGTACACACTGCAGCCACTGTGCGCCGGTGGTGAAGGGAGTGAATGAAGGGATGGGGTGCCAATCAAGCAGGCTGCTTTGTCCTGGATGGTGTCGAGCATGTTTGCTTTCAGTGACTGGTGTGCAAGGACACCCAGGTCCCTTTGTACATTAACATTTCCCAATCTATCACTATTTAAATAATACTCTGCCTTTCTGCTTTTCCTTCCAAAGTGGATAAGGTTCACATTTATCCATGTTATACTGCATCTGCCATGTTCTTGCCCACTCACCCAACTTGTCTAAATCGCCTTGGAGCCTCTTTGCATCCTCCTCACAACTCACAATCCCACCTAGTTTTGTGTTGTCAGTAAACTTGGAAATATTACATTTGGTTCCCTCATCCAAATCATTGATTTGTATTGTGAATAGCTGGGGCCCAAGCACCAATCCCTGTGGTACCCCACTAGTCCCTGCCTGCCACCCCGAAAAAGACCCGTTTATTCCTACTCTCTGTTTCCTGTCTGTTAACCAATTTTCAATCCATGCCAGTATATTCCCCCCAATCCCATGTGCTTTAATTTTGCACACTAACCTCTTGTGGGACCTTATCAAAAGCCTTCTGAAAATCCAAATACACCACATCCACTGGTTCTCCCCTATCTGTTCTACCAGTTACATCCTCAAAAAACTCCAATAGGTTTGTGAAACACGACTTCCCTTTCATAAATCCATGTTGACTTTGTCTAATCCCGTTTATTTTTTTTTAAGTGTCCTGTTATCACATCCTTTATAATAGACTCCAGCATTTTCCCCACTACTGAAGTTAGGCGAACCGATTTGTCGTTCCGTTTTTGCTCTCCCTCCTTTTTTAAACGAATCTTACAACACCAGGTTATAGTCCAACAAATTTATTTTAAAATCACAAGCTTTCGGAGATTATCTCCTTCGTCAGATGAATGAATGAAAAGGTTCTCAAATCGCATATCCACACGGTGGTATCCGTGTCAAATCGACACAGATACCACCATCACACGAGAGGACACCACCCACCAGGTGCATGGTTCATACTCCTGTGACTCGGCCAACGTTGTCTACCTCATACGTTGCAGGAAAGGATGCCCCGGAGCATGGTACATTGGCGAGACCATGCAGACGCTGCGACAACGGATGAACGGACACCGCGCAACAATCGCCAAACAGGAGGGTTCCCTCCCAGTCGGGGAACACTTTAGCAGTCAAGGACATTCAGCCACCGATCTTCGGGTAAGCGTACTCCAAGGCGGCCTTCGAGACACACGACAACGCAAAATCGTCGAGCAGAAATTGATAGGCAAGTTCCGCACCCATGAGGACGGCCTCAACCGGGATCTTGGGTTCATGTCACGCTACACGTAACCCCACCAGCAAAAAGGGGGAAAAAATTTATATGTTTTTTAAAATTCTCTCTCTCTCTCTGCCATTTTGAGTTTCTTTCTGCCTGCCTGTGTAATAGACACAATGTATATCGAGTGTACTGGGACGTGCTGTTCTCCGTGACTGGCCTGTTTGAATAACAACGACACCTTTTGATTGGTGTGATGCTGTCCCAACATAGTATAAGATATGCGATTTGAGAACCTTTTCATTCATTCATCTGACGAAGGAGATAATCTCCGAAAGCTTGTGATTTTAAAATAAATTTGTTGGACTATAACCTGGTGTTGTAAGATTCCTTACATTTGTCCACCCCAGTCCATCACCGGCATCTCCACATCCTTTTTTAAATAGTGGGGTTACATTTGCCACCCTCCAATCTGCAGGAACTGTTCCATAATCAAAGGACATTAGTGAACCAGTTGGGTTTTTATAACAACCCAACAGCTTCCGTGCTCATTTGTTTTTCCGCAGCCACAGATTACCAGATTCATTGAATTCAATTTCACATCTTGAGATTTGAATTCATGATCTCTGGAATGTTAGTCTCGTAGAATCACCACTACACTCTGTACCATATAAACCCCTGTCAAGTGATGAAAAACGCTTCATTAACATGCTTGTCCATCTCTTTTTTAGTTCTGAAGAAGGGCACCCGTCCAAAACATTGACTATCCATCTGTTCACTCCACAGTTGTTGACTGACTTGTGTGTTTCCAGCTTTTCCTGTTTTCATTTTAGTTTTCCAAAATTTTGAGTTTTCTTTGACTGTTGTAGACTAATTCTACCGCAACTCATTTTTTTTCTGGTAAGTCATCGTTTAGAAAACGGAGACTGGATTCATCCAAAATTTCATGTGGATCAGATGACCTTTTTGTAAATGTAAATGTTCACTTCAAAGAACCAAATGAGACGACTTAACGTTCTAAACTGTCTTTCAACCGCCTAAATTATCTCAATTGTGAAGTTAAATCCAATACCCAAGCCAAATTCTTGAACATTTCATCTAACCCTGTGACCAAATTAACTTCTATTATAATGAAATTCTTTTTTTGCAATGGAAATCTGAGTACTAATCTTTGAATCCTTCAATGGTTTATGGCTCACATATCACTGGAAACCAGTAGTTTTAAATCATAAAACTCTGAATTTCCTTGCTGAATGAGTCACTTCATTACACTTTTGAAAAGCATTCCTTCTTCAGAACTGTCCACTCATTTTTGGAACAATACCTCAGTGTATTTCAGATCAGTTTTGCAGCTCTGACAAATCATGTGCAGCATTTCTCTTGTTATATCCTGCTTCTAAGATGTGTGTATTTAAACTGCCACCTGTAATTTCATTCTAACTTTCCTTTCATCTTCAGCTGGCTCATGGAGTAGATTGATTTTGCTGCTATATTTGGTATTGAAAAGGTGACAAAACTCACCATTCATCTGAGAGCCAAGCTGTATTGGTTTTGAGAACTCACTGATCAATAACTGCTAGTGGGCTGAAATTACGCTCCTGTGCTCTGGTGGCACAGATGGAGCAGCAAATCAGGCTTGGACTCTATGCATTGTAACAGATTCAGAGATGACACCAATTGGTAATCATTGTCTCATTTATTAATAGTCAAATCAAACATGTAAAGGTATCAAATATTTAGACAACAAAAATCAAAACAATATTACCCCGTTTGACCTCTGGACAAAGGTTGTAATTAAGTTGGTGACATTGTCATTTCAATTTTCCGGCAGTCTTCTGATACTCGGGTGCTCTTCTGACAGTGGGGTCATCTTCAGACAGCTCGGTGTTCTTTTGACAGCTGGGGTGACTTCGCTGATACCCCTGCCCTAAGCTCAAAAGACATTGGGTTTTTATGCTCCTGGGCAGGGAACTCCCACCATATATGGAACAACACTTATAAGACCCTTATAAATTAACAAAGTTGTTTTTCAAAGAATCCTGGACGGTCAGCTTGTTTTAACGTTACTCATTTAACGACAAGACTCTTTTTAAGGTAGCATTGTCTAGCTATCTAGCCATGGTCCTGGTCTTATTGCTATCTTTGGATTATTGTTCCGCTTTTTTGGATTATTGTTCCTCTTTTATCACATAGCTGCCTTGACTAGCAAGGAAGATGACAAGTGTCAGTCACTAGTCAAAGGTTAACAGTTTACAATTCAGCAAAATAGGTAGCACAGCCTGCAGAGCATGAGGGTTAGTAGCTTTAAGAAAAATATGTCAATTTTTCCCTATTTTCAATATTCTTACAGCACCAGCTTTGCACTTGCCTCATGTTTTCTGATGGGCATGGGTTGTGGGTTGTGGGTTGCACTGCTCTCTGACATACACCTCATGAGTGCATTCCTTTGGGGAGGGGGGGTGGGTAGGAGGTTTGTAGTTGTGTCCTTGAAGTTAGCGCTGTGTGCCTTTAAATGCTGGAGCAAAGCACACTCCTGTACTGGAAGTAGTTTTAAAAACTGTCTTTCCGTCAGTTTAAGGGTGATAGTCAATAGAAACAAAGCCCCTCGAGCCTCTTCTGCCATTCAATTAGATCATGGCTGATCTTTCCTCTAGTCCTTGATTTTGGTTCATTTTTGGTTTCTTTACATTACACTATTGTTTGTTTCTTTGGATCAGATCATTTTGCTCCCTTTTATTAGGCTTCAATGTTATTGCTGCACCTCTACCACTGAAGAGCCCTTGCCAATATGGATTGTCCTCCCTGCCCCTGTGGATATTAGCAGACTCCTGCCACACCACATCAGATAATGCTCAGTTTCAATGTTGGCTACCAACAGAAAGTCCAGATGGCATTCTAAGGAGCTACACCCAGACATTTATCTCCTGCCCAGGAAATCCACTCCCCCTCCCCAGCCTCTGCACACCCCAGTAGTTGCTGAGGCAGCTCCGACTAAAGGAAGACAATCGCACTGCTGGATGTGAGGGCTGATCGCAAGTGCCTGGCTTGGCGATGAGAAAGCCCAGAGCATGGCTGTGATTTTTATTTACTTCCCAAATCAGCAGATCAGCTGTTTCTACTGGTCAATGACAGTGCAATAGAAATAACTTGAATTTATATCTTGCCTTTCATGACCTCAGGACATCCCAAAGCACTTTACAGCCAAAGAAGTACTTTTAAAGTGTAGTCCCTGTTGTAATGTAAAAAGCACGGCAGCCAATTTGCACACAGCAAGTCCCACAAACAGCAATGTGATAATGACCAGATAATCTGTTTTAGTGATTTTGGCCAGGAACACAGGGAGAACTCACAGCTCTTCTTCGAATAGTGCCATGGGATCTTTTACGTCCACCTGAAAGGGCAGACGGGGCCTCGGTTTAATGTCTCATCTGAAAGATGGCACCTCCAACAGTGCAGCACTCCCTCAGTACTTCACTGGAGTGTCAGCCTAGATTTTATGTTCAAATCTCTGGAGTGGGACTTGAACTTTCTAACTCAGGGATGAGAGTGCTACAACTGAGCCACGGTTGACATATTTAAGAGCAGCTTAGCTATTCTCAGACAACAGTCGGAAGCCATTCCAACAATCAGATTCTGCCTTTATCTTTATTTAAATTCATTTTCACTACAGTACCAACCAACAGGAATAGAATAAGACGTAGCACCTAAGAACTGGCTCACCAGAACAGGAACCTTCCAATCCTCACCTGCGTTTGGTATTAAGGAAATAGTTGGAAATTGATTTGCCCGTTTTAAGTTGCATAGGTTAAAATGTTGATCAATATAAAATGCAGAACTGCTTATTGCGAAAAATTAAACCAAACAAAAAAAAAAATCAAATATCTGATCCATGAACTAACGGGGGCTGTATAAGAAGCAAATAAAAAAATTAGCTTTGATCACTTGCATCAGAATGAAATGGAATGAAATGGATGGATTCTAACCTGGTTTGAGCTGAGCTAACAGTGTTGCAGCTGATCTCAATGGACTAAGAAAGAGGTAAAATCAACGACTTTTGAAAGCTTTCAATGACCCCAGCTGAATGTGGCTGTGTGGATCTCAGGTAAGGACGGGGAATTGGGTTCTGCTGTCCTGCCTTTCATGGTAGAATGTCTTGCTGCCTCTCAAGTGTGTAGGCTCACACTTGTGTGCGCCTTGTGGTTTGCAAGTTCCTGCTAATCCATACCTCTCAAGTGAGCAGATAACATTGAAAAAACAGGGATTTTTCAGAATTAACCTGCTTAATGTGTAACACTTTGATTTGCAGAGAAATGAACTCCTTAATGTGGTCTCTTTAATCCTTTGAGGACTTCAGTACCATCTCTACACCAAAATGAAATTAAGGAGCTGATTTAAGGCGGAAACCGGATGGGTTTCGTGTGGGACGTCAATTATTCACCCCGGCAGACCTGACCCTCCATTGAAATCAAAATCAAGGCTGAAATGTTCCAGGTACTGCTTTATGAGAGAGGTTGAATGAAGAGAACCACCCAATTCCACCCACCATTGGGACACACCTCCCCAAATGTCTATGCTGAGATCAGAGATTCATGAGTGTATTTGCGTCTTCACTGCCTGGCCAGTAATCTACCGGGCTGGATCACCCGCCCATTGTAGAACCCACCTGGTTTTCATTCCATTGCCCACAATGGGCATAAGACCATAAGAGATAGGAGCAGGAGTAGGCCATTCGGCCCCTCGAGCCTGCTCCGCCATTCAATGAGATCATGGCTGATCTGATTTTTACCTCAACTCCACTTTCCCGCCCTTTCCCCATATCCTTTGACTCTCTCGCTGATCAAAAATTTGTCTAACTCAGCCTTGAATGTATTCAATGACTCGGCCTCCACAGCTTTTTGGGATAAAGAATTCCAAAGATTCACGACCCTCTGGGAAAAGAAATTCCTCCTCATTTCCGTCTTAAACGGGCGACCCCTTATTCTGAGACTATGCTGCCTAGTTTTAGATTCCCCCATAAGGGGTAACATCCTCTCAGCATCTACCCTATCGAGTCCCCTCAGAATCTTGTGTGTTTCAATAAGATCTCCTCTCATTCTTCTAAACTCCAATGAGTATAGACCCGACCTGTTCAATCTTTCTTCATAAGACAACCCTTCCATACCCGGAATCAACCTAGTGAACCTTCTCTGAACTGCCTCCAATGCAAGTATGTCCTTTCTTAAATAAGGGCACCAGAACTGAACGCAGCACCCTGTACAATTGGAGCATGACTTCCCTGTTTTTATACTCCATTCTCCTAGAAATAAAGGCCACTAGTCCGTTTGCCATCCGAATTACCTGCTGCACCTGTACGTTGACTTTTTGTGTTTCATGTACGAGGACACCCAGATCCCCCTGTACCGCAGCATTTTGTAGTATTTCTCCATTCAAATAATATTTTGCTTTTTTATTTTTCCTCCCAAAGTGGATGACTTCACATTTTCCCACATTATATTCCATCTGCCAAATTTTTGCCCATTCACTTAACCTGTCAATATCCCTTTGCAGACACTTTGTGTCCTCATTGCAACTTGCTGTTCCACCTATCTTTGTATCATCAGCAAATTTGGCCACAAGACACTCTGTTCCTTCATCCAAGTCAATGATATATATTGTAAATAGTTGAGGCCCCAGCACTGAGCCCTGCGGTACCCCACTAGTTACAGATTGCCATTTTGAAAATGACCCTTTTATCCTGACTCTTTGTTTTCTGTTAATTAGCCAATCCTCTATCCATGCCAGTATATTACCCCCAACACCATGAGCTCTTATCTTGTGCAGTAATCTTTTATGTGGCACCTTATCGAATGCCTTTTGGAAATCCATTGGTTCCCCTTTATCCACCCTTGTTCAAAAAAGGGTGTAAGGATAAACCCAGCAACCATAGGCCAGTCAGTTTAATCTTGGTGGTGGGGGAGCTTTTAGAAACAATAATCCTTAAAATTAATAGTCACTTGAACAAGTGTGGATTAATAAGGGAAAGCCAGCACAGATTTGTTAAAGGCAAATTGTGTTTGACTAACTTGATTGAGTTTTTTGATGAGGTAACGGAAAAGATTGATGAGGACAATATGGTTGATGTTGTGTATTTGGACTTCCAAAAGGCATTTGATAAAGTGCCACATAATAGGCTTGTCAATAAAATTGAAGTCCACGGAATAGCAGGGGCAGTGGCAACACAGCTAAGTAATGGGAAACAGAGGGTAGTGATGAATGGCTGTTTTTCATATTGGAGGGAGGTGTACAGTGGTGTTCCCCAGGGGTCAGTGCTGGGACCACTGCTTTTCTTGATATATATTAATGACTTGGACATGGGTGTACAGGGCACAATTTCAAAATCTGCAGATGACACAAAACTTGGAAGTGTAGTGAACAGTGAGGAGGATAGTGATAGACTTCAAGAGGACATAGACAGGCTGGTGGAATGGGCGAAGACGTGGCAGATGAAATTTAAAGCTGAGAAGTATGAGGTGATACATTTTGGTAGGAAGAATGAAGAGAGGAAATATAAACTAAAGGGTACAATTCTAAAGGGGGTACAGGAACAGAGAGATCTGGGGTAATATGTACACAGGTCGTTGAAGGTGGCAGGGCAGGTTGAGAAAGCGGTTAAAAAAGCACATGGGATCCTGGGCTTTATAAATAGAGACATAGAGTACAAAAGCGAGGATGTTATATTGAACCTTTAGAAAACACTGGTTCGGCCACAATTGGAACATTATGTCCAGTTCTGGGCACCGCACTTTAGGAAGGATATGAAGGCCTTAGAGAGGGTGCAGAAAAGATTTACTAGAATGGTTCCAGGGATAAGGGACCTTGGTTACGTGGATAGACTGGAGAAGCTGGGGTTGTTCTCCTTAGAGCAGAGAAGGTTGAGAGGAGATTTGATAGAGGTGTTCAAAATCACGAAGGGTCTAGACAAAGTATACAAAGAAAAACTGTTTCCATTGGTGGAAGGGTCGCGAACCAGAGGACACAGATTTAAGGTGATTGGCAAAAGAACCAAAGATGACATGACTTTTTTATGCAGCAAGTTGTTATGATCTGTAATGCACCGCCTGATAGGATGGTGGAAGCAGAGTCAATTGTGGCTTTCAAGAAGGAGAAATTTGCAGGGCTACAGGGAAAGAGCAGGGGAGTGGGACTAGCTGGATTGCTCTTGCAGAGAGCAAAATGGCCTCCTTCTGTGCCGTAACCATTCTAGGATTTTATGATTCTATAAAGCCAAAATAATCTTACAACACTTCCTCCTCCTGCTTAACGTTAACACATTCAAAGTGAAATAACATTACATATTTGTCTCTTTTAGTTTCACAATGTGATGGCAAAGCAATACTACTGTAAAACGGTCCGAGCATAGTGAAAGGGGTACTGCCAGTCAAAAGTCAAAGCAACCGCATGAAAGGACTGGTTCCTTAAAAGAACAATTGGCGATATCTAATACAACAACAAAAAACTTGCATTTATATAGCGCCATTAATGTAGTAAAACAATCCAAGGTGCTTCACAGGAGCGTTAACAAACAAAATTTGATACCGAGCCACAAATGAGATATTAGGACAGGTGACCAAGAGCTTGGTCAAAGAGGTAGGTTTTAAGGTGCGTTTTAAAGTAGGAGATAGAGGTAGAGAGGCGGAGAGGATTGGGAGGGAATTCCAGAGCTTAAGGCCCAGGCAGCTGAAGGCACGGCCACCAATGGTGGAGCGATGATTTTGGAGCTATGCAAGAGGTCAGAATTGGAGAAACGCAGAGATCTCGGAGGGTTGTACGGCTGGAAGAGGTTACAGAGATAGGGAGGTGCGAGACCTTGGAGGGGTTTGAAAACAAGGGTGAGAATTTTAAAATTTAGGCGCTGCTGGACCGGGAGCCAATGTTGGTCAGCGAGCACAGGGTTGATAGGTATATTATGATTCTACTGTGCAGAACAAATAAAGCAGAACTTTTCAATTATCACCTCTGTTCCCAAGTATTTTGGAATAATAGACACCTTCACCAGGATCACAGTTTCAGATGGCTGTTGCAATATGATGTTACAAACAACAAAAGAAAGCATGTGCAAGAAAAGCCCATCCAACATATTAGGCTGCTCCTTTCAATGAACCTTTCACATTGTCAGGGATGAATCAGTCCTCCTCCATGTTGAGCACCACTTGGAGGAAGCACTGAGGGTAGCAAGGGCACAGAATCATAGAATCATAGAAGTTACAACATGGAAACAGGCCCTTCGGCCCAACATGTCCATGTCGCCCAGTTTATACCACTAAGCTAGTCCCAATTGCCTGCAATAGAATGTACTCTGGGTGGAGGACGTCAATGTCCATCACCAAGAGTGGCTAGGTAGCACCACTACTGACCGAGCTGGCCGAGTCCAAAAGGACATAGCCGACAGACTGGGCCTGCGGCAGATGGTGAGCGAACCAACACGAGGGAAAAACTTACTTGACCTCGTCCTCACCAATCTACCTGTCGCAAATGCATCTGTCCATAACAGTATTGGTGGGAGTGACCACCGCACAGTCCTCGTGGAGATGAAGTCCCGTCTTCGCACTGAGGACACCATCCAACGTGTTGTGTGGCACTATCACCGTGCTAAATGGGATAGATTCAGAACAGATCCAGCAGCTCAAAACTGGGCATCCATGAGGTGCTGTGGGCCATCAGCAGCAGCAGAATTGTATTCCAGCACAACCTGTAACCTCATGGCCCGGCATATTCCTCACTCTACCATTACCACCAAGCCAGGGGATCAACCCTGGTTCAATGAGGAGTGTAGAAGAGCATGCCAGGAGCAACTAAAAATGAGGTGCCAACCTGGTGAAGCTACAACTCAGGACGACATGCATGCTAAACAGTGGAAGCAACATGCTATAGGCAGAGCTAAGCGATTCCACAACCAACGGATCAGATCAAAGCTCTGCAGTCCTGCCACATCCAGTCATGATTGGTGGTGGACAATTAAACAACTAACGGGAGGAGGAGGCTCTGTAAACATCCCCATCCTCAACGATGGCGGAGTCCAGCACGTGAGTGCAAAAGACAAGGCTGAAGCGTTTGCAACCATTTTCAGCCAGAAGTGCCGAGTGGATAATCCATCTCGGCCTCCTCCCGATATCCCCACCATCACGGAAGCCAGTCTTCAGCCAATTCGATTCACTCCACGTGATATCAAGAAACGGCTGACTGCACTGGATACAGCAAAGGCTATGGGCCCCGACAACATCCCTGCTGTAGTGCTGAAGACTTGTGCTCCAGAACTAGCTGCGCCTCGAGCCAAGCTGTTCCAGTACAGCTACAACACTGGCATCTACCAGACAATGTGGAAAATCGCCCAGGTGTGTCCTGTCCACAAAAAGCAGGACAAATCCAATCTGGCCAATTACCACCCCATCAGTCTACTCTCAATCATCAGCAAAGTGATGGAAGGTGTCGTCGACAGTGCTATCAAGCGACACTTACTCACCAATAACCTGCTCACCGATGCTCAGTTTGGGTTCCGCCAGGACCACTCGGCTCCAGACCTCATTACAGCCTTGGTCCAAACATGGACAAAAGAGCTGAATTCCAGAGGTGAGGTGAGAGTGACTGCCCTTGACATCAAGGCAGCATTTGACCAAGTGTGGCACCAAGATGCCCTAGTGAAATTGAAGTCAATGGGAATCAGGGGGAAAACTCTCCAGTGGCTGGAGTCATACCTAGCACAAAGGAAGATGGTAGTGGTTGTTGGAGGCCAATCATCTCAGCCCCAGGACATTGCTGCAGGAGTTCCTCAAGGCAGTGTCCTAGGCCCAACCATCTTCAGCTGCTTCATCAATGACCTTCCCTCCACCATAAGGTCAGAAATGGGGATGTTCACTGATGATTGCACAGTGTTCAGTTCCATTTGCAACCCCTCAGATAATGAAGCAGTCCGAGCCCGCATGCAGCAAGACCTGGACAACATCCAGGCTTGGGCTGATAAATGGCAAGCAACATTCGCGCCAGACAAGTGCCAGGCAATGACCATCTCCAACAAGAGAGAGTCTAACCACCTCCCCTTGACATTCAACGGCATTACAATCACCGAATCCCCCACCATCAACATCCTGGGGGTCACCATTGACCAGAAACTTAACTGGACCAGCCATACAAATACTGTGACTATAAGAGCAGGTCAGAGGCTGGGTATTCTGCGGCGAGTGACTCACCTCCTGACTCCCCAAAGCCTTTCCACCATCTACAAGGCACAAGTCAGGAGTGTGATAGAATACTCTCCACTTGCCTGGATGAGTGCAGCTCCAACAACACTTAAGAAGCTCGACACCATCCAGGACAAAGCAGCCTTCTTGATTGGCACCCCATCCACCACCCTAAACATTCACTCCCTTCACCACCGGCGCACCGTGGCTGCAGTGTGTACCATCCACAGGATGCACTGCAGCAACTCGCCAAGGCTTCTTCGACAGCACCTCCCAAACCCGCGACCTCTACCACCTAGAAGGACAAGAGCAGCGGGCACATGGGAACAACACCACCTGCACGTTCCCCTCCAAGTCACACACCATCCCGACTTGGAAATATATCGCTGTTCCTTCATCATCGCTGGTTCAAAATCCTGGAACTCCCTTCCTAACAGCACTGTGGGAGAACCTTCACCACACGGACTGCAGCGGTTCAAGAAGGCGGCTCACCACCACCTTCTCAAGGGCAATTACGGATGGGCAATAAATGCCGGCCTCGCCAGCGACGCCCACATCCCATGAACGAATAATAAAAAAAACCTGTAATTGTTTGACAGAGGCAGATGAATGCAGGTAAGACTTCTATGAAGAGAAAACTAAATTGGTAATTGTCTGAGTGGATTTAGGAGCATTGGAGTCTGCAGGATGGAGTCTATTAGCAAAGGCCGAGTTTATTTTCGTTCTCAGGACATGACCGTCGCTGGCAAGGCCGGTATTTATTGCCCATCCCTAAATGCCCTGAGAAGGTTGTGGTGGGCCTTCTCCTTGAACTGCTGCAGTCCTCGAGATGATAGTGCTTCCACAATTGTGTCAAGTAGGGAATTCCAGGATATTGACCCAGCGACAATGAAGGAATGGGGACATGTCTTCAAGTCAGAATGGAGAAGAAATTGGAAGTGATGAGGTTCACATGACACTGTTGCTTTTGTTCTTCTCCAAGTTATAGTCCAGCAATTTTATTTTAAATTCACAAGCTTTCGGAGGCTTTCTCCTTCCTCAGGTGAACGTTCACCTGAGGAAGGAGGAAGCCTCCGAAAGCTTGTGAATTTAAAATAAAATTGCTGGACTATAACTTGGTGTTGTAAAATTGTTTACAATTGTCAACTCCAGTCCATCACCGGCATCTCCACATCTTTGTTCTATAGTTTCTATAGCTATATAAAAAGAAAAAGGGTGGCTAAGGCAAACGTAGGTCCCTTAGAGGATGAGTCTGGGAAATTAATGGTGGGAAACATGGAGATGGCAAAAATGCTGAAAAAATATTTTGTTTCAGTCTTTACGGTAGAGGACACTAAGAATATCCCAACACTGGACAAACAGGGGGCTCTAGGGGGGAGGAGCTAAATACGATTAAAATCACTAAGGAATTGGTACTCAGTAAATTAAGGGGACTCAAGGCGGATAAATCCCCTGGACCTGATGGCTTACATCCTAGGGTCTTGAGGGAAGTGGCAGTAGGGATTGTGGATGCTTTGGTAATAATTTTCCAAAATTCTCTGGACTCGGCAAAGGTCCCGGCAGATTGGAAAACTGCTAATGTAACACCCTTATTTAAAAAGTGTAGCAGGCAGAAGGATGGAAATTATAGACCAGTTAGCCTAACATCTGTGGTGGGTAAAATTTTGGAGTCTATTATTAAGGAGACAGTAGCGGAACATTTGGATAAACATAATTTAATAGGACAAAGTCAGCATGGCTTTATGAAGGGGAAGTCATGTCTGACAAATTTGCTTGAGTTCTTTGAGGACATAACGTACAGGGTGGATAAAGGGGAATCAGTGGACGTAGTGTATTTAGACTTCCAGAAGGCATTCGACAAGGTGCCACATAAAAGATTATTGCTCAAGATAAAGAATCACTGGATTGGGGGTAATATTCTGGCATGGGTGGAGGATTGGTTATCTAACAGGAAGCAGAGAGTTGGGATAAATGGTTCATTCTCGGACTGGCAACCTGTAGCCAGTGGTGTTCCGCAGGGGTCGGTGCTGGGTCCCCAACTCTTTACAATCTATATTAACGATTTGGAGGAGGGGACCGAGTGTAACATATCAAAGTTTGCAGATGATACAAAGATGGGAGGGAAAGTAGAGAGTGAGGAGGACATAAAAAACCTACAAGGGGATATAGACAGGCTGGGTGAGTGGGCGGAGATTTGGCAGATGCAATACAATATTGGAAAATGTGAGGTTATGCACTTTGGCAGGAAAAATCAGAGAGCAAGTTATTATCTTAATGGTGAGAAACTGGAAAGTACTGCAGTGCAAAGGGATCTGGGGGTCCCAGTGCAAGAAAATCAAAGAGTTAGTATGCAGGTGCAGCAGGTGATCAAGAAGGCCAACGGAATGTTGGCTTTTATTGCTCGGGGGATAGAATATAAAAACAGGGAGGTATTGCTGCAGTTATATAAGGTATTGGTGAGACCGCACCTGGAATACTGCATACAGTTTTGGTCTCCATACTTAAGAAAAGACATACTTGCTCTCGAGGCAGTACAAAGAAGGTTCACTCGGTTAATCCCGGGGATGAGGGGGTGGACATATGAGGAGAGGTTGAGTAGATTGGGACTCTACTCATTGGAGTTCAGAAGAATGAGAGGCGATCTTATTGAAACATATAAGGTTGTGAAGGGGCTTGATCGGGTGGATGCGGTGAGTATTTATCCAATTCCCTTTTGAAAGTTATTATTGAATCTGCTTCCAACGCCCTTTGAGGCAACGCATTCCAGATCATCACAACTCGCTGCGTAAAAAAAGTCTCCTCATCTCCCCTCTGGCTTTTTTGCCAATTATCTTAAATCTGTGTCCTTTGGTTACTGACCCTCCTGCCAGTGGAAACAGTTTCTCACTATTTACTCTATCAAAACCCTTCATAATTTTGAACACCTCTATTAAATCTCCCCTTAACCTTCTCTGCTCTAAAGAGAACAATCCCAGCTTCTCCAGTCTCTCCTCATAACTGATGTCCCTCATCCCTGGTACCATTCTGGTAAATCTCTTCTGCACTCTCTCTAAGACCTTGACATCCTTCCCAAAGTGTGGTGCCCAGAATTGGACACAATAGTCTCTGAGGCCTAACCAGTGATTTTATTAAAGGTTTAGCATAACTTCCTTGCTTTTGTAATCTATGCGTCTATTTATAAAGCTAAATATCCGTATACCTTTTTAACAGCCTTATCAACATGTCCTGCCACCTTCAAAGATTTGTGTATGTGAACCCCAACGTCTCTCTGTTCCTGCACCCCCTTTATAATTGTACCATTTAATTTATATTGCCTCTCCTCATTTTTCCTTCCAAATGCATCACTTCACAATTCTCTGCATTAAATTTCATCTGCCGTGTGTCTGCTCATTTCGCCAGTCTGTTTATGTTCTCCTGAAGTCTGCTACTATCCTCCTCAATGTTTTCTACATTTCCAAGCTTTGTGTCATCCACACACTTTGAAATTATGCCCCCATACCCAAGTCCAGGTCATTAATATATCAAAAATATTATAATACAGCCATAGAGTTACTTACACAACCCATGCCAAAATAATAATCAACTATTGTTGACTGGATGAACTTTTAATTGTCTCCTTTTTGGCAGGCAGGCATACAGTAGATCTTTCAAGTGGAGATTAGGTTAATAAATTTATTATTAGAGCAACAATAATAGGTCATTACTGAGTCAGTTGAATAAAATAATTTAGCTCTGTTGCCTAAAAGATTTCAAATACAAATTGAAAACCAATTATATGTAGCTCTCCTGATTGCGCAGCGTCTAAATGCACAGCATGGTGTGATCCAGTGTCATACAGATCATGATCTGAGGTGCATTGGAGATTTCACATGGGGTACAGTGCAATGCTATAATTTGCCTCGGTGTTTCATTTCTAGGTATTGTACAAAAATAGCCACAGTTTGGATCCTGATTGTTTCTGGGAGTGCAGAATAACAGGAAAGAGGTAGTTACACATTTTAAGATGAAACAAGGATGCTATAAATGTATTAAATAACCAGCAATTAAACAGGAGGTCACTCAATATCCTGATCTCAAAACAAAAGGCTACTTACAACCTCACCCAAAGAGGCACTGAGTGGTACCAAGCAGGTGGGAAATATCCACATTGCAGCTTTGGTCTTGCTGTGTAGGTGAATTAAGAGAATTAATTACGGATTTACAGGAACGTTTGATGCATTAAATGCCAATTCTTTTCAATAAATTTTACAAAGGCAAAGAACAATTTCTCTAAGTAAATAAACGTGCAGTTCAAATTTATGGGGGTACAAGTGTTTGTTGGGTTGTGCTATATTTTACTTTCCAGGGGGTGCAGTAACATTAACGGGACATCTACACAACAACTTTAGCATCACAGCAAAGCAGTGCCTGTCCAGTTTGCCCTTACACTAAAGTTGATTGTGAATCAGGGATGTACCCAAGCCGTGGATTACATTATGGAAGTGAAACCCTCAGCAGCTGGAAGTTTCACGCCCAGAGCACAGATCCTGAACCGCAATGTAAATGCAACCTTCCACATTGCAGATCAAAGGTTCAGAATTGTAGATGCACTTTACATGTCCCATTGTACATGTACATGAAAATGTGGTATGATTTTTTTTAAAACTAACTCACTGTCAAACTAATTGGAACAATGGCAATATAACAATCTTGGTTTAATAATACAAGGGTTTCACTGTACTTCAGCAGTCAGTTACAAGAAACGCAATGACATCATGGCATTAGAACATAAAAACCATTTTAAAGACCAGTAAAGAGCAAATTTGGAATAGCCAAACCCAAAGTGAATTTGGGAGTGATTCACTCTCAGTTCAGTTTGTGGAGCAGAACTGCATCCTAATCTGTCATACTGCCAATATGTTTACAGCAGTTGTATAAAGAAATAATTCAGTTCTTTTCATCAGTACTAATAAGAGTCTGCAGTAATGTTCCATAGTCCCACAGAAGGTGCAAAAGAATACAAAATAATATAAGCAATGAGATTAGCAAAAACGTTCTAAACTAACAGTTCACCAAATACCAGATCCAGGTGACATTCAACCTAAAATATTAAAAGGAAGTGAAAGAGGAAATAGTGCAACTTTGGCTAAAATCTACTTTCAAATGTTAAAAGAACAGAGGAAATACAGAAATGTTACTTCAGATTGTATTTTTTTGATTCTCATTGTTCTTCTAGTTTTCATTCTATGCAGGCTCTCCAACTCACTAGTGCCTATAGCTGGAAGGCTAGAACAGTCCGAACCAGATGCTTCTTAATGACAATTCCCAAAGTCATTCGGTGACTGACTACAATTTACAGATAGGACGGGCGTTGTCAATTTTTTTTCCTCCCCACCAAATACTTCAACTGATAAATGGAAAAAGTAATCCAATAGAGCAAAGGGCAAGCAGCTCCAGGATTCAAACTCTGGTTAGAAGTTAAATGTTTAACTCTGAAGCACCAGTCTACCCTATCCCGTGTATGCTAAACACTTTTTCTCACAGATGAGGGTCATTATACCAACAGTTAACAGACAAGACTAGATCTAACTGAATTTGAGAAATGTGGATTCATGTCTTGCGACTCAGTGGAATTGTAACCAGTTCAGTGGACTCCAGTGTAAGAGAAAAGCTTCAGTTGATTCTTTTTGCCAGTGATAGTTTACAAAAAAACAAAAATAGAGTTCCAAACAAAACCTTGTAACACTTCAATGGGCTAAATGTTCAACTTACATGGTGTAAAACTAGCAGATTGGCCGCCCATTAGAGAAACCGCCCGATTTTCTTTTAAATCAATGAAAATAAAAATGGGATGGTTTCTATAAAGATTGGCTGATTGGTGATGCAGTTCTACGCCTGGGGCAAGTTGAAAATCTACCCCATAGGTTTGCATTGGAACACAACATGCATTATACTTTTATCAAAACATTTCCTTCAACAATTTCTGACTGTGTCTATCAGACTGATCGGCATTCTGTTGTTTCAATATCATTAGGTTTTTGACTTCATTTAATTGTGGTAAAAGCCATTGGTGAAGTTCTTGGTTTGATTCAAACTTGAATCTCTAAAATGAAGAGCAATAATTGGACTTAATGCCTTCGCTAACTATAGTCTGGCAGCTGAGGCCACTTACTTTTACAACCCGTACATTAATTACTGTATTATCTTCTAACACGAGGCAGAATACCATTGGATGCATTACCCAAACAAGGCAGACCAAAGGGAGAGAATGACTCATTAAGACAGCAAAGCCAGGTGGGATTAACATTGCCATGACACTAGTGGAAAAAAAGTGTTTAGTGTGGCTCCCTGAGCTGAAATAACTCTTTAGCATGTCTATCAGGTTATTAAATTAGTCATGCAATAATATGCCCAAATATATTAAAATAAAATATCAACAGTTGTGCCCAATTTGTGTTATCCAGTTGATCTGCAGACTCAACCCAAAGCATAAATAGGAACATAGGAACAGGAGTAGGCCATTCAGCCCTTCGAGCCTGCTCCGCCATTCGATAAGATCATGGCTGATCTGTGATCTAACTCCATATACCTGCCTTTGGCCCATATCCCTTAATACCTTTGGTTGCCAAAAAGCTATCTATCTCAGATTTAAAATTAGCAATTGAGCTAGTATCAATTGCCGTTTGCGGAAGAGAGTTCCAAACTTCTACCGTCCTTTGTGCGTAGATTTCTTGTTAGCTTCAGGTCATGAAAACTTTTTGTGTTAAAGCAACTCAGATAACACAACAATTCTGCTTTTAATATACAAGTGCACCCAAACTATTTCACATAAAACTTGGCACAAATGATCTATTCATTTAGCACCAATGAGTACTTAGCATGGGAATAACCCTGGCGATTAGTTTCATCCTTTAATCCTTTTGCACCTGTTTTGCAAGGTTTCTTTCTCACTACAGTACTTTACATCTTTGCTGTCAGTCTCTATTTTCTTTTTCATTATATTTTTTCTTCTCCTCTCCCGGGGGCACAGACCCGTTCAGGGATACGGGTGTTACGTGCCCTCAAGTACCTCACTCAAGTTGACATTCCTTAGGTGTGAGTCTAGAGCAAGAGTATTGGCACTTGACCATGAGGGACATCATAGAAAGGCCCGATCCAATCCTCAACCTTTACTAGTTTAAACCTTTTTGCCCTTGTCCTACTCCCACAATTTAAGTAATATTCTGGATTTACCTTTTCCATACAATTTACCATCTTTTTTACCTCTATAAGATCACCTCTCAGACCCCTTTTCTAGGCTGTAAAGCCCAAGTCTCTCTAGTCTTTCCTCATATCTTAGGTCCCTGACACTGGGGATCAGCCTTTGCCTCTTCTCTGCATTGCCCCCAACCACATTATATATCTCCCTTGTTTCTCGGTGACCAGAACTGGACTCAGTACTCAAGAGCACTGTACAGTTTGATCATGACTCCCTCTGACTTATAGTCAGCTTTTTGTTTATGTAGTACTGAATCCAATCCTATCCACAAGCAATGTTCACACTCACACATTTTCCAGCAAGGGTCAGAGGATAGCAGTCAAGAGTGAGACCCCTGGGTGATGTTCCCTCTCCTAAACAACACAAACCCTGCCTCTCTTTTGAACATGGCATAAGCTCATATTGAGTAAAATTCACCCATTTTTATTGAGAAAGTATTTAGTTTGTATGAATCTCATTCTGTGACAGTGAATGCAGATCTAAATTATCTCACTCTACACTCAACTTAATCTTGTTCACCTGTTTTGTTCCAAATATGGGCAATGCCCTACCATTATAGGAGAGACTGCCAAGGCTGAAAGTTTCTTCATAATAACTTCCTGTCCACAGGGCACAGAACAAATCACAAATATACAAAGTCAGAACAATACATGCAGTCATAGCAGCTAATCATGGATGTCGAATTTCAAAGTTTGCCATTATATGGATTAAAGATGTTGGCTTCTAATGCAGTGCCATTGAGTTTCTGTGCTTAATGACCGTATAATATTTCTGTGGAATGTTTACTATTTTCAAGAACCAAAACTACCAACTTGGGTATTTTCAATTGCAAGGATCATGCTTTGTCTTTTCTTTAATGGCCACTTGTGATCTCAGGTCAAAGACTTGCAATTTTGAAAGCTCACAAGGCTTTGACACTTTAAAGCTCTGGACACTCTCCTTTTTCAACTGTTTCCTTGTGCTTCTTAGAAAGACACAACAGTGGAAAGGGCTCAAAGAAGGGAAACAAAGATGGAGTGTAGATATTGAATCACTGAACAGCAGGATAAGAATTTGCTCTCATTGTAAAACCAGAGATTATCTATGACTTAATCCAAGCTTCTAAAACTGTGAAAGGACTAGACACACAGGGTGGAGGGACTAGAACATGAAAATCAGGACACATAATAATAACTGAAGGAAACCATGAGGTAAATGAAACTTCACAAATACCTTTTCCACACTGATACCCTGTTTACTTTACAGGGTAGCCTCCAATGGCAGGAGCAGTGCAAAGCCTATAACCAAGCAATCACTGGGTCCCTCCAGCAACAAGCTAACTGACTCCTTTTAGCAGCATTTGTGCACAGTTTCCTGCACTAGGTCTGGTCTCAGGTGGGCTGAGCTCTCAGTCTTTCTGTGTTGCAGATCAACAATGAACCTTCACTTTTGCTGGTCTGTATGGACCTTCCTCTGACATTGGGGGAAAGACCCACACACATTGATAATATTACAAATGCAACTTTACACTTATTGTTCACGTACAATTGCTGGTGAGTCTACCAGTCAGTATAAATGGGCAATTGGAGGGCAAGGGAACTGAAGTGTTGGGAGTAATTGCTAGTTGGCATCCATGATTACACACTGTGACTGTTTACATTGTTCTATCTTTGTATGTACATGATAGACTACACCTCATGTAGCAAATGCAGATTGTTGAAACATTCATTCATCAAGAAAATGAACAAGTTCCTCATTTGACAAGGAGTAGAGAGATATTGGCAAAGTGGTAGGACAGAACAGAAATCAAAATGATCATGATCAGTTATAACAGAAGTCCTAAAAAGTGGATACTAAAGAGGCTGGATGAACTTTTCTCAGCCTTCGGCTTCATATGCCCTAGGTACAGATGATTTGCCAAATCACCTACCCTATTCATAAATGATCAGATCAATCCTCTCATGTAATGCTACCTAGCTTGCTATGCCCTCTATAGCTGGGATAAGATGACTAATAGTGTAAATATGTAAAGCATCCTCTAAATGTTATTTGTTAGACGCACCTTTTCAACACAATCATGGAAAATCAGTGCTGCAGCAAAGTGGAACGTTCTGCGTTTTTTAAACGATTCCTACTGCTTAATATGGACTATATTAAGTAAAGTTAGTTCGAAAAAGCAAAGTCCACCTCCAGCCTGGAAATGGTCCGTCAGTCAAAACATCAAGTCATCTCACACGACGGTTTGTAACAGGTCCAACAGCAAGTCAAGGCATTGAAATATGTTTGAAAGAAAAAAAAGATGGAAAGGAACATCTAATTTAATGGAACAGGGGCTGCAGTCTCGCACACCCAGTGTACAAGTGGAAAACGGACTCCTCCAGGCCGCAGAAAATGCAAGCGGCCTGGGTGTCCGTAAAATGGCGTAAACGCCGATTGCACGGGACCGCTCCGTGCGCCACCCTCCACCCCAGATCCCCAAAGTAACACGGGAGGGCCCCTGAATAGAGAGCCTCCCACTGGGGACCCCCGTCTCCGCCGGACAGCAGGATGGCACGCCAGGGCGTGTCCGGCCGAGAGACGAGGGCGAGGAAGTGGATGGTGTGCAGGAGCAGCCCGTACAGGAAATCCCTCCGCGTGGCGTGAAACGGCACGGAGGGAATTTCCGAGAGACGACTCAAGTTGTGAGGCGCGGCCCTCCGAGGGAGGTTCCGGGGTTTGGGGCCGAGGAGGAACTCCGTCCGAACGGGGGTCAGGTCGGACGGGATGGCTCCGCACGCTTGAGCCGCCTCCACCCCGAGTGGAGTCAG
This sequence comes from Heptranchias perlo, assembly GCF_035084215.1. Classification (NCBI taxonomy): domain Eukaryota; kingdom Metazoa; phylum Chordata; class Chondrichthyes; order Hexanchiformes; family Hexanchidae; genus Heptranchias; species Heptranchias perlo. Next base: position 21,923,272 of record NC_090362.1, read on the forward strand.
GGCCGAGCGCCAATTTCAACGCCTGGATGGCGGCGGCCGCGTCCCCGGCGCGCCACGAGGACATGCGAGTGGTGAGCGCCCACGGCTCGAGCCAACCCGACCCTCCGCCATCCAGGACGTCCCTGATTCTGGTCACCTGACCGGCCACAGCCCTCCGCTCCGACAGCCACGAGCGGCCGAAGCCGACATCGCGGAGGAACGGATTCCCGAGCAGCGGCTCCTGCAGGACGGCCGCTACCCCCGACGGGCGAGAGCTCCGACCGGAGGTGACCGTGTTCCAGACCCTGAGCAGATCCTGGTGCAACACAGGCAGCTCCTGCAAAGACGTGCGGCCGCCCAACAGCGAGACGAACAGGAGCTGCGTGTCGTAGTTCAGGCCGTGCAGCTGGCGGAAAAAATACGTCGCCAGCGCACGCCATCTAAGAGGACGCTTAACGTACAGGTATCGCCGCAGCGTCCGAAGGCTGAAAGTTGCCACCTGGGTGCGGACGCACACCAGCCCCTGACCGCCCTCCCTAAGCGGGAGACTCAGGACCGCGGCAGCGACCCAGTGTATCCCTTTGGCCCAGAAGAAGTCGACGAACTTCCTCTGAATCTTGGCGACAAACTCGGGGGGTGGGGTCAAAGTGACCAACTGGTACCACAACATGGCGGCCACCAGCTGGTTTATGACCAGCACTCGACCCCTGTAGGATAACACTCGGAGCAGTCCTGTCCAGCGCGCCAGGCGAGCGGTGACTTTGGCCTCCAGCTCTTCCCAGTTCGCCGGCCAGGCTTCCTCGGCAGGGCCGAGGTAGACTCCCAGGTACCGGAGGTGCGTGGTACTCCCGGCGAAAGGCCTGAGCTCCTCCGGCATGGAATCCACCCGCCACTGACCCACCAGGAGTCCGGAACATTTCTCCCAGTTGATTCTTGCGGAGGACGCGGCAGAGTAGACCTCTTGGCACTCGCGCATCCTCCGCAAGTCAAGGGGATCGGTGACCACGAGGAGCACGTCGTCAGCGTAAGCCGAAAGGACGACCTCCACGTCCGGCTCGCGCAGAGCCAGTCCCGACAACCTCTTGCGCAAGAGGCGCAGGAAAGGCTCCACGCAGACGGCGTATAATTGGCCGGACATGGGGCACCCCTGACGCACTCCTCTCCCGAAGCGAAGGGGCGCCGTCAAGGATCCGTTAACCTTATTCAGACACTCCGCGGCGGCGTACAGAAGTCGGATCCGGGCGACGAAATGCGACCCGAACCCGAAAGCGCGCAGAGTCCCGAATAGGTACTCGTGATCCACCCTGTCGAACGCCTTCTCCTGATCCAGGGAAAGGAAGGCGACCGACAGACCAGCCCTCTGGGAATGGTGGATCAGGTCCCGGACCAGGTGGATGTTATCATGGATTGTCCGGCCCGGGACCGTGTAGGACTGGTCGGGGTGGATCATGTGGTCCAGCACGGTGCCGAGGCGAGCAGACATCGCCCTGGCGAAGACCTTATAATCCGTGCTGAGGAGGGAGACCGGGCGCCAGTTTTTAAGGTGGCGGCGATCCCCCTTCTTAGGCAGCAGGACCACGACCGCCCTGCGCCACGAAAGGGGCATCTCCCCGGTCGCCAGACATTCCCCCAGGACCCGCACGTAGTCGCCCCCCAGGACGTCCCAGAAGGCCCTGAGGAACTCCACGGTCAGCCCGTCCAGCCCCGGGGATTTGCCCCTAGAGAGCTGGTGGAGGGCGCCGGTCAGCTCCGCCAAACTGAGCGGAGGGTCCAGACGCTCGGCGTCCTCCGGGCCGACCTTCGGCAGGTCCTCCCACAAAACTCTGCGCGCCTCCTCGCTGGACGGATCCGGAGAGAACAGAGCCTCGTAATAAGATCGAGCACGGGCCCTGACTCCCTCCGGGTCCGAGACGAGGGACCCGTCGTCGGCCAGCAGCGTAAGGAGCTGCTTACGAGCCCCCCGCCGCTTTTCCAGCGAGTAGAAGAATGGAGAGCCGCGGTCCAGGTCCCGCAGGAGCTGGAGCCGCGACCTCACGTACGCTCCTCGGGACCCGACCAGTTGCAGGTCCCTCAGAGCGTCCTTCCTCTCCTCGTACACCTGCCGCAGGGCCGGATCCTCGGCGGCCTGACCGAGACGGGACTCCAGGCCAAGCACCTCCTGCTCCAACCGCTTGACCTTGGACTCCCGCCTCTTAGTCGACCCCCTCGCGTACTCTTGACAGAAGAGGCAGACGTGAGCCTTGCCCACGTCCCACCATAGCCTCAAGGAGGAGAAGCCTCCCCGCTTCCCTCTCCAGTCGCTCCAGAACAGACGGAACGAGTCCCGGAACCGCGCGTCCTCCAGCAGCCGGTTGTTAAAGTGCCAGTACGCGGACCCAGACCGGGCGCGGAGCAGAGCGAGCTCCATCCACACCAGGTGGTGGTCCGTGCACGACAATGGCCGGATGGAGGCCGACGGGACGCAGGAGGCGTACGCCCGCGAAACGTACAGGCGGTCGATTCTGGTGCTCCCTCCTGCAGCCCTCACAAAGGTGAACTGGCCGGAGTCGGGATGGAGATTCCGCCAGACGTCCACCAAGTCGAAGGACCCGACCAGGTCCCTCAACTTCTCCGTTGCCGTTCGGCAATGCGCGAGACCGGAGCGGTCCCTCGCCTCGAGGGTGCGGTTAAAATCCCCCCCGAGGATAATGCACTCGCCGGCGTCGACGGAGTTCAGGTAAGTGGACACTTCCTCAAAGAAGATCACTTGCTCGGCTCCGGACCAGGGGGCGTAAACGTTCACCAGGTGAAGCGGCACGTGGAGCAAGCGGCCCGGCACCGGCTCCTTGACCCCCAAGATCTCCGGCTGAAAAGTCGGGGCCAACAAGATGGCCACCCCGCTCGAAAAGCCGCTGAGGTGACTGAAGTAGACCCCCCCTCCCCATTCCAGGATCCACGGGGCCTCGTCTCCCGGAACGGTGTGGGTTTCCTGCAGAAAGCACACCGCATACTTCCCGTCCCGCAGGACCGAGAACTTGTCAAATCTACAGGGTGCGGAGAACGGGACGGCCGCGCCGGCCGGCCCCACCTCTGTCGCGATCCCACCCCCAGGATCGTCGGCAGAGGAGTCCTCCCCGGGCTCTACCGGGGGGTCCGGGTCAGAGGGCGGCACCGGGCGGGGACCCTCCCCAGCCTCCGGGCGGTGAAAAACTGACACCCGGATGTAAGGGGAAACCGGGGAGAACGTGAACTCCAGTTCCCCCACCTCACTCGGCACCGTGCACAGAGACTGGGAGAAGGGGGTCTCCCCACCCACACCGCCACCGACCGACCCGGCCCGGCCGGTGAGATGTTCCTGTTAAATCCATCCACCAGGTCGAGCAGGTCCTGGGAGAGGTCGAGCTGAGGGCAGACGAATTCGGCCGCAACGGCCTCACCCACCCCGGCACCCAGGACGCCCGACCCGGTGAGCGGGATACTGGTTTCCGGATCCAGATCCGCGACCCCCCCTATCAGCAGGGTCTCTCCATCCCCCCCGGGAGGCACGGGCTCGATCTCCTCCCCCCGAGAGGTAGATGACCCCCGACGCTGTTTGGATGTAACGGGTGGGGCCGCAGGATCCGTGACTGGCGCCAACTCCCCATCCACGGGGGGCCGTCCCTTAGCGGGGATCCCCTCCGCTTCCAGGGAGTGGCGCCTCTTTTTCTTTCCGGAGGGTCGCGGAGGGAGGGGGGTCTCCATGTCTGCTGGGACCCCCACCTCCGCTCCCTCCTGACTTACTCCCAGCCCGGGCTCTGTCGCGACCGCGAGTTGTCGTTGGGCCGCGGTCACAACCACGGCCTCGGGCTGGCTAGAATGACACTTGTCTCGGGGGCCAGCCTCTTGGTTCTTTGATTTCCTCCGCGCCTTCCTCGGCCGAGGGTTCCCTCCAACCCCCCCGGCGGAGGCCTCGACAGCCACGTCCGAACGCGCAGTTGACTCTCCCGACGCGGAGGCGGGGTTGGGGGGAGGAGCGGTGGCGGCGCCAGCCTCGACCGCCGTAGCTGGTTTGGCGGCCTGGGAGGCGGGGCAGTTCTTCTTCAGGTGCCCCACCTCCTTGCAGGCATGGCACCGCCCACCCTCCGCCGTCCAGAAGACGCGATAGGCGGTCCCCTCATGGAGGGCGTTAAAGCCCCCCTCCGTCACCTCCTCCCGCGCCAGCGTGATGAAAGCTTGGCGACGGAAGGAGTAGACATGTTGTCCTTGAGGCCGAGCGTCAGCGGCGTTATCCCCGACCTCACCTCCCCCAGTTGACGCAGATGGGGGAGGAGGAGCTCATCTGGAAGGAAGGGCGGGACGTTGGAGATGACGACCCGTTGCGTGGCGGCCTCCAGCGGGTCCACCGGCAGGAAAGTCCCGCCCACCGTGAGCCCCTTGCTCAGGGCCAGGGACACCGCCCGCTCGGACCTCAGAAAGACAACAGCCTTCCCGTAGACCTTGGAGGCCGCGACGATGGCCGAGGGGCTGACAACCTCGGCCATGGCCTTCAATGGTCATGTTGGGGTGGGCGTAGGCCTTGACCCCATTCTTCCTCGTCAAGAGGCGGAACGGTGCCGGGCCAGCAGGAGCGGCACGAGCAGCGGGAGCAGCGGGAGCAGCAACGCCCGCATACGTCCTGCTGGGTCCCGGCGCCAGCGAAGATGTTGTCGCCATTCTCTTTTTACCTATGCCCACCCCAAGTCTTAGGTGTTCCAGGTATGACAAAGTGTTTTCTCCACCAAAACCCTAATGAAGCCTCCTCTCCCCAAAATGACAATGTCCTGCTGGGAGAGGCGCTCCTTTCCTGGGGTGTATTCTTGTTTTTAAGAGCGGAACCCGCAAGAGAGGGAGGGAGGGATGTTCCTTAAAAAGGAAGGATGGAGTCGGCAGGGGTGGGCTGCCGCTGAAGTCGATCGAAGAGGGACGGGGTTGCACCTTCTTCTCTCTTCTTCCTTCCGGTGGGCAGGGGAGGAGATGTCTTCCCCTCGAAAGCCGGAGCTGCCCAGGCTCAGTCCTCCACAGATGGTAAAGTCACTAACTTCACCCAGGCAGCTCCAGCTGTCCCGGGCCGGACCCTTGGGGGCGGAATCCCTTGTTCAAAAAAAACCATCTAATTTAATTGTAGCCTCTTCAAGTGCCAAACCCAATTGATAATCTGCACCTCACACTCTGCAATAACTGATCAGATCCTGGCCAGAATCAGTCGATTAACAATCAATTGAGAGTAGCTGAGACTCGTTGATGGGGATCAATGACGGCCAGTTTCCAATCAGATGTGTAACAAGTCAACTGGTCTTTGTAACAATGGGAGCAAAGGATAAATGGCAGGACAGGCGGATCCTTTATCTGACTATTTTCTATTATGAAACTGTAGGGTAGAACCTGCTAGTGGTACATGGTGTGATTTTTCCTTGATGTATTGGTAAGCAAATTTATAAAGTTTATTCCTTGTCCCACTTCTCCAGTTGAGAAGGGGTTAATAGCGACTGGTTGCTTTTTGCAAGATAAAGAACCGTGTTTTCGACTAATCGACCGCTCTCCTCGTTCCCTTCCCGCCAAAAAAGAACTCGATACTGTTAAATGGTCTATCAAATTCAAGCTGTGACTTGACTATATGAAGTAAATTGGTTTTCAATGGTTCCTTAATAATCTAAATACAATAAGGGAATTGCAGAGGGCGGTAAAGTTTGTTTATAATATTTCAGCTGAGCTACAGTTTAGATGTAGGTTTTTTAAAAAAAACTTTAGCACCTTTTGGTGGTGGGAAAACGATTGGTGATTTCCCTTCAGTTACGTGCATCGATGAAATGATTGTAGACTGTCGGCGGTTATTTCAATATCCAAAGTATGGACTTTCATTCTTCTCTTCCCTCGGTGCACCAGTTTGTAAGTTCTGTACAGTGATGGCTAGGAGCTTTTAAATTTAAAAAAACTAAACTAAAATGCACTTCAAACAATTTTAAAGTTTGAAAGATATGTTCATTCTACGAGCCTTGTTTCGCCATTCTCTTGCTGTTCCGGTTTTATAGTTGTCCTAATTTATGTAACTGTTAGGTCGTATCTTTACTAACTTTAATGTTTAAAAGCCAACTCTTCGATCTCTTGCTTTAGCTTTATCTTGGCTGCTATTTTCCATCTTGGGAGCTGGCATCAACTTTCAAAATATAGGTTTTCATCAACTTAAAAATGCCCTTTAAAATTTGAGTGCCCTGATAGATTTTTGGCTGCACTTGTGTTGTCAGATTTTGCACCATTGCAGAACTGGTTGTATGAGGTGCGAGAGTCAGCTGTCTCACAATAAGGTGCGATCGTAATGAGTGCAGTATAGCCTCTGACCTTTTAATAAAATAAATGTGGCAGAGGCTACATAATGTACAGGTGTATTGGTAGCGCCTGGTTACTTGCACTATTTGGTTGTACAATTGTCTGGTGCTGCAAGGGTTTAAAGATTTCAGCTGTAAGGGAACTGATCAGTCCTTTTAGACTTGAAAGTCTGATCTACAGCCCTAAACTCTGGCACTCAATTCAGGAGCCGGCAAGTTTAAGAAGAATAGAAGCAAATTTCCTCTGGATTTTAGGGGTCTGCTGCTTGTTGCTTCATGGGTTGATAAATTGCAAATCAGAACAGTTGATATCAGCAACTTTGTGTATATGAAAAATTAAGTCTTCCTTTGATTTTTAGACTCCATACATAGTGCACAAGGCCCCAGACCATGCACCTGTGCAAAACAGTTTCGCTTTGAGCGTGTAAAAGCAGTGATGCCAACATCAATCCAGACACATGACCCAGTGCATGTTCTAATCATCTTGGCTCAACAGGAGATGGAAAAACTCTTTGACTATTTGCATGCCCTTTACATTTGTTAGGGTAAGGTAGCAAAGTGGTTATGCTACTGGACTAATAATCGAATCATGAGTTCAAATCCTGCCACGGCAGCTGGGGAATTTAAATTCAATTAATTAAAAAAACTAGTATCAGTAATGGTGGCCATGAAACTACTCGATTGTCGTTAAAAAGCCATCTGGTTCCTTTAGGGACGGAAACCTGCCGTCCTTACCTGGTCTGGCCTATGTGACTCCAGACCCACAGCAATGTGGTTGCCGTCTGAAATGACCTAGCAAGCCACTCAGTTGTACAATCTCACTACAAAAAATCATAAGAATAAAACCGGAGGGACCACTAGGCACCGGACAAGATAAACCAAGCCCAGTCAACCCTACAAAGTCCTCCTCACGAACATCTGGGGACTTGTGTCAAAATTGGGAGAGCTGTCCCACAGACTAGTCAAGCAACAGCCTGACATAGCCATACTCACAGAATCATACCTTTCAGCCAACGTCCCAGACTCTTCCATCACCATCCCTGGGTATGTCCTGTCCCACCGGCAGGCAGACCGACCAGAGGTGGCGGTACAGTGATCTACAGTCAGGAGGGAGTGGCCCTGGGAGTCCTCAACATTGACTCTGGACTCCATGAAATCTCATGGCATCAGGTCAAACATGGGCAAGGAAACCTTAAGAAAACTAATATTGAATGGGGACAGGGACTCGATAAAATTAACATAAGGAAAGCAACAGTAATGAAGAAAATAATAGCACTAAAGAGTGACAAATCCCCAGGACCAGATGGTTTCCATCCCAGGGTTTTAAAGGAAGTAGGTGAGCACATTGCAGATGCCCGAACTATAATCTTTCAAAGTTCTCTAGATTCAGGAACTGTCCCTCTAGATTGGAAAATTGCACATGTCACTCTGCTTTTTAAGAAAGGAGAGAGAGGGAAACCAGGGAATTATAGACCAGTTAGCCTGACATCTGTTGTGGAGAAAATGCTGGAGTCTATAATTAAAGATAGGGTGACTGAACACTTCGAGAATTTTCAGTTAATCAGAGAGAGCCAGCATGGATTTGTGAAAGGTAGGTCGTGCCTGACAAACCTGATTGAATTTTTTGAAGAGGTGACTAAAGTAGT